>NC_052149.1:35619462-35921266 GCF_902713615.1 Scyliorhinus canicula | reverse complement strand
GAAAAAACATGACAGAGCTGAGCCCAGAGTTTGTCCACACTGTAAAGAATGGGAGAAACCAATTGCCATCTATCACTATAATTGAGGAATCACCAAAGAATAATTCAATGCCAAAGAACGGAAAAAGAGGATGAAAAGGCACTCAGCTGCCAGAATAACTTACAATTCAAAAAAATTAACCTTCAGCGACTGATTCTACTAATCTTCTGACAGTAGTAAGGATCAGATATAGAAGGGTTATAAGGCCTCCAGACAACCTGAACCTGTGAACTCAGACTTGAGGGGAGAAGATGGGGTAGTTATGATGTACATATTTGGGATAACTTGTAAATGCACCAGATGACGATCTTGGGGTAGGTGTAGTATAAATGGATAATGTGGAACTCAGTGCAGTATCGTCCATGTAAGAGAACACATGACCCTCACCTAGGGGCCTGTGTAGCGTTAGGCAGAGCTGTGTGTAGAAGCAAGCATGGAGACAACTCCTAACTTGGATCTTTCCTGTACCTATTTATACACCTTCTAATACTTAATACAGATTGTCCATGACTTTACAGTGTTTGGGTGACAATGAGCAGCACTTGCGTCTTTTATAAATTGACATCCTATTTCGACTTTACAGCTTCGGTTTTACTTTACAATGCATGTTCACATGTGCGCATCGACATTCTGCCCTGCCCATCTGTGTGACTTGACAATGTGACTCCAACCACCGTACCATCTTTATTAAGTCGAACTGCCTTTTTTAGGTTGGAAACAAGTATTTTGTTCTTTTAATCCGCTTGTAAGCCAATGTCAGGTTTTATTTTGGCACAACCATCATGTCATCACTCAATGCATCACCGAATATGCTAATGCACTCTCAACCTCGCAAGGTTAAACAAACAACTGACAGTGATCGATGGCTTCAATATATCTCCCACACCAACCAAGGGACTTGTGCTAAGGTGTTCAGACATTACCTGCCGCCTCAGCGATTTGACAGGGCAAGAGTTGAGAACATTTAACACTGCGAGGCAGTGATGAGTGATTTCCAGCCTTGGTTTTCAGGAACCAATTGTGTCATGAGTCCGAGGACTCCCTATAAATAATTACTGATGAACTACCTAAGACTGTGAGCACCTTAATAAGAAGGTGAACTCCAGCTAACACCTTACAAAAAGCTACTTAAGTCTTCACAGGTCAAAAGTGAAATGATGTAACCTCACCAAAGACGTGTTATTTTCTCAACAAAACAGGGCAGCATGGTGGCACAGTGGATTAGCACTGCTGCCTCATGGCACCGAGGTCCCAGATTCAATCGCGGCTCTGGGTCACTGTCTGTGTGGAGTTTGCACATTCTCCCTGTGTTTGTGTGGGTTTCGCCCCCACAACCCAAAGATGTGCAAGTTAGGTGGATTGAATACACTAAATTGCCCCTTAATTGGAGAAAAATGAATTGGGTACACTAAAAAAATTTTTTTTTAATTTTCTCAATGAAACGTTAAACTAAAGGAAGGTTATTTTGGCAGGAAGCAAAATGAAAGTAGCAATGAAACAGTCTCATTTTATTTCTTATCTTCCCATTCCAATCCTGCATCTGTGTTTTCAACTCTTCACCAGCTGTTTCCCTCTCACCTTATTTTTTTAATCTTTATCTTCTACTTGCATTTATTTTCCTTAATCCTGGTGTGTTTCATCTATGTAATTTTCCCTTCCATTTTTTGGAATTTGCTTTAATTTTAGTTTGCGTTTCCCTATTTTCTGTGCAAGATCTTTCCTGCCAGTGAAAACTGGACACAGGGAAGAAGGAATAATTCAAGAACTAAAGCAGGTAGACAAGAGGCACAACCACTTGTGGACTGCTGGCCTCACTTATGCGAGAGCGGCAAATGGCTGATGACTGGGAGAGACCAGCAAAATAGACCTGAATGTCATGCTGCAATGCTGGCATCAAACCTCAGGCCATTCCTGGGGGAAACTATCAGGAGGGAACTGAGCCGGGGGGGGGGGGGGGGGGGGGGGGCAGCAGTGTTCCTAGGAACTACACTCCTCCTCCTCCTAACTTCCCATTCTGCTAAGTATTAATTATAAAACTTATCTTTTTGGTAATGTCACAACCAGACTCTGGGAGACTTTGATAGAAGAATGCTGGAAACCATGTTGTTGTAAACCAATGAACATTTATTGATGATTTACATTATTTACAGAGATGGACTTTAGCAGGATTCCATTAGGACCTTCTTCACTCAGGTTCCCGTTGCGTGTGATGTGACATCACCGATTTTGCACACTAGCCGGTTTAGCTCAGTTGGCTGGATAGCTGCTTCGTCATGCTGAGTGAGGCCAATAGCACGGGTTCAAATGAAGCCCCACTTTCTCAACCTTGCCTCTCACCTGAGTTGTGGTGATTCTCGGGTTGAATCATCACCAGTCAGCTCTGTCCCTTAAGAGGAAAACAGCCTATGGTCATCTGGGACTATGGCGACTTTACTTTAATTAGCGTGGTAGTTATTAAGCCTTTACACTACCATGGCCTTAAGTGGTCTCTTCAATAACCATTGGTCAGGACATATGCAATCGGGTTAAGCTGAATGTTGCTGGTCTTTCATTGACTTCTGGACGGAGTTTTTAAACACATGTTAGGCTCCTAAGTACATATTCTTGAGGTTTAATGGTTGTTGTCGGCATGTAGGCCTTGGATTATATTTCACCTTTATTGATAGAGCGGGCTATGCATTTCCAATGCAGAATGTGTGCTGGCTGCGGACATTGGATTGCATTTTATGATGCAAAATGTGCACAGAGCAATAGAATGTCCAGACTAAATACCCGTACCATCAATTTTAACACCAGATTTTGGTGATTGGGTGCAATATTAGTTTTTCAATTGGAGCCAGAGTGACTGGATTAAAATTCTCCTCCTTCACAATTATAATATTCCAAAGTAAAAGCAGATAAAGTGACAGTATAATATAAATGTAATTTAACTCTGATTTTTAATCTGACTTTGAGAATACAGGAATGTCTGGTGCGGGAAAATCTAAGTCTCCGGCTTGTGCTGTTGGGTGTTAATACTAGCTTTATAGTGCAGCACAGAGAAAAAAGACTTTACTCCACATCTGCTCTTTACTCCACATCTTTGCTTGATCTTACACATTTTTACTTGATCTTACTGTGGAGCATTACATGTAGAAAAATGTCCCACTTATTAATATTCACATCCCTTACTCAAAAAATGTGCGATTACCTCAAACAATCCTCAGGCCTGGTGTTCATAAATTCATCAGATATAGGAGCAGAATTAGGCTATTTGACCCATCAGGTAACCCATCATTTGATCTCCCCTCATTCTTCTAAACTCCAAAGAGTATAGGCCTAAGTTGATCAATCTCTCTTCATGTTGCAGCATGTGTTTACCCAGACCTAGGATCTCAGTTAATTGGGAAAGCAACCTCATTATACACAGACAAATAATAACAATAATATGGATATAATTTAATCATCAAAATAATATTTACTGAATAGGAATAAATGCTGTTTGGTATATGGCTTGGTGTGTTGTGGACGCTGTGCGACCCTTGCCTCCAATCTGAAAATGAATTTCTTACATAAATGAAACTTTCAGTAGCTGGATACTTGGGCTGTCGTTGCTTAGCAACTCTAGTTGTCAGGGCCATGGTTTAATTGTTTGTTATCTTTTATTTAATCCGGTGGGAATAGCTGATTTGTAACTTCTGGACTTTCAGATGCTACTATTGCAGATTGCCACAGAATGTGCAGACGGCACTCCATGTAGAAAGTTGTGTGTAACCTAAGTCACCGCCAACAAGGACATCCAACAAAGGTCGTTTATTCTTGAGCTGAACAGCTAGATACAACAGTTGGGCTCTGCCCGCGGTCCCAGGGATAACTCCCACCCTCCCACCACATGACCTCATTGGTAGCCACATCATCATGTTCTCACACGAACACTCAGTCTACATCATCCCCGTTTAGTTAGACACCCAGTGGCGTGCGGTGTAACATTATGTACAATAGGTAACTATATACAGATCATTGTGTGACATACAATTAAACAAACTGACAATGCACAACAAGTTACATATATATATATATATATATATTCAGGCACAGATTAAGCTGCAGCAACTAGAGCATAGCCCACTGTGTCTCCTTTTCCCTCACCCTGCCACTTTCTGTTGAAAATAAATACTGAAATTTGAAAGTCATTTCTAAGCTAAATGGTAATAGTCATGGAATCTTGTGTTCGGCCTGCTCAGGTGTCCTGAACATGTGATTACACTGGTTGGTGTTGTTGTCGTCTTTCCGTAGCCAGTATCCTCACTGTTCACAGCATAGGATGTTTCCTCTGTCTGTTCGTCAGGTGCAGGATTAGTTGAGTTGGTCTCTATCGGCGTCTGCATGTCCGCTGGTGCAGGAGGCTGGTGCCATAGGCCGGAAAACTGAAGTGCTATATTATCTGTTGGTGCTGATTCTACTACTTGCAGAAGATTGTGTACGTAATGAGCACTGTCTGATGTTACCATGCAACGGTTCGGTTGTGGGGCATGACTGTGCACTAGTTATGACCATGTGCGGTCTGAATCCTAACTGTCTGACTTGGTCTTGAAGGGCAGAGTCTGTGGGCATCTCGATCATAGCACATTTTCAATCTCCATTGTAGGAGGGCAGGATTCACATTGGTTCAGGTTTAGGTTGCAGCAGAGCCTTTGCAGTAATAATCGTGATCTTGGTGTGCCTGGAAAAAAGTAATTGTGCTGGCAGGGGCAGGCCCTGTCATGGTAGATTTCGCAGGCCGAGGAGTTCAGCATAATAGTCTGTGTGATCTTGTGCACATTTCTCCAGAAGGTTTTTGGCTGAGCAAACTACCCGTTCCACCAAACTGACTGTGGATATAGGGGGCTGCTTGTCATATACTCAAAGTGCCACGTGAGTGCAAATTTGTGAAATTCAGCGGAGATGAATTGGTGAGCGTTGTCTGTCATGAGTCTCTGGGGATGTTGCGTGTGACAAAAACTTGATGATGACTCTTTTACTCATCATGTTTGGCAGGTAGTCGAGGTTGAACCACCCGGAATCCAAATCAACTAAGATTAAATTAGTCTACCATTCATTCCACTCGCAGATGTCAGGTGCTGCGAAAGACCATAGGAGTTCTGGGACCTTGTGTGAGTGCAATGTTCCTTTGTTTTATGTTTTGTTTTATGTGACGCGAGTGTATTGCACAGTGCGCATCTGGAGATTTCCTTTTCCATGTCTGTGTTCATGTAAGGTCAGTGCAGTACAGTACAGTGATTCCTTGGTCCTGTATCTGGTTGTTTCCATAAGAACATAAGAACTAGGAGCAGGAGTAGGCCATCTGGCCCCTCGAGCCTGCTCCGCCATTCAATGAGATCATGGCTGACCTTTTGTGGACTCAGCTCAACTTTCTGGCCCGAACACCATAACCCTTAATCCCTTTATTCTTCAAAAAACGATGTACTTTCTGTGTCTGCTACTGGAATAACAGCCCCGTGTGCAAAACAAATGACTCATCGCCAGGTGCGTACTCAGAGACAATGGACTATTAACAAACTTTGCCCAAGGTCTGGATGCCATTAAAAAATCCCTGCTCTGCCCAGCTAGTCACAAACTGAAGAATTAGCAACAACAAGAAAAGGCTGTACATTACAAACTACTAACCATTTATGGCATGGACTGAGATAACGGAGGACTAATTAGTTGCATGTAATGAATTGTGACGTGAATAAAGGTGATTAGTGTATATAAATGAGATTACAAACTGATTTCGCTTCCAAATTTGTATATTGATCTGCGTGAACCTTAGCTCAAGTGAGAAAGAGTACTGTCCAAAGGCTGCGGAGCCTCAGGCCTTTCTCCCAGAATTCTGATATAATAAACTGCTTCTTTACTCATCCAAAGGCCTTCGTGTGAATATTTTCACCTCTAACAATTGGTTTAGTCTGGCAGGAGGTTGCTGAGCCGAACGCCGATCGAGCCGGTGGACAAGGCGAGTAGTCAACCTGGACAGTCAGAAGTTAGAGTCACGCGGCGAGACGGACGGACAGTGAGGTAACATCCAACGAATCTGGTATCAAGGCCAAGTGAGTAAAAGACTCAGTTTAAAATTTCTTATTTAGTTTTATTAGTCTGCTATACCATTTACTTTCGTACTAATCAGCTGCTCGAGGACCCATGCTGAGCCTGAATTAAGGGGGCAATTGAGCTCTCACCTGAAGGTCAGAGTTAGTTGGGAATCCGAGATGCACAGACTGTTGAGTGTTAACGGTCGCGGAACTTGCTGTGACACAGTGAGCAGCCAGGACCGCCACCCTCCGGGAGTGGATGATAGGTAAAAGCCTCTGAGCACCGTCGCCTAGCACATCGGATACGCGGGTGATAGAGACGACGTGGTTAACACATCATGGAAAAGAAAAGAGAAGCACAAGGCCACTTTTCTGGGGGCCCCCCGGGATCCATGAGTCTGGTGTACGGACAAGAGCAAAATACTCTGGTACAAAAAAAACAATGATCAGAGATGGGTGGGATCCCAACGCAGCTCCTGTAGAACAAAGAAACTGGTGGGATATGGCAAAAAAAAAGGCAGGAGTCATCTTAGTTCACCAGTTCGAAGAACAAATGACAGAAATTAAGTGCACCCCCGTGCAGCGTCACGCTAATAATGTGAATGACAGATATAAAGCCTTCACACCATTTGAAAAATAGGCTATTTTAAAGGAATTGAGTTCTCACTCGCCCATATTCACACCAAATCATTTTAAGCATAGAAATAAAGCGAGACAAGATAGTGGCAGTACAGATTGTACAAACCGGCAAAAGAATCACAGGAAACTGTTACAATTATGCCTAACGACTGTAGGGTGAAGAGTAAAGTAAATATAATATTAAGGTTAGAAACTTAACAATGGTTTCTTGTCTAGAAGAACTTCAGATTGTTTCAAATTTGCGAGATCGGATTTCAGTTTGAGATTAAGCCATTCAAGCCGTCCAGATAAACTTGACAGTAATTCAATTAATTTGAAAAAAAAACCAAATAAAAACTAGTAAGATCTCTTTCAAACACCTGTTAAATGGCGAACATTGAAGATTGAAATCAGTTTAAAGAACAAGAAAGAAATTTGAGTAACATTAAAGGAAAGAATAAATAAAGTTTGAGATCACTTATATGACAAAATGGCATAATTCCAAGTTCTCCACCCATTCTCCACCCCCTTAGGTTCTGTACAAAATTTAATCATTTCAGCAAGCAGGTCATCTGAAAAAAAAATATTCGTCTCTAAGAATAGCTAATGCCCATAAAATCAATCAGTGGAAATTGAATTAAATGGAATAAAACCGATAAAGTTTTATGATGAAGTAGAATGGAAGATCTTAGTCAGTATTTTAATTAAACAATTGTGAAATTGCTGTCTCTTTGAGAATCTGTAGCCATGAGAGAGGGCTAACAGTTAACTCTGATATTTGCGAGCTGTGAGCATGTGTGTGTTTGGTCTGTGAATGTTCACATATCTCTGCTGAGATTTATCTTCTGAGAAGTAACCTTGAGTTTATAATTTGGAACTTTAGAATAGGAACCAGAAGGATTTTTACCTAACTAATTTTGGTTAAAGCACTGAAGTGCTAGGTTTCCTTTGTGAGTGTGGTGATATTTGTTTGTCGTCTGACATTGTGATTTAAAGATCATAGTTTGAGTGTAATTAACAGACTTTTCTTTTCAAAGGTTATCATTGACATTACCAGGGTAATTTTGATACACGAGGAATTTTAATCAGGGTACAAAATCACATATGTAAGAATAAGAAAATATTAGTTTTATGGTGTTCACTGGAAGTTAGGATAGTTGATATACATATGACCAATCCGGTGTTGGATTAGTTCCGGGTTACAACTTCCCTGACACAACGCAGATGTATTAATTCTGAGATTGCAGAATTAAGTGTAAAGGACAGATGGGTAAATAAAATATGTCCATGATTATGCTTCTTGTTTGAACAAAAGAAGGGTGGTGACAAAATGACGTCTGGTAGAGAACTCTAACTCCACCCCTTTTCAAAACAGCAGAGAATTGACCCGTGCCTGTTAATGCCTGGATCTGGTATGTCTCTCTTATGGGGCCCCTGAATTGGATTCAGTTGAATTGGTTTTTGGAGCGGGCGAGGAGCCGTATTAGGGGTTTGCCCCTGTCCACACTCTGAGCTGTGGCTTTGTAATTCTGATAAAGTAATTTAAAAAAACAGCTGAAGATGTAATTTTAATTGGAACTTACAAATTTTGAGTTTTGAATTGTCTGATATATTCAGATTAGTTAACCCACTCTGTCCCAGGCAGAATGGATCTTTTGTGTTTTACTTTATGAGTGACTGCAAGTGGAACAATATTTGTAGTAGCTTCAGGAATTTGAGATAGTTGAGTTATTGTAAACTGGCTAATTAAACAAGCACAAGCACATCAGGGTCGGGTTCAAGCGCAACAGAATCAGGCGTGTAACCACAAGGAAAAAAGATATGAAAAGGTTGTAAAATATGAGAACTACTAACCCCTGAATAACAGACGTGTTCGGCCCATACAGGAAAAGCTTCATACAGACAACACCTAACACGTGGTAACGACCAGGACACTTTTACACTTTTCCTTTAAATTTTTAGGTTAAACATTCAAAAAAGGCTGGAATGACAGCAGCAGCTGTGGGGACTCGTGATGGCTCTTGAGATCTCAGAACAACTACAAGCACATAAGAGTGCAGGAACATCACTGATTTCACAATGGACACAGGATGAACATAGCTATATGAACTATGGTGCTTTATACACTTTTATTGATGGGATGTCATCCCAGCAGCCAGAGACTGAAACAATGTCAGAACTTATTTTAATGCGTGGCTGCAGCTACATTCGGGGAAAGATAGCAGATGCGTATACAAATTGTGTCTGTACTTCTCACGGGCTGAAATAAATATGTATAGTGTTTTAAGTAAGGTTGTTATGAAGCAGGCTGCCAATGACACGGGTGCCACTAGATTTTGAGGGCATGACAACCTACACAGGGTTAGAAGAGGCATAATCAATTATGCAGTGACATGACTGAACACATAAACTTCTATGGTAAAGTCACGAGACATACAAAGGTTAAATGCAAAGGTGGAACTTACAGGAATAAGGAAGAGAATGTTAGAGAAAGCAGAGAAAGGTCTAGCCAGCTTGGGAGAAGAGGGCCTGGATATACAATTGAATAGGACAACAGTGTTAGGTACACACACTAGGACATTCAACAATAATTAACAAACTCATCGACTAAGAAACGGAGAAAACCGGAAGGCTCTGACAGGGGTAGCTAAGCCACAAACTTGATCTGATAAAAAGGGAAGAGGTGGGTGCATGATTGAATAGACAGTCCGCAACTGGCTAAGCTGGCCAAATGACAAGGGACTCTGGACAACCATACTCTGAAGAGAGTAACCAGAATATACTCAGCGATCCCCGACTGCACAATGGATGAGATAATGGTGGTACAGATGGTCCTGATGATCCCTATCATCACACCGGACTCAGGGCCATTCCCTCACAACCAACTGGAGTACATTGGAATCGTACGGGCTAACACCTCCCTCATGTACTATCTCACCGAGACCTCTGCTATACACTGGAATAATATATGGGATCTCCCTCACGGGGTGTAAAGAGAGAGAGGACATTACTATGTGCCCCTACCCGGTAGGACAGGGAGAGTTGGACAAATGTTGGTTAATCAGAACTCATGGTTGTGTGATTACACCTGCCCCCATGCATTTAATGTTTACGGAGGAAAAGGAAAATACTGCATCTCCACCACCGTAACCTCCTATCGCTATAACTTTTGTACCCCTGAGGCCCACCACTATAGGCCAAGCAAGGATCATTTGAGAGAGGATTATAAAGAGCCAGAGATGGTCCCACATCTTGCAGAAACTTCGAGGGAATGAAGAATGATCGGTCAATCAGTTAAGCTTTACCACCAGTTATCGGGAAAAAAAAAATCATGCTTTGAAAAAAACCCACAGAGGAACTACTTCAGCGTGAAAGTTGGTGGCAGAGAGTGTGGGACTGTTAGATGAGCTTACTTGAAAACTGCTATGAATAATAACATTAATGAAAGACAGCAGAGTTAGTCAGGGAGGCAGGAATGATTGATATCAAGGCATTAAATGTGACATACATTGGCTCATTTGAGGGGTGATCTTTGAATCACATGCCCTGTGTACGTACGGAACATCTGGGAGGTTACATGCCCCAAAGGCCATATTAAAACGCACCCTGCAGTCCTCATATCGAACCATTGTGGTCATTTGGGATTCAGTAAACATCTTCCATGACCAAAAGGAGGGGATGTTGGTGAGAAAATTCTCTCTCTCACATTATATGATTGTGGGACATGTTGGTGGGAAATCCTGCTTTTTACAATATATAACTAATTCTTAACGATGTTGCAAATTGTATCTCACTCTGCAGTTTGATGTACCTTCTGTGTCTGCTACTGGAATAACAGCCCCGTGTGCAAAACAAATGGCTCATCGCCAGGTGTGTACTCAGAGACAATGGACTATTAACAAACTTTGCCCAAGGTCTGGATGCCTTAAGATATCCCTGCTCTGCCCAGCTAGTCACAAACTGAAGAATTAGCAACAACAGGAAAAGGCTGTACATTACAAACTACTAACCATTTATGGCATGGACTGAGATAACGGAGGACTAATTAGTTGTGTGTAATGAATTGTGACGCGAATAAAGGTGATTGCCTGTATGTAAATGAGATTACAAACTGATTTTGCTTTCGAATCTGCATATTAACCCGTGTGAACCTTAGCTCAAATGAGAAAGAGTACTGAGCAAAGGTTGCGGAGCCTCAAACCTTTCTCCCAGAAGTCTGATATAATAAACTGCTTCTTTACTCATCCAAAGGCCTTTGTGGGAATATTTTCACCTCTACCACTCTCCTCGTAATCCAACCCCTTCAACTCTGGGATTAACCTAGTGAATCTCGTCTGCAGACCCTCCAGCGCCAGTACGTCCTTTCTCAGGTAAGGAGACCAAAACTGAACACAATACTCCAGGTGTGGCCTCACTAACACCTGATACAGTTGCAGAATAAACTCCCTAGTCTTAAACTCCATCCCTCTAGCAATGAAGGACAAAACTCCATTGCCTTCTTAATGACCTGTTGCACCTGTAAAACCAACTTTTTGCGACTCATGCACTAGCACTCCCAGGTCTCTCTGCACAGCAGCATTCTTTAATATTTTATTATTTAAATAATAATCCCTTTTGCTGTTATTCCTAGCAAAATGGATAACTTCACATTTGTCAACATTGTATTCCATCTGTCAGACCCTAGCTCATTCACTTAACCTATCCAAATCCCTCTGTAGACTTCTGGTATCCTCTGCACTTTTTGCTTTACCACTCATTTTAGTGTCGTCTGCAAACTTGGACATATTACACTTGGTCCCAACACCAAATCATCTATGTAAATTGTGAACAATTGTGGGCCCAACACTGATCCCTGAGGGACACCACTAGCTACTGATTGCCAACCAGAGAAACACCAATTAATCACCACGCTTTGCTTTCTATTAATTAACCAATCCTCTATCCATGCTACTACTTTACCCTTAATGCCATGCATCTTTATCTTATGCAGCAACCTTTTGCGTGGCACCTTGTCAAAAGCTTTCTGGAAGTCCATATATACCACATCCATTGGCTCCCCGTTATCTACCGCACTGGTAATGTCCTCAAATAATTCCACTAAATTAGTTAGGTACGACCTGCCCTCTATGAACCCATGCTGCGTCTGCCCAATGGGACAATTTCCATCCAGATGCCTCGCTATTTCTTCCTCGATGATAGATTCCAGCATCTTCCCTACTACCAAAGCTAAGCTCACTGGCCTATAATTTCCTATTTATCTTTAGCCCCATTAGCTTGCCCATCACTACCGCCTTAGTGATAACAATTACCTCAAGGTCCTCACCTGTCATAGCCTCATTTCTATCAGTCACTGGCATGTTATTTGTGTCTTCCACTGCGAAGACCGACCCAAAAAACCTGTTCAGTTCCTCAGCCATTTCCTCCTCTCCCATTATTAAATCTCCTTTCTCATCCTCTAATGGACCAATATTTACCTTAGCCACTCTTTTTTGTTTTATATAATTGTAGAAACTTTTACTATCTGTTTTTATATTCTGAGCAAGTTTACTCTCATAATCTATCTTACTCTTCTTTATAGCTTTTTTAGTAGCTTTCTGTTGCCCCCTAAAGATTTCCCAGTCCTCTAGTCTCCCACTAATCTTTGCCACTTTGTATGCTTTTTTTCCTTCAATTTGATACTCTCCCTTATTTCCTTAGATATCCACAGTCGATTTTCCCTCTTTCTACCATCCTTCCTTTTTGTTGGTATAAACCTTTGCTGAGCACTGTGAAAAATCACTTGGAATGTTCTCCACTGTTCCTCAACTGTTTCACTATAAAGGCTTTGCTCCCAGTCTACCTTAGCTAGCTCGTCTCTCATCCTATTGTAATCTCCCTTGTTTAAGCACAAAACACTAGTGTTTGATTTTACCTTCTCACCCTCCATCTGTATTTTAAATTCCACCATATTGTGATCGCTCGTTCCTAACTATGAGATCATTAATAAATCCTGTCTCATTACACAGGACCAGATCTAGGACCGCTTGTTCCCTTGTAGGTTCCATTACATACTGTTCTAGGAAACTATCGCGGATACGTTCTACAAACTCCTCATTAAGCCTGCCTTGACCGACCTGGTTAAACTAATCGATATGTAGCTTAAAATTCCCCATGATAACTGCTGTACCATTTCTACATGCATCATGGGGTGCCATCTGGGGTGCTTTGTGGCAGTTGTGTGTTGTGCCTCCAGAAGGCAGTCGGGATGTCAAATCGCTGACCACACAGTATTAGTCCATCCTGTCTGATCAGCTCATCTCTGATGGTGAAGAATGTGCAGAGCATGTGAGGAAGCTCCCTTGAGGATTCTGGTCAGTTCCTCATGATGATATATTGCAGTTCCTGCATGTGATGTCCGCCTGTAAGGGCTGTTTGAGGTTCTGAACTCAACAAGCCTTGGCAGCACCTCTATTGTCATGATGTCTATGTCTTTCTTATGATCCACCTGGTGTGCAGTGGGTAAGAAGGTTCTGGAGATGGCATCAACCAAGTACAGCTCCTTGCCACGCTTGAGGGGCTGATTTAGCACAGTGGGTTAAACAGCTGGCTTGTACCTGCCTCCCCGAACAGGTGCCTGAATGTGGCGACTAGGGGCTTTTCACAGTATCTTTAGTGAAGCCTACTTATGAGAATAAGCAATTATTATATTATTATTTTATAGATTATATTATATTATTATATTATATTATTATTATGTAGATGATGCTGAGGTTGTAGCATTGTAATTTTAGCATCATGCATTGCAGTTGTGCAGATGCAGTGTGGAGAGGTTTTTTGATCATAGATTATAGAATTTACAGTGCAGAAGGAGGCCATTCAGTCCATCGTGTCTACACCAGTCCCTGAAACAGCACCCTACTTAAACCCGCATCTCCACCCTATCCCCGTAACCCAGCAACCCTACCTATAGGTATGAGTGGCTGATGATCTGGTTTCAACAGTTGCAGGAGGACCATATACGAAGTCATGAAATTTCTGACAGGCGAAGACTAAAGCAAGAAATTCCCTGTCAACCCATGCGTAATGTATCTTCGTGTCACTGAGAGTCCTTAATGCAAAAGTATTGGCCTGCCATTCTGGATGCAGACTGCTCCAGGTCCGTACTGGGAGGGGTCTGCTGATATGACTACAGGTCCTCGAATGGCCAAATATTGTAGCACACGTGGGGTTGCGAGCACTTGTTTGAGTCTGTTGAAGACCACTGTGGGTGATGTTGCCAGCATCATTCTGCGTGCTAGTGGAGGAGTTGACAAAGAGGTCCAGTGACTTGAATATAACATGGGATTAACTTAGAAAGACAATTGGTCATACCAAGAAAGCACTGTAAAGGGTGCTTGTCCAGGGGAATGGCCATCCATCATTAGCCACTGTTTTACCTGGATCGGGCTTTACACCACTGGCTGTGAGGAAATGGACCATGTAACGAACCTGGTTAACCCTGAATTTGCATTTCGTAGAGCTAAGCATTAAAATATGGCTCTGATTCTGTCAAGGACAAGACAATGACGTGCATCAGGATCTTGCATAGTATGACCCCAAACAAGGATGTCATCAACAATGATCTTGCAAGGCTGGCCTGCAACACAGAAAACCTTATTGGCCGTCCCATAGGGGATAAGAAGAAAATGATATCTGCCAACCAGAGACATGAAGGTGGTTAGTTCTGAGGACTCCTCATCGGGCGGGATCTACCGGAACCCACATTCAACATCCAGGATGCTGAATACCTTGCCATTTGGCATGTCTGCTATCATCTGTTTCACTGTTTTCACCAGGTGATGTGGTCTGAGCCGCACTTTGTTCAGGTGCACCTGGTCACTACATATCCTGACCATGCAGCCCTTTTTTTATTGTGACCACCATTGCTGAAACCCATTCCGTGGCTTCGTCTGTAGGGGTTATGACACCTAGTGCTGTCATCCAATCCAGCATATTGACTACTTTCTGCTTCATGGCGACTGGTACTCTTCTTGGAGTACAGACTCCAGGTGGTACTGAATCATCTAATCTCATGTGATATACAACTGATAGCTTGCCAATGATGTCACAGTTAAAGAGGTGTCTAAATGTTATAATCTCTGGGGCTTGGAGTTGTAGAGAATGCACTTCTGGACCAAGTTGAGTGAGCCCCAATGCAATGTTGTCCGAGCAGTGGCTTTACCTTCTAGTCCACTATATTGAACTTGAAATTTCCCTGTGTGCAGTGGAGGGTTGTTGCACCTGTGGTGTGGATTTTCTGAACATCATAAGCCACGAGATGTGCTTGGGTGCTGGGATCTGGTGCTGCATATGGGTCTATTTCTCATAACCTTTGGCTGGATAGTACATTATCCTTCGCTGCAATGTCAACCTTGACTTTAAGTCTGCTGTTACTGTTATTTATGTTGAGGGTGGTGAATATCTCTTTCCTGAGACAGTGTCAATACTATTGCAATAGAGTGTTCTTGTAGTTGCTGTAGCTTTAGTTCTTTGGTTTAACTCCCAATTCATTCACCTTACTGATTCTCCTACCCCTGGAGGATTGAACAGCTGCCATGTTGCTGATGGCAGGGGAGGGTTGCTGTCATCTGGATCTGCAACAGTTTGCAAAATAGTTCAATTTCCCACATTTGTTGCAACTTTTACCATATGCAAAGCAGGCTGTTCTGCTCAGTGGGTGCTGGCCGCTGCAGATGGAGCAGGTGCCCCCTCTACTGCAAATGCCTTGGTTTCCCACCTAAAATCTCGGCTTAATTTTTCTGATTAGTCATTTAATATACAGATATTGATGGCTGCTTGTAACGTTCAGTCTTTTTCTTGCAGCAGCTGCTTGTAGACTGGATCATTATACATTCCACAAACTACTCGATCCTCATTAGTTTTTCAATGCATGTTCCGAATGCACATTTCGTTGCCAATGTTTTTAGGGCGGCCAGGTAAGATTGTATGGATACATCTGCTCTTCGGTTCATTGAATTGAATGCATTTCTATAAAGGATTTTTGTTTTTTAACCAGGAGCCGGATGTTCTCAAACTGTTACAGGATTATCTCAGGGACTTAATTTTCCTCCTCTGTCTGGAAAACAAACAACTCACATTTTTCGACGGCCTTGAGACCTATGAGGTTTAATAGGGTAAAAGCTGGTCCTTTTTCAACTTGTCAGAGAGTGCAACATCGCAGTGAAAAGCCTCTCCTTCTGAAACTTATCCCAATGATCCACAATATTTTCACCAAAGGAGAGTGATACGGCAATGTACTTGTGCCATGCTGCCAACTCCTGAAACCACGTAGAATGAAATGAAATGAAAAATGAAATGAAAATCACTTATTGTCACGAGTAGGCTTCAAATGAAGTTACTGTGAAAAGCCCCTCGTCGCCACATTCTGGCGCCTGTCCGGGGAGGCTGGTACGGGAATCGAACCGTGCTGCTGGCCTGCTTGGTCTGCTTTAAAAGCCAGCGATTTAGCTGAGTGAGCTAAACCAGCCCCAGATAAAGAACAACATCAAAGGGCTCGTCCGGGATTTGAACCTGGGATCTCTCACATTTTCATGCAGCACAAACCCCGAAGTGAGAATCTTACCCCTAGACCAACGAGCCGGTTGTGGGTTTCATGTTTTGGGTTTCCTAAAGCACCTAAACAACATCAATGTTGTGGGTTTCCTAAAGCACCAACAACTTCCAATAAAGATATTTTATTCCTGAGTTCAACAGCTATGTACAACAATTGTGCCCACACATGACCTCTTTTGTTACCCCATTATCACATTCTCATGTGACGACCCGATCTACACTAAGATGACAGAAAAATGCGAACACAAAATTGTTCCCAATGAGGCGGGAAATCATGCAACCCATTTTAAATACTGTGGGCTGTATTTTTGATAAGAGCATCTGGGAGATATTTTGAAGCGATTTATATGTGGTACAGATGACTATCTGAAGATTTATCGTTCAAGATTCTCTTGCATGCATCTTTATTCAAGCATGGAAACAGGAACCTATCCACCTCCAGTTGACACTTTGAAAACAATATACTTTAATATGAGATTCAGTGCTCGTCTCTGCAAAACAATAGTACTGTAAAAATAGGCACATTATTTAAATCCTCAGGTTGAATGGAACCTAAATGAAGAATACCTTCCCAAAGTTGGTGGGCAAAGCATCTTTCTGACAATTGGTTTGCGTCCTTCTTATGCTTAAGAATTCCAGGTATCTGAGAGACAGAAATTTAAACTAGTTTCATCTCAGATTGTTAATTAAGAGCGTTGTGCACAATGCACAGGGACCTGTTGTTTGGACCACAACTTGTTTTGAGGGCAGAGAATATTGATGGGCTGGGAAGTGGAGAATTGTAGGAACATTCAGAAATGATGTACAGGGACTGTGGAGTGAAGCCCAGCAAGAAGCACCTGGGAGGACAGGAAATAGAAGACCGACTCGGTGGGGAGTAGAGAACTGTTAGGGAGCTAAGCCTGGATGCACGATGGTACCAGTGATTTGATCACCATAGCAAAGCAGCAATTTGCGAAAGATGGAGAATAACACATTGGAATGGGGTCTGCAATGAGTGGAGCATTGTCCAGATGGCGCAGAAAGGGTACAGAATTTAAAAATGAAAAACCTTTGGATTTCAACTGAGCTGCCCATTTTGTTGAGTTAGGAACACAGTAACCTCAGTATATACAGCTGCTGGAGAGATACTACTTTTCTTCCCCAATCTGATTTTTCAGTTAAAAGGCAAATTCTGAAAGAAAAAAATACTCAGAAAATTAGGATATGTCTTGAAGCAAAATAATGTTTTTCGGTGATTCACAGACAACTTGCTGTTCACAGAACATAATAATAATCTTTCGTAGTGTCACAAGTAGGCTTACGCTGCAATGACGTTACAGTCAAAATCCCCCACTCGCCACACTCCGGCGCCTGTTCGGTTATACAGAAGGAGAATTCAGAATGTCCAATTCACCTAACCAGCATGTCTTTCGGGAGGAAACCGGAGCACCCGGAGGATACCGACGCAGATGTGGGGAGAATGTGCAGACTCCGCACATACGGTGTCCCAAGCCGGGAATTGAAGCCAGGTCCCTGGCCCCTTCCCATTGATCCTCTCTCTCCTTATCCAGCACCAAACTCAACAAATGATGGCAGATTTAAGTACATGATGGCAATGCCTCACACAGTGGCCCGGGAATGCACTGAAATCTTTAGTCCGCCAGTGCAGAAAGCAGGGACAGTCTTCACTCAGGAAAGGCCCCTATACATTTGAAGAATGCAGAGAAATCAAACACCAGGCTCCAAAGCAAAGAGTAGGCCTGTCCACTGGGCAATTGTCAAAGGCAGTTCTACCGTACAATTGATCCTTTTATGGGCAAATTGTAGTAGGCTTATTCCAGAATTTAGTCTTTTTGCAAATTTATTTTAATATGTATATATTCAGATAGATCAGAAGGGTTACCTTTGAGTGGATAAAAGAGGGGCCGGTAAATGGGAAAAAGAAACAAAGTAATGATGAAGCAAAAATGATAAATTGGAGCAGGCAAAAAGGGATGAACAAAATGTCGACTCAGATAAACTTGCAAGAGTCAGAATTGAGAAACTAAAAAGAATAATTGAAGGACAAATGAGAGTATTTCTTGAACTGAATCTTGACTTCAGCCAGTGCATGAGAAGGAACTGTTATACCAGGGTTTGGCATTATTAGAAGATTTAGGACAAAGCAATAGAAGGAGAGTATTACTAATTGAAGAAAAGATTCATTGTAAGTTTGAGTCAATGTTTTGGACCTTTAGTTTCTATGAATCACTGCCTGGGTATGAGGCATTTGCTATTTACAGTTTAAGCAGAATCACAAGTGACACAGTAAAATGGTACTTAACAAGTTCCAGGCGAGCGACCACATGGAAGCGATGACTGAAGGAAAAACTCAGGCTTATTTTACTTGCTATGTTCCAACTCCTACTCCCCGAAGGGTCTCCTGCGCCCGGCCCGTAATTGGACCAGGGGTATTTATGTCCCATGAGGCCTTTGGCTTAAGGGTGTATCTCCGCCCCCTCATCTAGAGAGATCATACTCAGGTAAGGCCACAGGTTTTCTGATGTTGCTGGCACTTGTGGCCTCCAGTCAGGTTATAACAGTGGTAGTCACATTCAACACAGGCTCCAGACTCTCCGATTGATTGGGGAGCTATCTCTTGCTCTTTCCTTGTTGTTGACCGTAGTCTCTCTTCTCTTCTCTTGGTTGCAAGCCAAGGGTCTCAAGACTCTTCTTCTTAAGCCTGTTTTGGGTCTATCCTTGTGTCATATTAGGCGTCTGATTAGTTTGCACTTGAGCAGGATGAAATCTCATTTAGCCAACCTGGTTAGTTTACAGTTACTTCATTATTGATCTGATTAGTTTACCATTGTTTCATAATTATTCATTACTGTCTTGTTAACTTACGTGTCCCCCGTCCACGATGTGTTTTTTAGTGAGCAGGAGACCCTTCAGCTAATTTGATTAACATAGCACAGCTCCTTGTCTTTGCAATTGCCTAATTATACAGGGCAGCAGACAAGATGTGTGGTGATTGTAGATCTGAGTAGATGCAATACAACTGAGCAAGCACTAGAGGGAGCACGGGAGAGTTATAAATACACTGGGACAGGAAGTGAGGACACACTTCACGGAAGGGAGAACTCGTAGCAGGACACAGACACAGGCAGGCAGCATTTGAGGCAGCCGTAAGTTAAGCTCTGAAGAGAGAACAAATTCACAATAAAGCATCTTCTCCATTTTGAGACTACGAGCTTTATTAAGACACGAGGAACAACACATGGTACCAAGAGTGACTTCAGACGCTTACTGCAGGACAACTCAGCTGCAGACACAGAAAGAACAAAATGGCATGGAAATCTCCTACTGGACATTGGACTTGGAAGACATCGCTTATTCAAGGATGTGGCTTGGAACCCCGCCTCAGCTGGACACGACCGGCAATGTAAGAAATGTCTGGAAAATATTTAAACAAATGTTCGATTTTTATATCATAGCTAATGATGTAGCAGCAGCCTCAGACGAAATTAAAATAGCAATGCTCATCGCAGGACATGAAGCTAGGAAAGTATATAATGGATTTAAATACTCAACAGATGAAGACAGCAACAACTTACAAACAATACTAAACAAATTTGAAGAGTACTGTAAGGAATTTGAACAGCACGGTATGCTCAGAGGCCAAACTGCACAGAGACTGAGTGATGAAAACTCTACAAACAGAAAGGCTTCAGTCAAGAAATCGCGAGTGAAAAGTACAGATCAAAAAGAAGAAATAACTTGAATTTTTCACGAAGCCAAAACGCTGAAATCCAGTCCAGATTGAAAGGAAATGGTAACTTACAACTTTCAGAAAGAAGGAACGCTGAAATCCGCGATAAAATGGTGTCGGAGCACATTTTACAGTCTCTGGAGGACAAAGAACGTAAGTCTGCATCTGCACATGCGCAGGAAACAGTAGCCGTGCATGTGCAGTTACAATCACCCGTTTTGCGTTCTGCGCATGCGCAAGCCACGCATGCGCAGTCTCAAAACATTTTGGTCGCGGATCATTATGCGCATGCGCAAGCCGCGCATGCGCAGTGGACACAAAACCGCACAGTAAAGGTAGGCCGATTTGTGCATGCGCAATTCATTCCTACGCATGACGTCACGAGCGTCATGACGTCTGAGCATCCGGACCACGCCTACTTAAAAGGGAAATGCCCGATAATTGAAAACAAGATACTTAAAGCTGTAAAACCAAATTTTCTTGCCTCAGAAGACAAAAAAAACGCCTGAACTTAAACCAGCAGTTGAAAACAACTCGCACAACACCCTGGAAAAAGCAGTCTGCACCACCCAAAGTGAAGAGAACAAAAAGAAATCCGAAACAAAAAAAGATGATTTGTTTTTCGAAGAATACTACTCAGACATGGCTGAGTTATTCGGATATGCTGATCACAGCATCAGCGACACGGTCGCAAAGCTCAACACGAATCTACTCGTGGTAGATGAATACAACACCATGGTGCCATGGCAGATCGTCGATACATTGGATGACAACAATACCCAAGACAACGCCACACAGGGAGCACAGAAAGACTCCAGAGAGAGAGCGATGACAGGCTCCACAGTGAGAGTGATGAAAGACTCCAAAAGGGAAGCAAGCAAACACTCCCTGGCGAACACCATGCATGAACAAGACCATGAAGGTCAACCCGCCGTATCTGAGCAACCGCAAGCAGACTATGAAAGTCTACCAAGCTCACATAAACAAGAAGAAGACAATGTACATCTACCCACTGCATGCGAAAACAGTGACAAAGTGATCACACTCGACATACAGGAGGTACAGGATCACAGCGAGACTGACAGTTCTCAGCTTGTCTGTACAGAAGTACAGAGTAGGGCCACCCAAGAGTCCAGTGAGACCACGCCAATAGAAACCATCCAGATTTTGACTCCAGAAGAGGAGCACCAAGAGTCCAGTGAGACCACGCCAATAGAAACCATGCAGAGTTTGACTCCAGAAGAGGAGCACCAAGAGTCCAGTGAGACCACATCAACAGAAACCATGAAGATTTTGACTCCAGAAGAGGAGCGCCAAGAGTCCAGAGAGACCACGTCAATTGAAATCATGAAGATTTTGACTCCGGAAGAGGAGCACCAAGAGTCCAGAGAGACCGTGTCAAATGAAATCGTGAAGAATTTGACTCCAGAAGAGGAGCACCAAGAAAGCAAAGACGACGAATCAAATCCACCACAAATGACTGATGTCACCAGCATCAATGCAACATCAGATCAGCCTCACCATTCTCAAGACGAAACGTTCAATGCAACAGATTCCACAAAGGACACTCGCACCAATAACTGTGACAATGACTCAAATTATCCACACGGGACACTCATTGAGCATAACAAGAAAAACAAAAGCCACAAGAAGCACAGCAGAAACGAGAACAACAACAGCAAGAACAAAAGCAACATGAAGCGTGATAAGAACAACAAAAATCGCAAGAAGCACTGCAGAAACAAGAACAACAACAGCACCAACAAAAACTACAAGCACAATGACAAAAACTACAAAAAGAACAACAAAACCAACAAGAAGCATAACAAAGATAGTGACAACAACAAAGACAGAAACGACAAAAAGAGCAACAAGAATGGCAACGAAAACAACAAAGACAGGAACGACAGAAACAACAGCAATGAATCAACGACTTGTACAAAATGGTACAACTCTGCACATGAAGGACAATGCCACAGCACACTGCAAAGCAATGACAGACTACAAACATGCCATGAGATGACAACGAATCGCACAAACTCACATCTGCTCCAGAACAAGCAAGCACACCAGCTTTCAAGGCAGATGACATACTAAATCTATACCACAAGCACAGAAAAAAAGTCCATGTCAGTCAAAATCAGTGGTTCGACCATGCAAACACCATGGGATGACGTATTGGTTACTTAAAATAACAAGAACACCAATAACATTCACAACGGAATTGCAATATCAATATCACCTCGTCAACAACAACAAAAGAAAAAAAAACTCAGTGAACAAATTCATCAAATTTGGACTCATAAATGTTTTTGTTAAGAGTGGACTCATAAATATAAATTGGCTTTGTAAAATATGCAATAGCACCATCACTTGTATGGATACACATATCATAAGTAACTGTTTTGTACAATTTTCTTTAACCATGTACAGAAAATATGTAAAGAAAAAAAGGGGGATGGGGTGATTGTAGATCTGAGTAGATGCAATACAACTGAGCAAGCACTAGAGGGAGCATGGGAGAGCTATAAATACACCAGGACAGGAAATGAGGACACACTTCACGGAAGGCAGAACTCGTAGCAGGACACAGACACAGGCAGGCAGCATTTGAGGTAGCCGTAAATTAAGCTCTGAAGAGAGAATGAATTCACAATAAAGCATCTTCTCCACCTTTGAGACTATGAGCTTTATTAAGACACGAGGAACAATACAACATGCTTATTCATGTTTCCAATCAGCCAAAAGTCAGAATATTCCCTGACACAAACTCTTACAACAGGCTGACATTTTCTTTCCACTGTTCCCTCATACATTGGAATCTTACATTACTTAACAATCATGTCTCGCTTCTCGGCATTTTCCAAATTCATAATTCCATTATGTATCTACCTATTCCCCACCTCCCTACCTGTTCTCCATATCCCTTTAACCCTTTTTTGTATCAGAAAAATATCTATCTGCTTCTTGAAACCAGTTAATGACTCAGATTTCACCGCAATATAGGGTGGCGGGTTCCACAAATTGAGTATTGAGAATATACTGAGAATGTAGAAAGTGCACTCAATACATTCATATTCTGCTTGTAGAAGTCAATATTTTTCCCTCTTCTGGACTGTGATAGAAAGATTCAACAACGCTCGTTAAGAAAACATAACAAGACTTTATTTACGAACAGACTGCAGTTTATGGCTGAAAGTTGAGGTCGGAGAGCAGGGAGTATCTCTGCTGATTCCTACTCAAGTCCGCGCTTTCACAGAGAATCAGCTCAATCTTTATACATTATCATTATTAAGATTGCGTGACAACAGTTTAGTCAGGAATTCGATTGGAAATAGAAACGGGAGCAATGTCATAAAACAGACCTTTTTTGTCACATCACTCATACCATTATCTTGTCCTTGGCGGGAACATTGAAAGGTCGGAGGAGATTTATTTCTTCCTGAACTTATCTTGTTTTATTCCTACGGCCCTGGGTTATGACGAGTTAGTTTTATCAGGAGTTGCCAAGGTCCGGTATTTTGGAATGGCTTGACCTTCTCTGATCTTATTCAGACTTCAAGTTATGCAGAGTTGGCCTTATCAGTCTTACAGTCTGAAATGGTTAGGGCAGCTTTTCTTACATTGTATCAAACATTTTGACCGGTCTTCCCATTGACCAGTTTTCCCATCATGCCATTACTTAATTTGTACCATATCACATGCTAATACCTGTGAGACATATTTTTCTTTAAGCTTTAAGCTCCAGTGCTTGGACTTCCTTTTATATCTTCCTATGCTATACAAATGATGTACATACAGGAAAAAAGTATAGAACACTTTCATGCTTCAGTCAGGTCCTGCCAAACTTGCAATATCAACTATTGTGGCCCTGGACCTGTAGTTGCATACCTTGGGCTGAATTCTCCGCAGCCTGATGCCGAAATTGCGGCTAGCGCCGGAGCAGAGAATCCAGGATGACGCCGTAATTGGGCCCGGTGCTGGTTTGGCGATTCTCCGGGCACTGAAAGCCGGGATCACGCCACGCCGCCGGGGGACCATTGCCAGAGGCCCGCTCAGCAATCCTCTGCTCCCGATCGGCTGAGTTCCCGACGGCATGGAACTAACCTGCTATTGCCGGTCAGGATGCTCGCGTGGCGGCTGCGGACTCAGTCTGCGGCCACCCTGGTCAGGGTAGGGTGGATTGGAGACTAGGGGGGGGGCTTTATAGGCGGCCAGGGATTTAATGTGCAGGGTTTGAGTGTCAATTGGGGGGTCTCTTTCCTCGGTCTGAGTCGGTGAAGGAGCACGGCGCGGCCACTGGAGGCCGCCGCTGTGCGCATTCACGGCCTCTGACACGGAAGTGCGGGGGCCTGTATCTGCAGCAAAAGAGGCGAGATTCACTCCGGGCCCCAGCTAGCCCACTTTTTTCTAGGAATTTCTGGAGTAAAACTCCATCATTTTTATGCCGGCATGGGCCATAATCTGAACAATAGAGAACCCAGCCCTGAATCATTAGAAATATCGCAAGTAATAATGGGCAGATCAAAGACTATAATCTCCTCTGCCTTTTCACCAGTACAGTCATGGTACTGGGGCCAAACAACAGCAGAAAATGAGCCAGGAATGATAATCCTGGATCCTTGTCCTTGTCGGATAATCCGCTGCAAAAGACAGCAGCTGCTAGAAACACCAAGCCACTATTATGTGGGTGTATTAGACTGGTGGGATAATGATTTAATTTGTCATTTACATTGTCCATCATTTTCATCCTAGCATCCTGGATGTTGAGAATGCCAGATTATTACAACATTGAATGTTACCTTCTGGTGAACAATGGAATTGGAGCAAGGTTTCACACACTTTTCACCGAGATGGACCATACAAACATGCACCTCCTAACCGCACAAGCGGTTGATAGGGACACAGCTGAAACCCCAATCAATGCCAACCATCGGTATACAATTACCCATTGAGCATCGTTAAATGAGGCACAACACATCAGGTAGTTCCAATGGATGAAACAAGAATCAAACCAACGAAGGGTTCATCGAAGCAGAATTGCAGACGGTTAAATTCGACCAACTTCTCAAAATCGATGCATGTTTTGAGCCCTCCTCCACCACCCCCCTTAAACCCCAGGCAGCTTTCCCCTTTAAGCTGCTGCAGTAGCCCTGCCCACAACAGCAGCAGCCAGTTCATATCCCTTTGGTCGATGATAAGCAGCCAGGTTCAGAGAGATACACTGTTAACAACACATGGAAAGAATATTCAATGAAAAAATAAAATTTGTCAGCGTTAGATTAGCTAATTATACCACTATAAGTCCCGCTTTCCCACACATCTGGTGGCATTGCCATCAAATATGGAAGAAGTCCAATAGCTAGATCCAAGAGGTCTTTTTTTTAAATAAACTTAGAGTACCCAATTATTTTTATTTTTTCCAATTACATTTTTTCCATGCAATTTGGCATGTCCAATCCACCTAACCTGCACATCTTTGGGTTGTGGGGGTGAAACCCACGCAGACACGGGGAGAATGTGCAAACTCCACACGGACAGTGACCCAGGGCTGGGATTCGAACCCTGGTCCTCAGCACCGCAGTCCCAATGCTAACCAGTGCAACACATGCTGCCCCAAGAGATAGGTTTCAAGGAGTATCCTAAAAGTGGAAAGACTGATCGAGAGACGGAGATGTTTCAGGAGGGAATTATGGCACAAGCAGCTGAAGGCCTGCCTGCCATTGGGCAGCAATTAAAATTAAGCTATTCAGGCGATCAGAATTGCAGGAGTGTAGATACCCTTTAGTTTGTGGGACTGGAGGAGATTAGAGAGGGAGGGATATGAAAATTTTAAATAAACCTTAACTTGGGGTCAGTTTAGATCAGCGATTACGGTGCTGATGGGTGTACGACCTTTGGTGCAAGTTAGGACAGGGTGACCAGAATTTTGGATGACCGCAAGTTTATGTGTGTAAAAAATGGGAAGCCAGCCAGGAGTCCATGAGAATAGTCAAGTCCAGAGGTACTAAAAGCATAAAGTCTGGTAATGGTGACTTGCCACAGACAGTATCACAGTGAAGCAGTCTGGGAACCGTGTCCTGCCACAGTCAGAGTCGCAATCTGCGAAAGGTGTCATGTCGCAGTCAGCGTCGGTAGCACGGAGACAAGTGGTGGCTTTCTGAGGTGATGCCACAGTTCAAAAGGTGACATGGAACCAACGGGAGCTGCTGATTGATGAGTAAGTCCTGGTGGGTATTTCAATACTCTGTTAAATTGTGTTTATTTCAGCAAGGAGGGGGACATATTTGATTTGTTTTAAGTCTTCTAAAGTTGTAAATTTAAAGGGTTTAGTATGGCAGGAGAGCTCAAAGCCATGGTATGCTCATCCTGCTCCATGTGGGAGGCCGGGAACATTTCTAGTGCCCTGGGCCATCATGTGTGCGGGAACTATGTCCAGCTGCAGCTTCTGGAAATATCAGAGCTGGACCAGTGACTGGGGACACTGTGGAGCAGCCACACCCCCAGTTTGAGAGCATAGTGGATAGGATGTGTCGAGAGGTGGTCACGCCGCAGCTGAAAGGACTTGAGGAAGGAAGGGAATGGGTGACCACCCGGCATTCCGAGAGAAACAAGCAGGTAGTTCAGGAGTCCCCTGGGGTCCCGCTCACAAATCGGTATTTTACTTTGGAGGCTGGTTCCTCCAGGGAGTGCAGACAGAGCCAAGCTTCTGGTACCTTAAGCAACCTATCATTACAGGAGGAGAGGAAGCGAGAAAGGGCAATAGTAATAGGGGATTTAATAGTCAGGAGAACAGATAGGCGCTACTGTGGCCATCAACATGACTCCAGGATGGTGCGTTGCCTCCCTGGTGCCAGGGTCCAGAATGTCACTGAACGGCTGCAGGGCATTCTGAAGGGGAAGGGTGATAACGCATGGTACATATTGGTACCAATGGTATAGGTAGAAAGAGGGAAGATCTTGCATCAAGTATTCAGGGAGCTAAGCAGTAGAGTAAAAAGAAGGACCTCTGGATTCCTCCCAGTGCCACATGCTAGTGAGCACAGAAATAGGAGAGTAGCGCAGATGAATGTGTGGCTTAAGGGTTGGTGCAGGAGGGAGAGTTTGCTAATGCTGTTGGGAGGAGTTTAAAATTATTTGGCAGGGGGAGGGGCACAACTGATATCAGAATAGTGACACAACATAATACAGTAAACCAATCAAGCCAGAGGGAGTACAGTGTATTAAGTTTCAAGGGAGTAAGGCAAGGCTGGATGGCCTCTACTTTAATTCCAGGAGTATTACAGATAAAATGGGTGAGTTAAAGGTGAGGATTGATAAGTGAAATTGTGATACAATAGACATCACGGAGAGGAAGGGACAGAATCAGCAGTTCAGCACCCTGGGATTTAGAATCTTCAGGTGAGACAGAGGAAGGGGTAAAAGAGAAGGAGGCATTGTACTATTAGTTAAGGAGTTAGTTACTGCATGAAGGAGTGATGATGTCATGGAGGGGGCATTGAATAAAACTTTGTTGGTAGAGTTTAGGAATAAAAAAGGGACAGCCACATTGCTATGTGTCTATTATAGACCCCCAGTAGTCAGTGGGAAATTGAGGAACGGGTTCCTTCGGCAATTAGGAAGGCTAATGCAATTAATTGATGAATAAGGGCTTCAGGGGTTATGGGGAGAAGGCAGGAGAATGGAGATCAGAAAAATATCAGCCATGATTGAATGGCGGAGCAGGCTTGATTGGCCAAGTGGCCTAATTCTGCTCCTATGTCTTTACATCTTATAGTCTTATAAGTTTAGCATTCACGTCAAGAGGGCTAGAATACAAGAGCAGGGATGTACTTCTGAGGTTGTATAAAGCTCTGGTCAGACCCCATTGTAAGCAGTTTTGGGCCCCATATCTAAGGAAGAATGTTCTGGCCTTAGAAAGGGTCCAGAGGAGGTTTCCAAGAATTATCTTTGGAATGAAGAGTTTGTCATATGAGGGGCAGTTGAGGACTCTGGGTCTGTACTAGTTGGAGTTTAGAAGGATGAGGGGGGCGGGGAGGGGGGGGGGGGATCTTACTGAAAGATAAGGATACTGAGTGGCCTGGATTGAGTGGGTGTGGAGAGGATGTTTCCATAGTAGGAAAAACTAGAACCTGAGGCCACAGCCTCAGACTTAAGGGACGATCCTTTGAAACAGAGAGAGGAGGAATTTCTTCCGCCAGAGGGTGGTGAGTCTGTGGAATTCTTTGCTATAGAAGGCTGCGGGGGCCAAATCACTGAGTGTCTTTAAGACAGAGATAGAAAAGTTCTTGATTGATAAGGGGTTCAGGGGTTATGGGAAGAAGGCAGGAGAATGGTGGAGCAGACTCAATGGACCGAATGGCCTAATTCTACTCCTATGTCTTAAATATGAGCACAATTCGCTGAGGTGTGTAAAAATAATGACAATAGGGTAATTATATCAGGTGATTTCAACTTTTCAAACATTAATTAGGATAGTTATAATGTTAAGGGCTTAGATGGAGTGTTTTTAAAAAAATGTATACTTTTTAGGTCAATATGTAAAGCGTCTAACAATGGATGGCACAGTGCTGGACATAATTTTGGGGACGGATATCTGACAGGTGGTTGGGTTGATAGTGGGGTGCATTTTAGTGATAACAACCACAACATGGTACAATTTAAGCTGCTTATGGACAAAGAAATAGACAAGCGCCAATTGCATTGGGAGAGAGCAGATTTTAGTAAAATAAGGCAGGATCTGGTCAACAGCTGGGAACAGCTACTTGTGCAGATTGAAGTCACCCATAATTACATAGGTTCCTTTATTGCATGTGTCTCTAATTTCCTGCTTCATACCATTCCCAACATCACCGCTACAGTTTGGGGTCTATATACAACATCCACTAAAATCTTTAGTATATTGGTGTTTTTCAGCTGTACCCATACAGATTTCACATCGTCAGAGCCAATATCTTTTCCCACTATTGCACTAAGTTCCTCTTTAATCAACAAAGCAACACCCAGCTTTTTCTTTTTTGTCTGTCCTTCTAAATACTGAATACCCTTGGATGTTCAATTTCTATCCCTGGTCATCTTGCAGCCATGTCTCTGTTATCCCGATTATATCCTACCCATTTACATCTATTTGTGTGATTAACTCATCCACTTCATAGTGAATGGTCCATGCATTAAGGCACAAAACTTTATGGCTTGTCTCTTTACCATTCATTCTTTTGTTCATTTTCGTGTTTTCCCCTCCTCTGGCTCCTAGCAAGGTTCCCATCTCCTGTCATTTTAGTTAAAACCCTCCCCAACCACTCTCGCAAATACTCCCCCTCAGACATCAGTGCCAGTCCTGCCCAGCTGTAACCTGTTCCATTTGTATTGGTCCCACCTCCTCATGAAAGTGTCTCAATGTCCCAGGAATCTGAAACCCCCTCCATTACACCATCTCTTCAGTCATGTATTCACCTGATGTATTTTGCTACTTCTACTCTGACTAGCACGTAGCACGGGTAGTAATCCTGAGGTCACTACCTTTGAGGACCGACTTTACAACTTACTACTGAACTCCCTAATTCGGCTTTCAGGATCTCATCCCTTCTTTTATCAACGCCAATGGTTTCAGAAACTCCCGGCTCCACTCTCAGTGTCGCTCATTCTCGTGCTCTTTTATCCTCCTGCATCCACTGTCAGTCTAATTTTTCTCGCACTCTTTTATCTCATGGCTCATTCTTTCTTGCACTTTTTTACCCTCCCGGCTTTGCTCTCAGTTTCTCTCTTTATCGCACTCTTTCATTGTCCCGGCTTTGCTCTGAGTCTTGCTCTTTTTCGTGCTCTTTTATCCTCCCGGCCCTGCTTTCAGTGTTGCTCTTGCGTTCCTTCAACTAAATTAACAACAAACATTTAATTCAAGTGTATCAGTTGTTACACTAACAAACATTAGTATTCATAGCCTCACTTCAAAAGTGCTGTAACCACTTGTCGCTGTCAATCAAACTGTGAAATTGCAAGCACCAAATTGTAATAATGGATGGTTGTAAAAGCAGTAATGCACCACAAATCCAATAATGGAAATCTTCAGGTTTATGTCAACAGAGTGAAAGAAAGGAAATCTTTTTTTTACTTACTCCAAACATTATTATCAAAGATTTAAATCGCTGGACTTGATATTTTAAGAGCTCCCTTTGGCAGATCCCTTTGATTGGTGCTTCTAACAATTTTGATACTGTTTTGGACAGGAATTTCAAATTCCAATTAGCTGATGGAGTTTATGTGCCTTTTGCACAGGGCATCTTTTCTACCCTAAAGTGCCTTGGGACCAGATTCAAATGGGTACCTTACTTTTCCAAAAGGACACTCTGGCTATCTAAACAGATCCATCAAGTTCAGACCAGCTTTTATCTGGACCATTCTAAGCGTTTCACACTTCCAGTCAACCAAAACCCCACTTCAGTGGTGGCAGCTAATGATTTAAATGGCCAGCATGGACAATGCGCATGCAAAATGCATCCACCCTCTTTCCCATCCCCATATAAATGGGAAATACTGGAATCGGGGCTTGGGCTTCTGAATTTTGGGCATTGCTGCTAATTTTGCCCATTATAGCAAAAATCTGATAATAACAATAATCTTTATTGTCACAAGTAGGCTTACATTAACACTGCAATAAAGTTACACAGGGAGAATTAAGAATGTCCAATTCATCGAACAGCATGTCTTTCGGGACTTGAAACCCACGTAGACACAATGAGAACATGCAGACTCCACACAAACAGTGACCCAAGCCGGGAATCGAACCAGGGACTCTGGAGCTATGAAGCAACAGTGCTAACCACTGTGCTACCATGCTGCCCACTAGGCTTCAGTCTGATCATTTAGAGACACTGGAGGGGTTCAAAGAAGTGGTGGTGATGTAAATATATGTAGAACCTAACATGTTTTTGAATGATATCGTCGTGGGGCAGCACGAAGAAGGGAAATACGAGAGAGCCAGGAATAGATCCTTGGGAGATCCCAAAGAATGGAAATGAGAAGAGCAGCCATTGCAGGTGATTCTGTTGCTGCAATTCAATAAACAATAGTGAAAGAATCCCAACCAGCTTGGTCATAGAGGGAAAGGTTGCAACAAGAAGATTTTTCATTGCTTTTAGCATTGCAGTGCTGTGAAGAACCTAAATTAAAGCTGTTTGTGAGAATGATAGTACAGCGTTAAAGTTACCATACGCATTTGTCACTGAACAATGAGGAAGCTCCGTTGAAGATAATTCTTGTTCATTTCCTCTTCTTTCATCTCTTTCTCCAAAATCCTTTCTCGTTTCCTCGAGTATTTTGCCTCTTTTTCTTTATTTTTCTTATTAAAGTACCTTAAGATCTCAGCGACCTGGTCTAGACATTTGGAAAGATTCAGAGCCTTGACGGGCATCTTTTATCTCAGACCGTTATTAGATAAAATCGGCAATGAATGATTTTTTGAAATGAACTCAGAAATTGTGCACCTCAAATCCCGTTTGTTGCTACAGTAACCAATTTACAAATACAGTATTTCCTTCTATTATAAAACATTGACTATGATTTATCTACTTTAATGTTACCAATATCCTTGATGGTTCCTAAAATAAAATATCACTCTTCAGTGAATGTATTGTTTTATATCTTGTATTGCCTGAGTCTAGTTGAATATTCCTTTTTGAGGAAAACTTACTGTGACTGATTGTCCCCTTGTACCTTCCTTATATTACATATTACCAGAATGGCAGGCACCGCCGGCCTGATTTGAGCTCTGTGCTAGTGGTTGGGTTTTAAATTAATTAAAATCTCCACCATAATCCCAACTAATAGCAGTAAGGGAGTCGTCAATGGGTGACTAAGTCCTATCCCTAGATTCCTCTTCCATTCAATCAGGGAAATGTGTTCATAACATCCCAGCCCCCAACAAACTATCAGAGAAATGAATGTCTCAGATTGATATTACTTTCACCCTTAAACACTATCAAAGCAGATGACTTAGGCTCATAAATCCTTCCTCCTGCACATAAGGAATATTTGCTACTGACTCTGCCAAACATTTTGTGACCAAGAGATTTCCGAATCAACACAGCATTAGCAGGTGACCATGTCACTCTATTTACATTTTTAAAAATTATTTCATGGGATATGGGCATCGCTGGCTAGGCCAGCATTTATTGTCCATCCCTAATTATCCTTGAGAAAATGATGGTGAGATACCATCTTGAACTGCTGCAGTCCTTTTGGTGTCGATACACCCACAGTGCTGTTAGAGAGTGTGATGAACGGTATTAATAACTGCCGTAAACGGTACCTGACCTTTAATACCTTGCCCCTTTAAGAGGCTTGGAACCCTGGGGGACTCCGCCTCTGGCTACGCCCCCAGGAAACGGTATATAGGATAAGGCTCCATGTGGTGAGCATACTTTTCTCGGATGCTGTTCTGTTCTCTGTAGATTAAAGCCTTTTAATTACCGACCTCGCTCTCGCGTCTTAATTGAGGGTGCCTCAGAGAGGGAGGTCCAGGATTTTAACCCAGTGACAGGGAAGGAACAGTGATGTAGTTCCAAGTCTGGATGCTGTGTGACGTGGAGGGAAATTTGAAGGTGCCCTTGTCCTTGTAAGTGGTACACTCAGCAGAGTGTCAAAGCTAACTTGGTGAGTTGCTGCAGTGTATCTTATACATGGTACACACTGCTGCCACTGTGCATCGGTTGTGGGGGAAGTGGATTGCTCTGTCCTGGGTGCTGTCGACCTTCTTGAGTGTTGTTAGAGCTGCACCCATTCTACCCAACTGGAGAGTACGCCATCACACTCCTGACTTGTGCATTGTGGATGGTGGACAGGCTTTGGGAAGCCAGAAGGTAAGTTACTCACCTCAGGATTCTTGGCCTCTGACCTGTGCTTGTAGCCACATCGCAGGTGGTTATTGGAGTAAAGGGGTGGGGAAGAAGTCCTGGCAGTCTGGTGCTTAGGCAGCCTCTCACAACCATCTCTGAGATTACAAATTCCAAAGGAATTATCAGCTTCCTTGGGAAAGGGCCAAAGAGACCTGTAAGCAAATGACAGTCTTTAAGAGTTTCAGCCAGACAGGATTGGTGGCAATGGCTGCCAGTGAGCACCTTAGGGCACTTGCAAAAAGATCTTGGGTCCATGAATTTCTGTCTCCAATTGTTTAACTCAATGTTCCAGTGCAACATTCACATGTCTCAAGTTGCAGAAGCTAAGAAATGATGATGTTCTGATATTTTATGTCCCAAAGATGCAAGAGTAGGAAGTACAGTCTTTTCCAAACGTTCCGCCCCACAAAATCAAGCGATGATGCATTTGCATTTCAACAGGGTTTTTCTCTTCAGGCACTACCTCAATTTAAACATGATTAAACTGTGTTTCCAACTGCTGCCTGCCCTGGCACACTTCCAACTCTTGTCAATTGTTTGTAAATCAACTAACGTGAACATCTTCAGCTGGATCTTGGTAGGATTCCCAGCTCTGGTGGAATTCCTTTGGGACACAGTGGAGGAGCAGAGGGATGTTTTAGCATAGTAAAATGGCTGCAGTAAGATTCTGGTGCCCACTGAAAAGGAGCATAGCCCAAAAGATATTTTTTAAGTTTCAGTAATTTCACCCTGACCAGCATAGTCAATCACACCTTGAGTGATTGTATTAGACTAAGAGGTCCTTTTAAATTGGAACCTCCCCTTTCCCAAAAGAATCCCAGGCATCAGGAACACTGTAATATTTCTGGTACCAGTGTTGGTACCAATGGTAGGAAAAACATTTTCTATGGCATATTACCTGTGTATGTTTTGAAAATGTCCAGCCATATTAGATTTGATACATTCTACACACATTCACGTACTGCCTGATCTGCCTTCACCAGCTGGAGTTTCAGTGAAGATGCTCCAGAAGAATGTCCCAGCTTGCACGTTTTGCCATCAGTGGCTAGCCGCTTTGCACTCATGTTAAGCTACTGAGAAGCATGGAATCCCAAGCAAAGTGAGCCCATCCTCCTGTGCTCAAGGAGTCTTTCTGTCATTCACTCCAGTTACAAGACAGAAACTGGCGCTCCATTAATGCTATAATTATAATGTTATATTAACAATGTTGTACTATAATTGCAGCATCATTGCCTGTGAAGCACAGATGCGCGAAAAGGAGCATAGCCCAAAAGATATTTTTTAAGTTTCAGTAATTTCACCCTGACCAGCATAGTCAATCACACCTTGAGTGATTGTATTAGACTAAGAGGTCCTTTTAAATTGGAACCTCCCCTTTCCCAAAAGAATCCCAGGCATCAGGAACACTGTAATATTTCTGGTACCAGTGTTGGTACCAATGGTAGGAAAAACATTTTCTATGGCATATTACCTGTGTATGTTTTGAAAATGTCCAGCCATATTAGATTTGATACATTCTACACACATTCACGTACTGCCTGATCTGCCTTCACCAGCTGGAGTTTCAGTGAAGATGCTCCAGAAGAATGTCCCAGCTTGCACGTTTTGCCATCAGTGGCTAGCCGCTTTGCACTCATGTTAAGCTACTGAGAAGCATGGAATCCCAAGCAAAGTGAGCCCATCCTCCTGTGCTCAAGGAGTCTTTCTGTCATTCACTCCAGTTACAAGACAGAAACTGGCGCTCCATTAATGCTATAATTATAATGTTATATTAACAATGTTGTACTATAATTGCAGCATCATTGCCTGTGAAGCACAGATGCGCGGAGAAAAATCTGTCAGACTTAATCATGTTTCCAGCCCTCTCTCATCCCCTTTCCCTTCTAATTGGCATCAGCCTTCATTTCTGATTTTGAAGTTAGGATATTGCAGCTAATCCTGAGGAGGCAGTGGCCCAGTGGTATTGTCACTGGACTAATAATCCAGAGACCTAGGGTAATGCTCTGGGGATCTGGATTTGAATCTCACAATATGGTGAAATTTGAATTCAGAAAAATCTGAGATTAAAAGTCTACCGATGATATATGCGGGCTGATATGCTGTGCTGTTGCATGGCCCCTTTGAGAGTTGAGTCGTGATAGTCGGTGACGTCATTGGCCACTTTCCGGGCTTAGAGTCAGTCTAGGCCAGGCCTCTGTACAGTTAACAAAGATCTAATAAATCTCTGTTGGTTATTGTGTTCATCCCCCGTGCTTCAGCATTTCCACTAATTTATCCTGCAAGTACCAGACACAATAACCATGAAACCTTGTCGATTGTCGTTAAAAACCCAGCCGGTTCACTAAGAGCCTTCAGGGAAATCATGAGACTCCAGGGGCGAAATTCTCCGGCCCCCAGCAGGGTCGGAGAATCGCCTGGGGCCACCTAAAATCCCTCCCCCGCCGTGGCAGAGATTCTCCGCCACCCGGGAAGTGACGGCGGCGGAATCTCGCCACTCTGATCGGAGAGGCCCCGGCCCGGATGGGCCGAAGTCCCGCCGCTGGGAGGCCTCTCCCGCCGCCGAGGTTTAAACCACCTCTGGAACGGCGGGCTCAGCGGCGTGAGCAGGCCCCCGGGGTCCTGGGGGGGGGGGGGGGGGGGCGGGGGGCGATCGAACCCCGGGGGGTGCCCCCACGGTGGCCTGGCCCGCGATCGGGGCCCCGACTCAGACTCCGGGCCAGTGCCCTGGCTGCACTATTTTCCTCCCCGTCCGCCACGGCCTCCGCCACGGCGGAAGTGGAAAAGAACCCCACATCGCGCATGCGCCGGCAGTGACGTCAGCGGCCAGCTGCCGCTGACGTCACTGTCGGCGCATGAGCGGACCGGCGAAAGCCTTTCGGCCAGCCCCGCTGCCGGGGGCGCCGGTCTTTTGCGCCGGTCTTCTGGTGCCAACCGCTCCGGCGCGGGGCTGGCCCCCAAAGGTGGGGAGAATTCCCCACCTTTGGGGAGGCCCGACCCCTGAGTGGTTGGCGCCACTCCCCTACTCCGGGACCCTCCGTCACGCCGGGTAGGGGAGAATGCCGCCCCAGATCCAGCATTGTGGTTGACTCTTAAATGCCCTATGAAATGGCCTAGCAAGCCAGCCAGTTCAAGGGCAATTAGGGATGGGCAACAAGTGCTGGTCGAGCCCGCGACGTCTGCATCTCATAAATTTAATAAAACTAATTGGCCGTGATTCTCCGCTCCCCAGGCCGGGTGGGACCGCTCTGGCATTTTGCGACACGCCGCTCGGAGAATCGCGGGTCGCTGTTTTTCACGGCAACCCGCGATTCTCCGGCCCGGATGGGCCGAGCGGCCTGACGTTCCCGACCTGTTCACGCCGGCGGCAACCACACCTGGTCGCGAAAGGTAAGTTTGGGGCCTGTGGGGGGTGGAGAGGGGATCGAGCACCACGGCCGTGCTCGGGAGGGGACTGGCCCGCGATCGGTGCCCACCGATCGTCGGGCCGGTGTCTCTAAGAGATGCACTCTTTCCCCTCTGCCACCCCGCAAGATCATGCCGCTACGTCTTGCGGGGCAGCGGAGGGGAAGACGGCAACCGTGCATGGCCGGCCAACCTGCGCATGCGCGGCTGACGTCACGAAGGCACCGCCGGCCACGTCATTATCGGCGCGCCGCCTTGACGCCAGCGTCAAGGCCCGGTGGCCGACTTTCACGAAATGCCACTCCTAGCCCCCCGACAGCGTCGGCCGTTGCGGAGAATTCCGCCCATTGTCTCTTATCCAATTAAGTGACAACCTTATTTACTGATGATTATATCAATAAAGTGACTATCTAGTTATTCAGAAAATAACATTGACCTTTGCTTCTCAAGAGTAAATGAAGCCTTTTATCAAGTTCCGTAACAAGCAACTATCAGCTAGAATCAGGAATTCTGATTAACACCTAACCTGTAGATAGTACAACAGAGATGCTATTATCAGAGCAATCGGCAGCCCTGTTCATGGATTAATGAAACAGCTGCTGCATGCAATGGTAAAATGTGGTTTTGTTTCGTTTCATACTTTTCAGGATGAGAAATTCCCTTGAGAAGAAATGGCAAAGACCTCAGAAATGGAGATAATCTGTGATGTAAATTTCAGGAGAAAGCGCATAAATCTAGGAGAATTCGACCAGTCATCAATTGATTTATGGCATGGTTGGACCTTAAGACGAGGAATGAAAAATATAATCATCCAGGCAGCCCGAAAATTTGTCTTTGCCAAATTAGAAAGTGCATGTGTTACAACATGGAACTAGAAATTCACAGACAACAAATAGGCTGGTTGATGCACTAACCTCATTATATTTTCCTCCATTTTTTGCTTCAAGTATTTGTCCATTTTCCCTTGTCTCTGCCTCAACTAATGCCTACAGCAAATCTTTCTAACAGTTCTCCATGAAGAGATTTCTCAGAAGCTCTCACAGCTTAATACATTTTCTTCTGCTGGGAAGTTTAATTTAGCTTTCAAAGATGATTCAATGTGAGACATCACATTGAGCAGGAATTGTTAATTCAATGCAGCTTCAAAAGGTTCAGAGAGTGACGAATTTCACAGGCAATTTTAAAATCCAAACACCAAAAGAATACAGGAATTACGAAATGAGGACGTTTAAAAAAATTGAAACATATTGCCAATTTAAATTATAATATTAACAGCAAGCATTCAATGCATTACTTATCAATAAAGAAACCATTGCAGAGAACCAGCTGTGCACTATATATTTCAGCTTCAGTACTCGCCAAATCAGGGGGCCTCGTGAAGCAGTGATTAGTTGTCCCTGTCTATGAGCCAGAGGCTTTAGGTTCGAGTCCCACCCTAGGACTTGATGGCCAAAGAAGGTGCATTCACAACGTGGTCAACAGGTTGAATGTGAACCTGCAAAATAATTCCAGCACGCCAATGGCTGACGGTAAGATTTATGGGAGAGACTCTTGGTCAGACATGTTTGATGCAGAATGGTGTCCATCAAGCTATAAGCCTCTGGGAACAGGCTAGTGACTTGTTCCAGGAAAAACCTCTCTGTGGGAACAAAGGATAATTTGCCTTGTGCACCACTATGTTCAGGAAGAGAAACAACTCTCCAAATCCCACGCAAACCATGTATAAAAGTATTTTAAAAATTGATACAGGACATTTCCCATTTGTGAAGTGTGTCATTGATTCATTTGTGTCTTTACAGAAGTCAGCACTATGTCAAAAATAATTTTTATGGCAATTCATTTATAGTTTTACTGCCTATTTTTTCATTTTGTAGTGCAGGACTTGAATACTGCTGACAAAGGAGATTTTGGTGAAGCTTTTCGTGCCTCACTCATCAGGTCAATCGCATGAATTTACCAATGACAGGAGAAGCAACAACTTTATACTGTATGAGAAGGGTTGTTCGGTAAGTGGGCTCTGATTGGCAGGGGCATTGCCAAGGGGAATGCACCAATTAATGGCGACTGACAGTTAACTGCCAAGCACTGTTTGAAAATTCAAACCAGGCAGCTTGGCTTTGATTAGTCAAGGCATTACGCTGAGGAGTGAACCAGCGAATGGCCAACACTTATTTTAGCTGAAAGAGGCACAATAGGCTGGATTCTCCACTCCCTGAAGTCGAAATCGCGTTTGGCGACGAGGCAGAGAATCCGTTTTGACGGCAATATCGGGGTGGTGCCAGTTTTCGGATTTTCCGCCCCCGAAAAGCAGCGTACTCCAGGAGTACGCTGTGCCAAGTATCCACAGCCTCAAGCCATTGCTTGAGGCCCGCCCTGCGATGCTCCGTCCCCGACCGGCCGAGTTCTCGACGGTGTGGGACTCTCATGGTTTCACCGTCGTGAACGTAGCACGGCGGCTGTGGACTCAGTTTGGCGGCGCCACAGTCGGGGAAGGGCCGATCCGTGGGCGGGGGGGGGGGCTTTACAGAGGTCTGGGGGCACTGTGAGAGGGCGGTCCAGTGTGCGCATGCGTTGCCACGGAACCGGAAATGCTCAGGGCAGTATTGGCAGCTACAGCCGCGAGCTCTATGCTGTCTCCCTGCTAGCCCCCAGCAAAATTGGGAACTGGTGGCCGTTTTTCACCAGTCTTCCTGCTGTAAAACACCACCGTTTTCACACCGGCATGGGGACCTAGTCTCCCAAACGGAGAAGCCAGCCCAATGTGTGTACACGTTCTTTCTGACTACAAAAAGCTATGCAGCTTCCAGTACATGAAAATGTGCCACAATGTGAGTCTGTCTGACAATCTTTGATTGGTTGCTAGTATCATTTTTAGCACACTGAGGGTTAGTCAGCAAATGTTGTCCAATTGCAGAATCATATCTAATGTCGGGCACTGTGTTTTGAGTTTTGCAAGCATGGGCTGCTTGAGTATGGTCTGAACCTTGCCCATAACGATAATATAATAATAATCTTTATTGTCACAAGTAGGCTTAGATTAACACTTCTATGAAGTTACTGTGAAAAGCCCCTAGTCCCCATATTCCGGCACCTTTTTGGGTACACAGAGGGAGAATTTAGAATATCCAAATGACCTAACAGCACGTCTTTCGGGACTTGTGGGAGCACCTGAAGGAATCTTATACAGACACATGGAGAACGTGCAGACTCCGCACAGACAGTGACTCAAGCCGGGAATCGAACCTGGAACCCTGGAGCTGTGAAGCAACAGTGCTTCCCACAGTGCTACCTTGCTGCCCATTGTGAACAGCGGAAGGGACATGCTGTTTTATATGATCCGTCAGTCATTGGGATGTATGGTCTACAGACCTACCACTACACGGGCACTGAAATTCATACACCACGTTACTCGTTTGTTTGATAGGCAGAACATCTTTTTGGCTTGATGGCAGCACCCTGTTAGTGACTAAAAATACGTACTTTGCTGCTGCAAAGTAGAACGTGAAACAACTAGTTTCACCTGTTGCTCGAATGTTTGAGATATCTTACTCTTACCGGGTAATCTAAGGTAGACTGGGCACTTTTCAGGGCAAAAGGGGACAGCCTTAGGCCCGTCCATGAGTTCATGTGACATACAGTGCGACATTCACTGCTTCATTCCTCAAAGCAACTTTCAGTAATAAATTAATCCCAACTTTGGAAAAGCATCCCCTGCTGTGTTTTTCACAGGCACCATACATTTCTGTGGCTGTTTTCCAAAGAATGATTGAAATATCTTTTCTTCATTTTAATGGTCTAATCATGTGCCTCATGCCCAAAGGGAACAAAATAGAGAGTGCCAGAGTTGGCGACAATTTATGAGATCAGCTATCATGCCATCAGACTGGGTTATATTCAAAATGGAGGTCCAGAGGTGAAGGACCAATATTCTAACACACTGTACAATCCAATCACGGTGACAGGAAGAGAGAGATGTCTTTATGTTCATGTGTTCTGAACTTTAAAGGTATTGCAAAGATGAAAATTGACGAAACCATCCAGTCATTCTTCTGTCTTGTAGAACATAGAACATAGAACAGTACAGCACAGAACAGGCCCTTCGGCCCTCGATGTTGTGCCGTGCAATGATCACCCTACTCAAGCCCACGTATCCACCCTATACCCGTAACCCAACAATCCCCCCATTAACCTTACACTACGGGCAATTTAGCATGGCCAATCCACCTAACCCGCACATCTTTGGACTGTGGGAGGAAACCGGAGCACCCGGAGGAAACCCACGCACACACGGGGAGGACGTGCAGACTCCACACAGACAGTGACCCAGCCGGGAATCGAACCTGGGACCCTGGAGCTGTGAAGCATTTATGCTAACCACCATGCTACCGTGCTGCCCCAAAAAGAAATTCCAGGAACATTTGTTTTTCTGCACAACTTGTTTGAATATTAATAACAATACATTGTTGCGCATTCCACTGTGGAGCACAGTCTGACGTACACCTCTGAAATACCCTTATGGATTAATCAACCTTCTGATGAATTACAGGCACATGAAAGGCAAATTTGAATACATTTGCTTCAAACTTTTATCACAAAATGCATTGAAAATACAACATCAAAGTGAGAATATTGGAGTGAAACAGTGTGATTATTACAGCTAAATACTCAGACTATGTCAAGTAGTTAAAAAATGCTTATGATGATGTAACTGGAGGAGTGATTAAACGCCACATTGATGTCACAGAAAATAATTATTACCGCATCCTTCCTGCAGGGATAATGAATAATGCTGGGGTATAATTAAACCCCTTCGTTTCACTAACAGAAAGACAGTGAAGGTAATGTTAAATTTTGTTGCTGGCAGCTTGTTGCACACAGTTTAGTTTTCCATTGTAGTCAACTTCTAGCTGATATGGCACCACCTTCTTGTCAGATGAGGATAAAAATTTTAATTATCCAAAGTTAACCTGAAACGCTTTATCATTGATACTTTTCTGTCATGGTGAATAACTTCAATAATTTTTATCACTCTCTTAAATATCTTTTGAAGATATTGAGGATAAAATTCAACCTTGGCAGAGGTGCAAAGTGGCCCGTGCCAAATCGAGTGCCTGTGAAAAAGTCAACTTAATATCCCTTTCCATTAAATCATTTGGCAAATTGAAATACCAGGGTGAACAGGAAGGAGTGAAGGGAAGGTGCCAAGCTTAATGGGAGGGGAATGTAAAAAGTGCCAACTTGAATAGGGTTGGAGGAAGACAACCAGGTCAAACTGAGGGTCAGAGGGATTCTCATTTTAATGGTTTAAAGGAGGTGGGATTCCCCATTAGCCGACGCCAAAATTGGAAAAGGCAATTGGGCGGAGAACCGGTTCTGTCGCCAAAATCGCGGCAGGCACCAATTTGACGCCAAATTGTAATGCTCCAGCACCTCGACAGTGGCGTCAATGCGTTCTGGAACACATGTACAGTAGACATTTGCATATCATTAGCAGGCCCAGTCCGGTATTCTCCGGGGCCTCCGCGATTCTCTGCCTCCAATGGGCTGAGTTCACTTGTGCTTTTACAAATTGTAAAACCGGTGTGGCAGCTGCTGAGGGAGAGAAGCGGGGTAGAGAAAGTGCCCAACATCGCCATTGTTTACTGACAGTTGCGCCGCTGGCTGGGGGCTTTTCCCAGGGCCGAGGGGGAGGAGCGGAGGTGGCCAGGAGGTGGGCTGTGGGGTCGGTTGGGACGAGCATTGCCGCAGCTGGCAAGTCAGCCATGCAGCTGCGCACACTGCTAACAGCCCACTTTGAACTTAGTTCCACGCGTTGTATAGGTGTCCCTTCCGGGCCACTCCCCCCCCCCCCCTCACCCCCCCCCCCCCCCCCCACCACCCCCCCCCTCCCCCCCCCGAGCCCCCGAGGGTCCCTCTGGCCCCAACCAACCCATCAATTATATGGGCGCAATCGAACACAACCAGTGCCATCTTGTTAGTTGGGATGAATGTGTGTGGGCAGTGCAATGCATATGTGCGGCCGCAGCTTGTCAGCCTCCTGAGTGTCAATACGGACCCAGAGAATCCTGCACCGTTTTTCTTTGGAATCAATTGTGTTCCATGTGGTGTCAATGCTAGCCCCTCAATAGTAGCGGAAGCGGTCCAGTTGTGACGCACGTTTTTCTGTCGTGAAAGTCCTCGTATTCTGCGTTGGTGTCTAGTCTCAGAAACGGAGAATCCCGCTCAAGGTGTTTGACAGGACAATGGTGGAGAAGGAGCAGAGTGCCTGTATGAATATTTGATGTTTAGAGGGAATGGAGGACGAGAGGTGAAACAAAGATAGGATAAAATTTGAATGGGTGCTATCTCTCAATGAACCGAGTACATGGATTGGGGGAGTGACTATTGAGTTCATTTTCGGTGGAATGATGGGCTAGTTGGTCTGTTGAAAACCCACCTGGTACATTTTTATTTTCCTTTCCTGACTTAGGATGGTACGGTGAGGGAAAATCCAGAACTTAGCCAAAGGCAAGAAAGGAAAGAAAAATAAAAAGTGAGGCTTATCATAGAACCAAAAGAGTCATACAGCAACAATGGAAGCCATGAGGCCCACTGTACATGGGCTGGCTATTTAGTCGGGCCATCCAGTTAATCCTACTTCCCTGCTCTTTCCCCAAAGCCCTTTAAATAGTCTCCCTCACGGCTGTTTCTCTACCTCAACCTCGCTTTTCTTCTCCATTCTTCTGTTGGGAAAGCTACTTTGCCTCCTGATAAATTAGTTTGGAGTTGAACTATCCCACTTCTCTGCCTTCTTCCTATGCTACCTTGGGTCCCTGTCTGTGCAGAGTCTGCATGTTCTCCCCATGTCTGCGTGGTTTTCCTCCAGGTGCTCCGGTTTCCTCCCACAAGTCCCAAAAGACGTGCTTGTTAGGTGAATTGGACATTCTGAATTCTCCCTCAGTGTATCCAAACAGGTGCCAAGCGTGGCAACTGGGAGATTTTCACAGTAACTTCATTGCAGTGTTAATGTAAGTCTACTTGAGACACTAAGAAAGATTATTATATCTCTTCTTTCAGGCTATTAGTAGAGACAGAATGTTCCTCTCTGCCCCAGTCGGTTAAGTAACTTCATCTTGTTTTGGCCTTGGCTCAATATAAGGGCTAACTTTATGATACTAATCCAAAGGGGCAGCAGGGTAGCATGGTGGTTAGCATAAATGCTTCACAGCTACAGGGTCCCAGGTTCGATTCCCGGCTGGGTCACTGTCTGTGTGGAGTCTGCACGTCCTCCCCCTGTGTGTGTGGGTTTCCTCGGGGTGCTCCGGTTTCCTCCCACAGTCCAAAGATGTGCGGGTTAGGTGGATTGGCCATGCTAAATTGCCCGTAGTGTCCTAATAAAAGTAAGGTTAAGGGGGGGGTGTTGTTGGGTTACGGGTATAGGGTGGATACGTGGGTTTGAGTAGGGTGATCATGGCTCAGCACAACATTGAGGGCCGAAGGGCCTGTTCTGTGCTGTACTGTTCTATGTTCTATGTTCTAAAGCGGTGGGACAGGCAGAAGCAGTTCAAATTGTAATTTTTTTGATACCTTTTTGTGCATTTAACGTACAGTATGAGTTATATCAATGCTTCTTTGTTATGGAGCCACCTGTAAATGCCCCTGTAATAACTATTTGGATTGGATTTGTTTATTGTCACGTGTACCGAGGTACTGTGAAAAGTATTTTTCTGCAAGCAGCTCAACAGATCATTCAGTACATGGAAGAAAAGGGAATTAAACAGTTCAAGAAAATACATGAAAATACACAATAGGGCAACGCAAGATATACAATGTAATAAGCATTGGCATCGGTTGAAGCATACAGGGTGTAGTGTTAATGAGGTCAGTCAATAAGAGGGTCATTTAGGAGTCTGGTGACAGTGGGGAAGAAGCTGTTTTTGAGTCTGTTCGTGCGTGTTCTCAGACTTCTGAATCTCCTGCCCGATGGAAGAAGTTGGAAAAGTGAGTAAGCCGGGTGGGAGGGATCCTTGATTATGCTGCCCGCTTTCCCCCGGCAGCAGGAGGTGTAGATGGAATCAATGGATAGGAGGCAGGTTCATGTGATGGACTGGGCGGTATTCACGACTCTCTGAAGTTCCTTGCGGTCCTGGGCCGAGCAATTGCCATACCAGGCTGTGATGCAGCCCAATAGGATGCTTTCTATAGTGCATCTGTAAAAGTTGGTAAGGGTTAATGTGGACATGCCGAATTTCCTTAGTTTCCTGAGGAAGTATAGGCGCCGTTGTGCTTTTTTGGTGATAGCGTCGACGTTAGTGGACCAGGATAGATTTTTGGTGATGTGCACCCCTAGAAATTTGAAACTGCTCACCATTTTTATAAGATGATTAGGGGAATAGATAGAGTAGACAGTCAGAGACTTTTCCCCCAGGTGGAACACACCATTACAAGGGGACATAAATTTAAGATAAATTGTGGAAGATATAGAGGGGATGTCAGAGGTAGGTTCTTTACCCAGAGAGTAGTGGGGGCATGGAATGCACTGCCTGTGGAAGTAGTTGAGTCGGAAAAGTTATGGACCTTCAAGCGGCTATTGGATAGGTACATGGATTAGGGTAGAATAATGGAGTGTAGGTTAACTTCTTAAGGGCAGCACGGTAGCATTGTGGATAGCACAATTGCTTCACAGCTCCAGGGTCCCAAGTTCGATTTTGACTTGGGTCACTGTCCGTGTGGAGTCTGCACATCCTCCCCGTGACTGCGTGGGTTTCCTCCGGGTACTCCGGTTTCCTCCCACAGTCCAAAGATGTGCAGGTTGGGTGGATTGGCCATGAAAGATTGTCCAAAATTCTATGATTAACCTAGGACAAAAGTTCGGCGCAACATCGTGGGCCGAAGGGCCTGTTCTGTGCTGTATTTCTCTATCTATCTATCTATCTATCTCCACCTCGGCTCCATTGATGCTGACAGGGGTGTGTACAGTAGTTTGCTTCCTGAAGTCGATGACCAGCTCTTTAGATTTTGCTGGCATTGAGGGAGAGATTGTTGTCGTTACACCACTCTACTAGGTTCTCTATCTCCCTCCTGTATTCGGACTCGTCGTTATTCAAGATCCGGCCCACTATGGTCGTATCGTCAGCAAACTTGTAGATGGAGTTGGAATCAAGTTTTGCCACGCAGTCGTGTGTGTACAGGGAGTAGAGTAGGGGGCTAAGTACGCAGCCTTGCGGGGCACCGGTATTGAGGACTATTGTGGAGGAGGTGTTGGTGTTCATTCTTACTGACTGTGGTTTGTCAGAAAGTCAGGGATCCAGTTGCAGAGTGGAGAGCCAAGTCCTAGGTTTTGGAGCTTTGATATGAGCTTGGCTGGAATTATGGTGTTGAAGGCGGAGCTGTAGTCAATAAATAGGAGTCTGATGTAGGAGTCCTTGTTTTCGAGATGCTCTAGGGATGAGTGTAGGGCCAGGGAGATGGCGTCTGATGTGGACCGGTTGCGACGGTATGCGAATTGAAGTGGGTCAAGGCGTTCCGGGGGTATGGAGGTGATGCGCTTCATGATCAGCCTCTCGAAGCACTTCATTACAACTGATGTCAGGGCCACCGGGCGGTAGTCATTGAGGCATTTTGCCTGGTTCTTCTTTGGTACCGGTATGATGGTGGTCTTCTTGAAGCAGGTGGGGACCTCGGAGTGGAGTAGGGATAGGTTAAAGATATCTGTGAATACCTCTGCCAGCTGGTATGCGCAGGCTCTGAGTGCACGACCAGGGATCCCGTCCGGGCCCATCGCCTTCCATGGGTTCACTTTCAGGAAGGCCGATCTGACTTCGGAAACTGTGATGGTGGGTATGGGTGAATTATGGGCTGCTGGGGCATTCGACAGCGGATTGTTGGTTACCTGCTCGAACCGAGCATAGAATGCATTAAGTTAATCGGGGAGGGGTGCGCTGCTGCCAGAGATACTGCTCTGCTTTGCTTTGTAGCCCGTTATGTTGTTTAGTCCTTGCCAAAACCGGCGAGAGTCTGTCTGTGACTCTAGCTTAGTTTGATATTTTCTCTTGGCATCTCGGATGGCTTTGCGGAGGTCGTAGCTGGATTTCTTGTATAGGATAGGGTCGTCTGCCTTGAACGCCTCAGATCTGTCTTTCAGTAGGGAGTCAATCTCCCGGTTGAGCCATGGTTTCCGGTTGGGGAATGTACGTACTGCTTTCTTTGGCACGCAGTCGTCCACACATTTGCTGATGAAGTCTGTGACGGTGGTGGCATACTCATTTAAGTTAGTCGCTGAGTTCTTAAATATGGACCAATCCACTGTCTCTAAGCAGTCACGTAAGAGCTCTTCTGTCTCCTCGGACCAGCACTGCACAACCTTCTTAGCTGGATTCTCCCACTTGAGTTTCTGCTTGTAAGCCGGGAGAAGGAGCACAGTCTTATGGTCTGATTTCCCAAAGTGCGGTCGGGGGGTGGAATGGTAGGCGCCCTTGATTTTTGAGTAGCAGTGGTCAAGAGTGTTGTCGCCCCTGGTGGGGCAGGAGATGTGCTGGTGGAATTTTGGCAGAACACTCTTGAGGTTGGCTTTGTTGAAGTCTCCGGCCACAATGAACAAGGCCTCCGGGTGTTCTGTTTCATAGTTGTTTATGACTGTACAGCTCATCCAGCGCCTTCCTCACTTCTGCCTGGGGTGGGATGTAGACCGCTGTGATAATGGCTGAAGTGAACTCACGTGGAAGATAGTATGGGCGGCACTTTACGGTCAAGTATTCCAGGTCTGGGGAGCAGTAGGTCGCCAGGGTCGCCACATCCAAGCACCAGGTGTATTAACATTAACTGCTTGAGCAATCAGAAAACCTTTTGGGATTTTGAAGCATTTTTATTTTCTAAGTTATCTTGAATTATTGTATTGTACAGTTTTTTGAATAAATATTGCAGAAATATTCAATGTACCACCTTTAAAAGGAACATAGGAACAGGAGTCAGCCATTTAGCCTCATGAACATGCTCCACCATTCAATTAGTATTAGGCCAAAGCTGATCTCCATTTACACAACTTTGCACCATATCCCTTGATTCCCTTAACTAACAAATGTCGATGTCTTAAACCTCCAATTGCCCCATCATCAACAATCTTTCGTGGGAGAAAATTACCAACATCTCTAAAACACTGTGTGATAAAATACCCTCTGATTTCCATCATAAATTAATTAGTTTTATTTTAAGATTATTTCCTCTCTTTGTTGCTTTTCTCCACCAAAGAAATATTTCTTGGCTTCTACCTAAAAAGATAAATCGTGTTTTACTAATTTGCTAGAGTTCTTTGAAGATGTAACACGCCAAGTGGATAATGGGGATCCTGTAGATGTAGTATATCTGGACTTCTGGAGGGCATTTGATAAGGCGCTGTATAGAGTATAATACACAAGGTTAGATTGCATGGAGTTAGGGGTACTTTATTAGCTTGGATAGAGGAATGATTAACCACAGAAGGCAAGGTCTGGGATAAATGGGTCTTTTTCTGGATGACAAGATGTAATTAGTGGAGTGCCACAACTATTTCCAATCTATATTAATGACTTGGATGCAGAGATAGAGGGCGGAATTCTCCACTTCCACAATAAATCGAGAAGGCCGTTGTGAACTCGGCTGAGTTTCACGACGGCCTCGGAGGCCGCTCCTCACACCTAATTCACCCCCACCCGGGGGGCTAGGAGTGGCGCTCCGTAAATCTTGGCCGCCGGGCCTTGGCGCTTGCATCAAGGCGGCGCGCCGAGAATGACGCAATGGCGGCGACTATGTGCCATCAGCCGCGCATTCGCAGGTTGGCCGGCTCCAACCCACGCATGCGTGGCTGACGTCACGATGGCTGATGTACCAACCCACGCATGCGCGGTTGCCTTCTTCCCCTCCACTGCCCCGCAAGACGTGGCGGCTTGATCTTGCGGGGCGGCAGAGGGGAAAGAGTGCGTCGTTTTGAGACACCGGCCCAACGATTGGTGGGCACCGATCGCGGGCCAGTCCCCTCCCGAGCACGGCCGTGGTGCGCACTCCCCTCTCCGCACCCCACAAGCGTCAAACGAGCATTTGGCGCCCATGTTCACGACGGCAGCGACCTGGTGTGGTTGCCGCCATCGTGAACCGGTCGGGAATGGCAGGCCGCTCGGCCCATCCGGGCCGGAGAAACGCCGGTCGCCGTGAAAAACGGCGACCGGCAATTCTTCCTACCGGGTGGGTGGGAGAATCGCGGGGGGCGCCAAGGGGGCGTGTCGTGAGTCGTCCGGCCCTCCCACGATTCTCCCACCCAGCGTGGGGAGCAGAGAATTCCGCCCAGAAGGTACTGTGGCCAAATTTGTAGATTACACTAAAATAGCTGGGACAATAAGTTGCAATGAGGAAATAAGACATGAATAGGTTAGGTGAGTGGGCCAAAATTTGGTAGAAGAAGTTTAATGTGGATAAGTGTTTGACTGCCTTGGTTGAAAAATACAAAGGCAATTTATTATCAAAATGGAGAGAAACATCAGAGTGCTTTGGTGCAGAGGCATGTGGGTCCTCGTGCATGAATTGGAGAAAACTAGCATGCAGGTACAGAGGTAATAAGGAAGGCATGTGGAATTGCTCCCTTTATAGCTAAAGAAATAGAGTATAAAAGTAGGGAAGTGTTGCTCCAACTGTACACGGCATTGATGGGATGGCACCTGGTGTACTGTGTACCGTTTTGGACCCCTTACTTCAGGCTGGATATAGTTGCACTGGAAGCAGTTCAGAGGAGGTTCACTAGATTCATTCAAGAGATGAAGGGTTTGTGTTATGAAGAGAGATTGAGCAGTTTCGGACTATCCTCTCGAATTTGGAAGATTGAGAAGAGATCTAATTGAGGTATATAAGATGATAAAAGGTATTGACAAAGTAGACCTAGAGCAGGTGTTTCCACTTGTTGGGCAATCTACAAAGAGAGGTCGTAGTTTTAAGATAAGGGGTAGCAGATTAGGCCTTTGATCTGTGGCCATTTATTGGGCATACCCTACATTACACATAGTAATGGTCTTCCTAATTCTATCAACTCAAATGCTCATTTAGTCATTTTTGCTATTCATTTGTGATGGTGTAAAATGAATGGCCGTAAGTGACCAGCCTTTTATATATTATTTCAATTGGAGATATGAAAGGTGTTAAACAGGCTGCCAACTCACTATCATTCATTCAACATCATATAAAGCCGTGATCTGCCCCAATAACTTTTATAAGTAGAACATTTCAAAGTGTTGCGCGCTAAACATATTTTTACTATTTTATTGCTGAGAATTGTCGTCCATTATGAACCACAATTTAATATATGATTATTAATCGTTCTAACGCATCACTTTATCATTATTTTCATATCTTATTTCCCTTACTGGCACTGTATGATCTATCATTATCTTATTATCATATTCATTCGTATAATCCTCTGATGAGTTAGCTTTGGTTCACTTCAGCTACATGAGGTGCACGCTGAGAAAAAAATAACACATTTTAGCCAGTTTGCCATTAAACTGTTGAGATGGTTTGATTCATTAAAAAGCATTACTTGAATGTGTTATAGATTAGATGAAGGTTTAAAGTCATGTTGTCCTGCAAATATGGCATGACTGAGTACTGGCATTGACAAATAACAAAATGTACACTTATACTTAAATGAAGACTGGTCTTTTTAGGAAAGCACACATGTTCCTTCCCATTATTTCTATGGAATTCTTTACTTAGCAATCTTTATAGCACACTTACCATAATTTTAAGATATTAAAGTGAATTACAGAATGTATTTTATAATGAATAATAATTCACCCTGGACACATTATAAACACTTCCAGACTCCCCTTGTTAGTGGACGTATGTGAGTGAATTTTGGACAGATTGTTGCAGTTTTCTTTATACTTCGATCCCATGCTCCTGATCTGCAGGCACCCAGTGCAGAGAGGGGTGAGGGAGGAGGAGGACCTCCTCGTGAACCTGCTTCTGGGCCTGGCCAAACTCGCATTAAGGCCTTCCATTCCCGATCGGCACAATGGGGATTGGTATGCCTTATTCACCCTCCTATTCATATTTTGGTTTGATGTTTTAAGTTTCATTTGTAATTTTTTGTTCAAGGCAGTATCCCTTTAACGGCCTGCCCCTTTAAATTTTCCCTCAGTATATTAAATTTAGTTCAATTGGTTATCTGTTTAACTCAAAATAGGAGCAGGCAAGCTAAGGGAGAGGGTAGAGCTGCCATGGGGCAGTAAGTTCAGGTATCTACAGGTTAGGGACTTTGCATGAAAGGTCTGGAAGGGGTTCCCTAGATAAAGTATGAGTTAAGGGGCTCAGAGGGAAGTTTGAGAAAAGGTGGGGGATGTTTGTGACCGTGTTTGAGGAGCTGTTTGTCGCAGGGGGGTTGGGGGGGGGGGGGGGGGGGGGGGGGGGGGGTTGATGGGGAGGGGGGTGATAAAGGAGAAAAATCTGTACAAGCTGTATAGTTGATTGTTGGGAAGAATGTTTCCCGGGGTGTTTATTTGTTGTAACCTACTTTGATACAAGTTTGAATAAAATACGTTTAAAAAAGCAAAATAGGAGCAGGCAGAATTCACCTTAAAACAGTCGTGTTCAGCCCCGATGGCAGGCGGGAGCTCAAGGATGCCCAGTATGCGTTGGACTACCGCCTGAGTGTACCCCTGCTCGGGCGGAATTTCACATTCGCCGCAAGCACCAAACTCCTCCTCAGGAGCCAGCACTCCACAGCCCGAGCTCCTCACAGATAGCCCTTTCTCACTGCACGGAGGGGTTTCCTGTATGGGCTGGCACATTCTTCACTTCCTTGCCCTCTCCCACATCCCGGACATGCCTTGTTACCATCTGGTGGTGGAGGTCCTCAGTGCAGATCCTCCTGATCTATGGGCAGCCGGTGCAGAGAGGGGAGGGGAAGGAGGAGGACCTACCCATGAACCTGCTCTTGGACCTGACCTAACTTGCCGGAAACAGGTCCAGGCATTGGGCGACCAAGGGGGGTCATCCGACCCAACTGCCTGCCCCTATTCCATGGCTATATTTATGACCGAGTGTCCCTAGAGATACAGCACAGGGTGTCTACTGGCACCATTAAGGCCTACTTTGCATGATGGGCACCGTGAGGCTGGGGTGCCTTATTGATCCCCTCAACCACATTTTGCTTTAATGTTTCAAATTTGCTTTGTGATTTGGCTTTTGCTAATGCAGTGCCCCTTTAAGGGACTGTCTCTTTAATTTGTCCCTCAGTTCATTTGATTTAGTTTACTTGGTTATTTCAAAAATAGGAGCAGGCAGGTTCCTTGCATTGGGCCATTCCTGCCTTCAACATAATCGGGGACAGTTTTCCCAATACTGGGAATTTGATACGGGTACCACGGCCTGCCTGCCATTGTATCCTCTCTGACGAGCTCAATTAAGTTCCTCCATAGCGTGGAGCAATGAAATTCTTGGGACCAAAATTCCTCAAGCTGTAATCCCAGTAGTTAAAGTCGGCTTCTGGTCACCAGTCCTAGTGGTCATCTAGTGCTGACTCTGCTGAGGTTTTAGGAGTTAGTGGAAGGGTGTCTCAGTTATGCAGGAGAATCCTTGTGGAAATTATCAGTGCCTGAACCAGATATAAGGGTAAACCTACCCATACTTTGTCCATGTCTCGGCCACCTATAGTCTCCGCCATCTCTCAGTTATAAACATTCTTGTTTTTGTTTTATCAATATCACTATGATTGAAATGCTGTTGTTCCTCCTGAGTTCTAAGTACTCGGTTCTCCCTCTCAATATCTCTACTGTTAGAATCAATGTTAATTTGATTGTCTCCTAATCTAATTCTTTATTTTGATCTCAAAACTGTGGAGCTGCTTTCTTCCCTGATTATTTCATGTTTCCTGCAGTCTTCAGCTTATTAAAATTCAACATAGTTTTCACTCTTCCCGGGTTAATAGTGTCCATAAAACCATAAGTCCATATTGTTTTGTTACCTGTGTGGTCGGTAACATGTGCTACTCAAACCTTGGTTAGTGATGAGGTCTTCTGAATCTCGATGAAGACTCGAACTCGTCCAGTAGTAACAAAAGGTTTATTGAGTAACTATTACAATAATTGCATGAGTTCTTTACTTTAACTTTGACACTAGCGATAAGGTTAACAAGATCTAACTACAGGTAACTATACGTAACTCCAGTAGTCATCTGAACAAGTCTGCTATTGCCCTGGTCACAGTGCACCCAAGAGAAAGAGCGAGACCCAATGTGGTTGTCTTTTAATATCCCTGTTGGTCCGGCCCTCTAGTCATCATGTGGTGCTACTAATTACACATATAGAGATCACTACATCCCCATTTTTTTCATGTTACATATTTTCTGTATGTTGTAAAGAAAATTGAACAAACATAATGGATGCAGTTTGCAAATGCATTACATAAATCAATGAGTTAGTCCGTCAAATGTGAATACATTTAGTCTTAAGTTTTTTTTTCACTTGCGTGAAATAGGTAGACAAATGATGTTATGTACAAGTTGTGATGATCTTGATGATTATACAAAGCCAATTAATATTTGAGTCCAACCTTAATTTAAAAAATTGTGAGTCCAAACTTTATGAGTTTGTTCGGTTGAGTTGCTTTCTTCTTCTGTTGTTGAAGTGGTGATGTTGATGTCGTAATTTCCTTGTGAACGTCGTCAGTGTTCTTGTGTTTAAGTGACCATCAAGTTATCATGAGGTGTTCGAATGGTCGAATCACTTTGTTGTCTGATTTCGACTTTCTATTTTTTTTTCTATACTTGTGGTAACGATTCTGCGTGACACCGTTGTCTGACCTGGACTTTTTCATGTGCTTACGGTATTGATTCTGTATGTTATTTTTGTCATCTGGCCTGGACTTTTTCTTGTGCTTGCGGTATTGATCTAGTGTGCCGTCTGCCTTGAAAGCTTGCTTGTTCTGGAGCAGATGTGAATTTGTGAGATTCTTTGTCATGCCATGGCATGTTTGTAGTCTTGTCATTGTTTTGTAGTGTGCTGTGACATTGTCCTTCATGTGCACAGTTGTACCATGTTGTACTGGTCGTTGTTTCATTGTCATTGTTTCTGTCGTGTCCGTCTTTCTTGTTTTTGTTGTCGTTGTTTTTAACATTTCTGTCTTGGTCGTTTACGTTGTCGTTCTTGATGTTGTTGTTCTTGTTGTTTCTGTTTTTGTTATGCTTCTTGGTGGTTTTGTTCTTGTAGTTTTTGTTGTTGTGCTTGTAGTTTGATGTTGCTGTTGTTCTTGTTTCTGCAGCGCTTCTTGTTGTTGTTGCTCTTGTTGTACTGCCTGTTGTTTTCGTTGTTGCTGTTGCTGTTCTTGTTTCTGCTGTGCTTCTTGCGGTTTTTGTTGTTCCTGTTGCACTCAATGAGTGATGCGTGTGGATGATGTCAGTCATTGTCACAGTTATTAGTCAGTGTCCTTTGTGGTATCTGTTACTTTGAGCATTTCGTCTTGAGAATTGTGAGAATGATCTGATGTTGCATTGATGTCGGTGACATCAGTCATTTGTGGTGGATTTGATTCCTCTTCTTTGCTTCCTTGGTACTCCTCTTCTAGAGTCATTTCTGGTTCACTTGAATCATCATTGATTTCTTCGTGCTCCTCTTCTGGAGTTATTGCTGGTTCATTTGAATCACCTTTGGTTTCTTGGTGCTCCTCTTCTGGAGTCAACATTTTCAAGATTTCTATTGACGTGGTCTCTCTGGACTCTTGGTGCTCCTCTTCTAGAGTAAAAATCTTCATGATTTAATTTGACGTGGTCTCTCTGGACTCATGAGTAGCCCTCCTCTGATTGTTGAGTGCTTCTGTGCAGATGAGCTGAGATCTGTCAGTCTCGCTGTGATCCTGCACCTCCTGTGTGGGAATTGTGATTTCTTCATCACTTGTCTCACATACAATTGGTCGACATTCAGTGTCTTCTTCTGGTGGCTCAAATAAGCTGGGTAGACTTCTTCTTGTTGGTTAAATGAGCTGGGTTCTGGTGGCTCAAATAAGCTGGGTCGACTGTCATAGTCTTTGTTGTTCACATGAGCCTGGTAGATTTTCGTAGTCTTCTTCATGCATGGCGTTCACCATGGAGTGTTTGCTTGCGTCCATTCTAGAGTCTGTCACTGACTGTGGAGGCTTGCGTCAGTCTCTTTGTGGAGGCTTGTGTCGATCTCTCTGTGGAGTCTGTCATCGTTCTCTCTGTGGAGTCTTTCATCGCTCTCTTTGCGGAGTCCTTCATCGCGCTCTCTGCGGAGTCTGTCCTCGCGCTCTCTGTGGAGTCTGTCATCGCTCTCTCTGTGGAGTCGTGCAGTGTTCTCACTGGAGAGTCTATCTGTGCTCTCTGTGTGGCGTCGTCTTCTTTTTTTTTTTCTTTTTTTTTCTATGCTCCGCAACTAGGCCTAACCACATTTGCAGCCCTGAACTCAACCTCCGTCCTGTCCTGCTCCCCTATCTCTCCAGCCAAAGTGAGTGAGGGCGGGCCTTCGGCATCACTCTTATATGTCCCCGTGCTGCCCCCTGGTGGTACTTCCATTTCCCATCAGCCCCTTCTGTACACACTCAGGCGAGGATCACTACACCCGCCTCCTGAAGTCAATCGAATAACTCATCAGATGCTTCAAATGTTCTTTCCATGTCTGACTAAAAATCACCAGATTTGCTGTCATCCAATGTATCGCCGATCTGCCATGGCATCATGATATTGGAATCATCTACTATGAGTAGATTCGTATTGAGCTTTGCAACCGTGTTGCTGATGCTGTGATCAGCATATCCGAATAACTCCGCCATGTTTGAGAAGTATTGTGTGTATTGTTTCAGAATTGTTATTGTTCTCTTCATGTTCAATGAACAGATCATCTTCTTGGGTTTCGGATTTGTCCTTGTGCTCTTCACTTTGGGTGGTGCAGCTGCTTGTTCCAGAGTGTTGTGAAAGTTATTTTCAACTGCTGGTAGAAGTTCAGGCACTGCTCTGTCTTTTAAGGTAAGAAAATTGGGTTCTGCAGCTTTACATTTCTTTTTGTTCATTTCTGTGCATTTCCCTTTTAAGTGGGTGTGGTTGGGTCCTCTGACATCATGGCGCTCGTGACGTCATGCGTAGGAATTGATTGCGCATGTGCAATCCGACTTTCCTTTACTGTGCACTCTTTTCGCATTTTTGCCGTTTTTTTTCTTTTTGAGAAGTGCGCATGTGCATACTGGCCGGAATGCTCTCGCTCAACGTGGCTGCCAATCAAAAAGTGCTGTTGCATCGAGTGAGATCCTGCCTCTACCTCGTGGTGTGTGTTCGCGCCATTTTTACCGATTTTGTTTTCTAGATACTGATTCTGTGTTTGTTAAGACTCACAGTATTGATTTGGATTTTGTTCATAAGCAAGACATTTTTGTATAGCAGTTTCTAGAGTTAGATACCAATCTTGTGAAAGTTCTTCCTTCAAATTTTTGTCAGATAGTCCATAAATTAATTGATCCATTATCATAGTGTCACTGAAATCAGCATAATCATAGCTTGTGGTATTAACTTGAGATTTGTAATAAAATCAGTGATGAGCCCTCCGTTTCTCTGGCATTTATGACAAGAGTTAAATCTTTCCAGCATCTCATCAGAATGACTCTTACAGTATTCATCAAATTTTTTGAGTATTACTTCTAATTTGGTCTTGTCTTCACCTTCTAAGTAATTAAAGAATTATAGATTTCTCTAGCTTCATGTCCCTCCTATTGAGAGTGGTAATGCTATTTTTGTTGTGCCAGAGACCGTGCTTAGATCATTAGCTGCGATAAATATTTGGAATGCCTGTTCAAATCTTTTCCAGTTATAACTTAAATTACCAGTTGTTTCCAGTTGCCCGAGAGGTCCAATGAGTCCAATAGTTAGTCGTCGAGGATCCATTTGCTGCGGAGTCTTCCACAGTCGAATACCCGGTCTGAATTTTCTTTCTTTTTGTCTAACCTAATCTAACTAGTTCTGTTAAAGCCAAAACACCTGGTACCATGTTTTGTTACCTGTGTGGTAGGTAACATGTGCTACTCAAACCTTGGTTAGTGATGAGGTCTTCTGAATCTCGGTGAAGAAGACTCAAACTCGTCCAGTAGTAACAAAAGGTTTATTGAGTAACTATTACAATAATTACATGAGTTCTTTACTTTAACTTTGATACTAGTGATAAGGTTAAAAAGATCTAACTACGGTAACTATACTTAACTCCACTAGCCATCTGAACTAGTCTGCTATTGCCCTGGTCAAAGTGCACCCAATAGAGAAAGCGAGACCCAATGTGGTTGCCCTTTTATACCCCTGTTGATCCGGCCCTCTCGTGATCAAGTGGTGCTACTGATTATACATTAACCCCTTGTGTACATGCACATATAGAGATCACTACACAAAAGACATAGAGCACAATTAGGTCACTCGGCCCATCGAGTCTGCTCCGCCATTCAATCATGTCTGATATTTTTCTCATCCCCATTCTCCTGCCTTCTCCCCATAGGTGGATTGGCCATGGTAAATTGCCCTTAGTGTCCAAAAAAATAAGGTTAATGGGGGGGGGGGGGGGGGGGGGGGGTTGTTAGGTTACTGGTATAGGGTGGATACGTTGGCCTGAGTAGGGTGATCATTGCTCGGCACAACATCGAGGGCCGAAGGGCCTGTTCTGTGCTGTACTGTTCTAATTCTAATTCTAATAACCCCTGATCCCCTTATTGATCAAAAACCTATCTATCTCTGTCTTAAAGACACTCTGTGATTTGGCCTCCACAGCCTTCTGCGGCAAAGAGTTGCACAGATTCTCCATCCTCTGGCTGAAGAAATTCCTCCTCATCTCTGTTTTAAATTGCCGTCCCTTTAGTCTGAGATTGTGTCCTCTGCTTCTAGTTTTCCCTACAAGTGGAAACATCCTCTCCACTCTATCCAGGCCTCGCAGTATCCTATGAGTTTCAATAAGATCCCCCCTCATCCTTCTAAACTCCAACGAGTACAAACCCAGAGTCCTCAACCATTCCTCATACGACAAGCTCTTCATTGTGAACCTCCTCTGGACCCTTTCCAAGGCCAGCACATCCTTCCTTAGATACGGAGCCCAAAACTGCTCATAATACTCCAAAATGCGGTCTGACCTGAGCCTTATATAGCCTCAGGAGTACATCCCCTAGTCTTGTATTCTAACCTCTCAACATGAATGCTAACATTGCATTTGCCTTCTCAACTGCTGACTGAACCTGCACGTTAACCTTAAGAGAATCATGAACAAGGGCTCCCAAGTCCCTTTGTGTTTCTGATTTCCTAAGCGTTTCCCCATTCAGAAAATAGTCTATGCCTCCATTTCTCCTTCCAAAGTGCATAACCTCACACTTTTCCACATTGCATTCCATCTGCCACTTCTTTGCTCACTCTCCTAGCCTGTCCAAGTCCTTCTGCAGCTCCCCTGCTTCCTCAATACTACCTGGCCCTCTACAGATCTTTGTATCATCTGCAAACGGAGCAACAGTGCTTTCAGTTCCTTCTTCCAGATCGTTAATGTGTGTTGTGAAAAGTTGTGGTCCCAGCACCGACCCCTGAGGCACACCACTAGTCACCGGCTGCCATCCTGAAAAAGACCCCTTAATCCCCACTCTCTGCCTTCTGCCAGTCAGCCAATCCTCTATCCATGCCAGGATCTTAATCTTAACACAATGGGCTCTTAACTTATTTAACAGTCTCCTATACGGCACCTTGTCAAAGACCTTTTGGAAATCTAAATAAATCACGTCCACTGGTTCTCATTTGTCTAACTTCCTTGTTACTTCCTCAAAGAACTTTAACAGATTTGTCAGACGTGACCTCCCCTTGACGAAGCCGTGCTGGCTTAGTCCTATTTTATCATGCACTTCCAAGTGTTCCGCGACCTCATCTTTAATAATGGACTCTAAACTCTTACCAATGACCGAAGTCAGAGTAACTGGCCTAGAATTTCCCATCTTCTGCCTCCCTCCCTTCTTAAACGAACTACACTTCTCTTGGTCTCTCAACCATTGCAATATTAACATTTGCAACTTTATTTACCTTTCTTTGCTATTTTCAATGTTACCCAGATGAAAAATCACAGTCTCCTACATGAGATCTTCTGCAGCCCAGAATTGTACACTCTTTGACTGCCCCTCACCGTCACAGAGAATTGCAGGTGTCATATTCCTGAATGGATCGTGCATGCCAGGTTTGTTCAACTATGCCCCAGTACCTTTGGGTTTCTGATGCTCCCATTGTTAATGACTGAGCGTTAAGCAGGAGCACTGCCTTTTTAATACTTCTGCTCTTTGATGTGATGACCAGAGAACCTTTCCATTATTAACAACCACTTTTCAAAGTAGCACTGTTACTTACCATAGCTTATCAAATGTAAATAATAGATTTTAATAGGGTCCTAGCACCCAACCCACCTAGAACATAGAACATAGAACAGTACAGCACAGAACAGGCCCTTCGGCCCTCGATGTTGTGCCGAGCAATGATCACCCTACTTAAACCCACGTAACCCGTATACCCGTAACCCAACAATCCCCCCATTAACCTTACACTACGGGCAATTTAGCATGGCCAATCCACCTAACCCGCACATCTTTGGACTGTGGGAGGAAACCGGAGCACCCGGAGGAAACCCACGCACACACGGGGAGGACGTGCAGACTCCACACAGACAGTGACCCAGCCGGGAATTGAACCTGGAACCCTGGAGCTGTGAAGCATTGATGCTAACCACCATACTACCGTGAGGCCCCTTTTAAAAAAGGAACCCCAACCAGAACTGTTTATATGTATCATCAAACAGTTTAGAACATAGAACATAGAACAGTACAGCACAGAACAGGCCCTTCAGCCCTCGATGTTGTGCCGAGCAATGATCACCCTACTTAAACCCATATACCCGTAACCCAACAATCCCCCCATTAACCTTACACTACGGGCAATTTAGCATGGCCAATCCACCTAACCCGCACATCTTTGGACTGTGGGAGGAAACCGGAGCACCCGGAGGAAACCCACACACACACAGGGAGGACGTGCAGACTCCACACAGACAGTGACCCAGCCGGGAATCGAACCTGGGACCCTGGAGCTGTGAAGCATTGATGCTAACCACCATGCTACCGTGAGGCCCTGTTACAAAAAAATGTATGTCTAGATGTTCTTTACAGATACAATAAAACATTTATTTGAAATAGATTCTGTGTTGACAAATACAATGGATAGATACATCTTATACAATGACAAGATTGGAAAGATTGCTGACAGAAGTAGTTAAACAAAACAGAACTTCTCAGCACTTTCAAACCACCCCTTCCTTTCAATAATAAATACATCATTCATAATTATAAATTAAAGGCTGAATGGCAATGGCTAATGCCTATTACTTCTCTTACTTCACCATTCCAATTACTTTGCAGCATTGTTATATCACAGGATTACTGCAGGCAATGACATACATAGGGTGGAATTTTCCCCAAATTGCACAGTGTTGGATCTGGCAAGAAAAACTCTGTGAAACTCATCGGTTTCACGGCCACTTTTCCTCACCTGTTTTAATCGCACACTGCGCAATTTCAAAGTCCTGGCGAGGATCGCAGAGCTCACTGAAGGGGCTGGGCCTAAACAGCCTGGCAATGCCGTGATTCTGAGATTGGGACACCATTTTTAAATGGCACCCCAAACTCAAAGTTACATTTACCCCCTCACCCCCACAGAGATTGGGATGTTCCCCCCCCCAAAGCATCGTGGCACCCCGCCTCCACTACAACATTGACATAAGGGCACATCCCACTCCCCCCCCCCCCCCTATTTCAGTCATTAGTGGTCTCTCTTACCCCCTTGCAGTCATCGGGCTGGTTTAGTGTTAATCTGAACCTACCAATCAGAATCTTATTGGAACCTGCATTTGAATGTTTTAAGTTCAGAATCTAGCGGCCTCCAACGTGAGGATCAATCCTGCTGATTCAGTAATGTGGATTCAGACAGATCATCACACCAGTGAACAAGGATCAGTACTGTATTGAATAATTGAAATATTTTTAATTTTTCTGTTGATTTTAATCACTTACAGTTGTTGGGGCGATAGGTGGCATGGAGCCAGAGTGGTTAACATTGCTGCCTCACAGCACCAGGGACCCTGGGTCAATTCCAGCCTTGGGTGACTGTCTGTGTGGAGTTTGCATGTTCCCCCTGTGTCTGCATGGATTTCCTCCAGGTATTCCAGTTAGCTCCCGCAGTCCAAAGATCTGCAGGTTAAGTGCATTGGCCATGATAAATTACCCCCGACTGTCCAAAGATGTGCAGGTTAGGTGGGACTATGGGGATAGGGTGGGGGTATGGGCCTAGCTATGGTGCTCTTCTACAGGGTTGGTGCAGACTCGATGGGCTGAATGGTCTCCTAGCACCCAACTGTAAGGATTCAATGGATTCAAAAAGGGAACCCCCAATGGAGGAGGGCTACACCCCTGCTGGTGTCCATTTGTCACTTCCCACTTGGCACTGTCCACTTGGTTATGCCAAGGGGCAAAGCCCAAACTTAGCCATCCAACCCCCGGGCCTCCAGCCACCTCTGCTTTTCACAACCAGCAGTGATTTGTTCAGGCGTGACATCACGCCACAAGTGGGTCGACTACGTCGTGTGCAGATGTGACGACATCAATCCCTTTAATTGTATTAAACTTTATATATAATAATGGAAATCGGATTCATGGCCTCACCGGGCGCGAACCTGATCACATCACCAGCGGTGGGGGGAGGGGCCGGCAGGGGAGCGGGAGGGGAGATCTCAAACTCGTTTTGAGCCTTTTGTGAGATTTAGTGACCATAACGGGATTTGTGCCTGTGGCAAACCCTAACCCTAATCCTAACGGGTCAGCTACATCACGGCTATAGTTCCCATTCCCTCAGAGTGCCTCCTCCAAAGAACTCTGGCTGCTTTTATTATCCCAATGAGGCTAAGGAGGAGACGTGAACAAAGCAAATGTATAGTCACATTCCTCCTGCCCTCAATGTTTCCTTCCTTGCTGAGGTGATTTAATCACTTCAGCACTAGGGGAACATTTATACAGTGCATAAACCGAGGAAGGGGTTCGAAATGAAAATTGAAGCATACAGGGAGAAGTGGGTTTTGACAAAATATGTATCTGTCTACAAAGTTAATCTTCTCACAATATCGTATTAAATTAGTTACCTCTGAATTAAAATAAACGATTCCTGTACTTGTCCCAAATTATTTTTGGGGGGTAGGGGTAGAAAAATGCACATCTGGTGACAAAAATTTGTACTTTTGGCATACATAGTTTATGGTCCATACATTGCTCAAGCAATAAGTTGGACCTTATCAACAGGTCACTTGTAATTTGCAGATATGCTTGCGGCTGTCTCATGATTTGGGACGTGTTGAGGTTAGTCAGAGGGTGCTTTTGTTTTCAAATTTCAAAATTCTGCTTAACAAGAAGCATTTTTACTGAATCGCTTCTGGCCTGTGTGCATTTCACTCTCAGAAGACAGCAGGAGACTAGAAATGTCACTGTTCAAATAAAATAAATTGTAAAAATGGAGGCGACTGCAGTTCACACAGAAAGGTGGGTTGATACGTTCTGTAGCGTAGGTTGTTCAAACTTAGACGTGAGTTGCTGCTGGTGGAAGGTTCAAGAGGCATGGCCATGACATCGTACAGTAAGGGTAGCATTGAACTCAGAGCTCAGGCCAGTTCTATGATGATGTGCCCAAGTCCCGGGGAAGGTTCAGTTGTATCGCCTCAGCGCCAGCTGTATACTTGACTCCAGTGTTGTTGCCATCCATTGTAAAGAGTTTGCATGTCTTTGAGTTTTCATGGACTGGGGTGGACTTCTTAGAAGACACTGGTGAGTTTGTGGGGCTGAGCTGGACTGCAGTCGTGTCTTGCACTGTGTGCTCACTAGTCTCAATCTCAAATGTGGCGTGACCTGGTTTGATAATGCCAATATTGGAGCCAGGTTTGGACTTCCTTTGGCCATGGGCTGGAGGTCTCCGACTGCAGATGCAGCAGGCTGCAAAGAAGGTGAAGGCAACCACCAGCAAGATGGGGCCAATGATGATGGGGGGATTGTTCACTGGCAAGAAGGTGCCAAATGCAAAGGCTCCCACGAGAGTTATGTTAATCCCTGCCAACATGATGCAGAGGCCACAGGCACAACAAAGAGCTGGAGATGGAAGGCCCTGAGGCCTTGTCTTCTTCTGCCCGGGCTTCTGAGGTACAGCAGTGTTAGTTTTCTCGGTGAACATCATGCTTTCAATCAGGCAGGGTGTGCTAAACCATTCCCACTCAAAGCCGCACGTTAGAATGGCATTTAATTCCCTTAGCTGTGAAAACAGAAAGCATATACATCAGCTAATTAACAGATTCAGGCACATCTCAATGATGAAAAGTTCAATTTGCAATCATTGCATACAGGGTATAAGTTGTTAATCCATGTTTATAAAGTGTTTCTTCAAAAGTAAAAAATAAAGTTCTATGACGCAAAAGGAGTAGGGAATATAATTTAATTTTAAGTACTTGAGGGACACTGGCAGGAGGTGGATATTTACTGAAGGAACTTGTGATGAAAGACCATGTACCCAAAATCATGCACCAAAGCTTGATATGCAAGCACAAAATTTCAACGATTGACTGCATGTACAGAATTGTACAAACAGCAAATTTTACAAATCAGTACAATTGTACGTACATACAACTAGATCTCCAAAGGCATTGTTCAAACAGATTAAGAGGATTTCTTTTTGTTCTGGATTAATGTGGTTGTTGATTTATGGGGAATGAATACGGTTAAGTTGCATTTCTATTGCAAAGAATTCTGAAACTTAAAAAAAAAATTTTTTTAGAGTACACAATTCATTTTTTCCAATTAAGGGGCAATTTAGGGTGGCCAATACACCTACCCTGCACATCTTTGGGGAGAATGTGAAAACTCTACATGGATAGTGACCCAGAGCCGGGATCAAATCTGGGACCTCGGCGCCATGAGGCAGCAGTGCTAACCCACTGCGCCACCGTGCTGCCCCAAATTCTGAAACTATTAACACAACGGGCGAAATTCTCCGACCCCACGCAGGGTTGGAGAATCGGCCGGCAGCGGCGTTAATCCTGCTCCCGCCGGGTTTTTTATTCTCCGACCGGCCAAAAACCGGCGTTGTGCAAATCCCGCCGGCAGCCTCTGAAAACAGCTGGCGCCGGCGGGATTTCATTATATTTTTCTTTCACCAAATCTCCGGCCTGGATGGGCCGAAGTCCCGCCGACGTGGCCATGGGTCACGTCGGCGAAAAACAGAGCAGCTTTAAAACGGTGTCAACCATTGATGATGGTTGACGCCGTTCAGTGTCCGAGGGCGAGTGCGGGGGGGGGGTTGCGGCGTTGGGGGGGGGGGTTGTGGCATTGGGGGGGGTACGACGTTGGGAGGGGGTTGCGGTGTTGGGGGGGTTGCGGCGTTGGGGGGGGGTTGCGGCGTTGGGGGGGGTTGCGGCATTGGGGGGGTGTTGCGGCGTTGGGGGGGGTTGCGGCGTTGGGGGGGTTGCGGCGCTGGGGGGGGGGGGGGGGGGGGGGGGGTGGTGGGGGAGGGGGGTAGGGGTGGTGGGGGAGGGGGGTAGGTGCGGTGCGGGGGTAGGGGCGTTGGAGGGGGGAGGGGTGGGTGGGGGGGGTTTGGGGGGCAGCGGCGTGCAGAGAGGGGGGGGCGACGGATGCCCGGGGCCAACACACCGTCACCCCCCCTCTGCACACCGCTGCCCCCTACCCCAACCACCCCCCCCTCACCACCCCTACCTCCCTCCAACGCCCCTACCCCCCTCACCACCCCTACCCCCAACCACCCCTACCCCCTCCAACGCCCCTACCCCCTCACCACCCCTACCCCCTCCCCACCACCCCTACCCCCCTCCAACGCCGCCCCCCCATCTCTCGCAATGCCGCAACCTCCCACCCTCAACGCCGCAACCCCCCACCCTCTCAACGCCGCAGCCCCCCCTCGCAACGCCGCAACCCCCCCTCAACCCCCATCATCGCCGCAACCCCCCACCCTCAATGCCGCAACCCCCACCCTCTCAACGCCGCAACCCCCCCTCACAACGCCGCAACCCCCCCCACTCAACCCCCCCTCATCGCCGCAATCCCCCACCCTCTCACGCCGCAACCCCCCACCCTCAACGCCGCAACCCCCCACCCTCTCAACGCTGCAACCCCCCCTCGCAATGCCGCAACCCCCCCCCCACTCAACCCCCCCTCATCGCCGCAACCCCCCACCCTCTCAACGCCGGGTTCCCCCCCCCTCAACGCAAGGTCCCCCCCCCTCTCCTCTCAATGCCGGTACACACACCCCCTCCCCCTCCCTCTGAAGGCCGGTACCCACACCCCCCCTCCCTCTGAAGGCCGGTACCCACACCCCCCCTCCCTCTGAAGGCCGGTACCCACATCTCCCTCCCTCTGAAGACCGGTACCCACACCCCCCTCCCTCTGAAGGCCGGTACCCATACACCCCCCCTCCCTCTGAAGGCCGGTACCCATACACCCCCCCCTCCCTCTGAAGGCCGGTACCAACACCCCCTCCCTCCCTCTGAAGACCGGTACCCACACCCCCCTCCCTCTGAAGGCCGGTACCCACACACCCCACTCCCTCTGAAGGCCAGTACACACCCCCCCCCTCCCTCTGAAGGCCGGTACCCACACCCCCCTCCCTCTGAAGGCCGGTACCCACACACCACCACCCCCTCCCTCTGAAGGCCGGTACCAACACCCCCTCCCTCCCTCTGAAGGCCGGTACCCACACCCCCCTCCCTCTGAAGGCCGGTACCCACACACCCCCCCTCCCTCTGAAGGCCAGTACACCCCCCCTCCCTCTGAAGGCCGGTACCCACACCCCCCCCCCTCCCTCTGAAGGCCGGTACCCACACACCCCCCTCCCTCTGAAGGCCGGTACCCACACCCCCCCCTCTCTCCTTCTCCCCCCCTTCCTTCCTCCTCCTCCCCTTCCTTCCTCCTCCCCCCCCCCCCCTCCTTCCTCCTCCCCCCCTTCTTTCCTTCCTCCGTTAGTGGGGGGGGCGGCGTTAGTGGGGGGGGGGGGTGCGGTGTTAGTGGGGGGGGTGCGGCGTTGAGAGAGGGGGGTACCGGTGTTGAGGGGGGGTTGCGGCATTGAGAGGGGGGGTACCGGCGTTGAGGGGGGGGTTGCGGCGTTGAGATGGGGGGTACCGGCATTGAGAGAGAGGGGGGCGGCGTTGGAGGGGGGTAGGGGTGGCGGGGAGGGGGGTAGGGGTGGGGAGGGGGGTAGGGGCGTTGGAGGGGGTAGGGGTGGTGAGGGGGTAGGGGTGGTGAGGGGGGGTAGGGGCGTTGGAGGGGGGTAGGGGTGGTGAGGGGGGGTTGGGGTAGGGGGCAGCGGCGTGCAGGGGGGGGCGACGGTGTGTTGGCCCCGGCCATCCGTCGCCCCCCCCCTGCACGCCGCTGCCCCCTACCCCAAACCCCCCCCTCACCACCCCTACCCCCTCCAACGCCGCCCCCCTCTCTCAACGCCGGTACCCCCCTCTCCTCTCAACGCAGGTACCCCCCCTCCTCTCCTCTCAACTCAACGCCGCAACCCCCTCCCTCCCTCCTCTCAACTCAACGCCGCAAACCCCTCCCTCCCTCCTCTCAACTCAATGCCGCAACCCCCCTCCCCCCCTCTCCTCTCAACGCAGGTAACCCCCTTCTCCCCTCTCCTCTCAACTCAACGCCGCAACCCCCCCTCCTCTCCTCTCAACCCAACGCCGTAACCCCCCCCCTCCTCTCCTCTCAACTCAACGCCGTAACCCCCTCCCCCCTTCTCCTCTCAACGCAGGTAACCCCCTTCTCCCCTCTCCTCTCCTCTCAACGCCGCAACCACCCCCTCCCTACCTCTCCCTCCCTCCCTCCCTCTCCCCCTCTCCCTCCCTCCCTCCCCCCCTCTCAACTCCGCAACCCCCCCCCCCACAAACGCCGGGTCTCTCTTTCTCCTCCCCCCCCAAAGGCCGGGTCTCTCTTTCTCCTCCCCCCCCCCAAACGCCGAGTCTCTCTCTTCTCCCCCCCCCACCCCAAATGCCGGGTCTCTCTCTTCTCACCCCCCCCCCCCAACGCCGGGTCTCTCTTCCTCCGCCCCCCCCCCAAATGCCGGGTCTCTCTTCCTCCTCCCCCCCCCCCCCCCCCGCCGGGTCTCTCTTCCTCCTCCCCCCCCTCCCCCCCCAACGCCGGGTCTCTCTTCCTCCTCCCTCACCCCCCCCCCCAACGCCGGGTCTCTCTTCCTCCCCCCCCCCCCCCAACGCCGGGTCTCTCTTCCTCCTCCCTCCCCCCCCCCCACCCCGGTCCCTCTTCCTCCCCCCTCCCCCCCCCCAAACGCCGGGTCTCTCTTCCTCCCCCCCCCCCCCAACGCCGGGTCTGTCTTCCTCCCCCCCCCCCCCGCAACGCCGGGTCTCTCCTCCTCTCCCCCCCCCAACGCCGGGTCTCTCCTCCTCTTCCCCCCCCCCCAACGCCGGGTCTCTCTTCCTCCTCCCCCCCCAACGCCGGTCTCTCTGCCTCCTCCCCCCCCCCCCAACGCCGGGTCTCTCCTCCTCTCCCCCCCCCAACGCCGGGTCTCTCCTCCTCGCCCCCCCCCCAACGCCGGGTCTCTCTTCCTCGCTCTCCCCCCCCCCCCCAACGCCGGGTCTCTCTTTCCTCCTCTCCCCCCCCCCCCAATGCCGGGTCTCTCCTCCTCTCCCCCCCCCCCCAACGCCGGGTCTCTCCTCCTCCCCCCCCCCCCCACCCCCACCCCCGTCGTCTTTCTCTCCCCACCACACAAACGCCGGGACTCGCCACTTCCGCAGCGGGTGAAACTGACGCGTATCGCGTCAGTCCGCTGCTGGCCCTTTCGGGAACGGAGATTACCGGCTTAAAAGAAGGCCCTGACGCCGGAGTCAGCCGCACCGCTTTTTCCCGCCAGAAATGGGCGTCACGTCAGTCCGCGGAGAATTTCGCCCCATATTGCCATTCCACACAAAGACAAGGGAAAACAAAAAGTTAAGACACAAGCTGGAACCTCAGAAGCAAATACAGAAGGCATATTATGATCTGTACAACCAAGAGTCTTAAACCGTCTTAAGCGATGTTGTCAGGATTGAGGATCCTGATGGATGGTCTAGAAAAGCTACTGTACTACGAGAAGCAGGTCTAAGATCATACACTGTAATGACAGAACAAGGACAGATTTTGAGAAGAAATCGTCAGGCACTATTGAAAACAAAAGAACCTGCTTAAGAACGGCAAGATGATGGTGTTAGTGAAGACATCTATTAACCTGAACCAACACAAACTTTGGAAGAGTCAGACTTGAATATACAGAACGACAATCAAAACAGTGACACAACCTTATCAGATGTTCAAAGTAGTAACACAGGTTCACCAAGCATACCAAAGTTGAGAAGGTCGACAAGGATAATAAAGAAACGAGAGTGGCTGAATCTGTGATTGGACAATAAAATTTGTGAATTTTGTAAATTACATTGTTATTCATATCATGTATATTGTTTGCAGAAATGATGTGCAATATGTTTTAAAAATGTCAAGGAAAGGGGATGTAATGATATGCAGTAACAGTGAATTTAAAAAATAAATAAATTTAGAGTACCCAATTTATTTTTTCCAATTAAAGGGCAATTTAGCGTGTTCAATCCACCTAGCCTGCACATCTTTGGGTTGTGGGGGGGAAACCCACGCAAGCACGGGGAGAATGTGCAAACTCCACACGGCCAGTGACCCAGAGCCGGGATCGAACCTGGGACCTCGGCACCGTTAGGCTGCAGGGCTAACCCACTGCGCCACCATGCTGCCCATGTAACAGTGAATATAACAGTGTATATAACGGTGTATATGGCCTTCGACCACTAATAATAATAATCGTTATTAGTGTCACAAGTAAGCAATGAAGTTACTGTGAAAATCCCCCTAGTCGTCACACTCCGGCGCCTGTTCGGGTACACTGAGGGAGAACTCAGAATATACAAATTACCTATCAGCGCATCTTTCAGACTTGTGGGAGGAAACCGAAGCACCCGGATGAAACTCACGCAGACACAGGGAGAACGTTCAGACTCCGTGCAGACAGTGACCCGAGTTAGGAATTGAACCTTGGACTCTGGCACTGTGAAGCAACAGTGCTAACCACTATGCTACCGTGCTGTCCACTTGAGAAGGGGAGACTTCTAGTAATATTAGGAGTTTGCAGAATGTAATTATGACACTGTCAGGGAGTGAGTACCAGAGGTGATAGTGTCCATGGACATGGAGAAGGCCTTTGATGGGGTAGAGTGGAGGTCTCTGTTTGAGATTTGGGAGGTTTGCGTTTGGGCCGAGGTTTGCGGCATGTGTCCGGTTGTTGTACCCGCCCCCAATGGCAAGTGTGAAACGAATGAGACGAACAAGGGGTATTTTGGGTTGAACAGGGGAATGAGGTTGGGGTACCCGCTGTTGCCGCTGTTGTTTGTGTTGGTGATTGAGCCCTTGGCGATGGTACTTCAGGCCTGGATTGAATGGAGGAGGTTTGTCAGGGGGTGCAGGGAGAACCGGGTGCCGTTGTACGCCAATGACCTATTATTCGTGTCGGACCCGTTGGAAAGCATGGGCTTACTGGAGAGGTTTGATGCTTTATCGGGTTATAAATTGAATGTGGGGAAAAGTGAGGTGCTTCCAGTGAATGCGTGGGACGGGGATTGAACTTGGGACTCTGTCAGTTAAGGTGGTGAGGGAGTGGTTTCGGTACCTGGGGATCCAGATGACGGATGAGTAGGCCATAATGCATAGGTGGAGCCTGACGGGGTTGGTGAAGGAGAACAAGGAGACCTTAAAAGGTGGGGTACGCTGCACCTGACATTGACAGGAAGGGTGCAGGTTGTGAAGGTGAAAGTGCTGCCAAAATTTCTGTTTGTGTTTCAGTCCCTCCCGAATTTCTCCCCAAGGGCTTTTTGGGGAGGGTGGGTGCGCAGGGAGGGTGCCAAGGGTGAAGAGGGCATTGTTGCAAATGCAGAGGCTGAAGAGGGGTTAGAGGTCTCGAACTTGTTGCATTTTTATTGGCCAGCGAATGTGGAGAAGGTGAGATGATGCTGGGAGAGGGAGGGGGTGCACTGGGCAGGTAAGAGGAGGCATCTTGTAAAGGTACCAGCCTGGGGTCTCTGGTGAATGCCCCGTGTCAGCTTGCTCAGGGGAAGCATACGAGTGGAGGAGTCGTCTATAAAAATCAGGAACCAGCTGAAGAGGCACTTTAAACTGGGTCACATGTCAATGTTGACGCCATTGTGTGGAAATCATAGGTTCATACCAGGGGGGATGGATGGGAGGTACAGGCGGTGGAGAGAGAAGGGTTGGTGTGGGTTGTGTTTTTGGAGGGAAGGTTTGCTGGGCTAGAGGAGCTGCGGGTGAGGTTTCCAAGAGGGAGTGAATTTAGGTAATGACAGGTGCAGGACTTGGCGCATTAGCAGCTGCCTTCGTTACCTCAGATACGGGAATATACTCTTCTGGAGAAATTGCTGCTTCCGGATGAATGGAGGATGGCAAGATTGGGGATATGGATGTATTGTTATGTTACTTTGAGTAACATAAGCCGCTACTTGCTGTAAGGGCTGTCGAAGAATACTCCAGACTTCGAAGTACGTTGAATGTATTTATTGATCAATTGACAAAGCTCCTAAATGAGTTCTACACTCTACTGACCTGACTCAAGTAACACAGTAAACTTGACTAGCTATATAGACTGACTCTAAACCACATGTGGCGGCGTGACGGTGATACTTGCAACACACATCCTGCTGTCTAGGTTTCTGCCAGAGAAAGGGGCTGAGGGCCTGTGTGTCTTATGTTTTATAGTCGCCATGTGATGCCCTCTTGTGGTGATGCCACTGCTGGGTGTTCTGATTAACCATTGGTTGTGTCTGGTTCTGATTACCCATTGGTTACATGTCTACGCATCATTACAATGGCTGGGTGGGAGAGCAGGGAAAAACAGTAGTGAAAAGGATCAAGCGAAAGTGAGAGGAGGAGTTAGGGAGGGAGATAGGATGGGGAATTTGGTGCAATGCGGCGAGTGAACACTCAACCTCCTGCACAACAATGGGCTTGATACAATTTGAGGTGGTGCACAGGGTCCACATGATTCAGGCTCGGATGAGTGTTTTTTTTTCAGGGCTAGCAGCAGACGGGTGTGAGAAGTGTGGGAGGGGGCCGACGAATCATGCTCATATGTTCTGGGGAGGGTGTGTGAGGAGTTGGAGAACTTTTGGGAGGCTGTGTTCGGGACTCTTCAGAGAATTGCAGGGGTTGTGCTGAAGCGGGACCCTGTGGTGGTGATCTTTGAGGTGTCGGAGGTGCCGGAGCTACTGGAGGGGAGATGGGCCAATATTGTGGCCTTTGCCTCTCTGATTGTCTGGTGATGGATGGTTTTGAATTGGAGGTTAGCTGGGCCCTGGGGGTCGCAGCACGGCTGGGGGATCTGTAAGAATTTCTCAGGTTGGAGAAAATCAAGTTTGCCTGAAGGTGGTCAGATGAGGGCTTTGAGGTACAGTGGATGCCGTTCATGGTTATATTTGAACATAAGAACATAAGAACTAGGAGCAGGAATAGGCCATCTGGCCCCTCAAGCCTGCTCTGCCATTCAATGAGATCATGGCTGATCTTTTGTGGACTCAGCTCCACTTTCCAGCCCGAACACCATAACCCTTAATCCCTTTATTCTTCAAAAAACTATCTATCTTTATCTTAAAAACATTTAATGAAGGAGCCTCAACTGCTTCACTGAGCAAGGAATTCCATAGATTCACAACCCTTTGGGTGAAGAGGTTCCTCCTAAACTCAGTCCTAAATCTACTTCCCCTTATTTTGAGGCTATGCCCCCTAGTTCTGCTTTCACCCACCAGTGGAAACAACCTGCCCGCATCTATCCTATCTATTCCCTTCATAATTTTATATGTTTCTATAAAATCCCCCCCCCCCCCCCCCCCCCCCCCATCCTTCTAAATTCCAATGAGTACAGTCCCAGTCTACTCAACCTCTCATAATCCAACTCCTTCAGCTCTGGGATTAATCTAGTGAATCTCCTCTGCACATCCTCCAGCGCTAGTACGTCCTTTCTCAGGTAAGGAGACCAAAACTGAACACAGTATTCCAGGTGTGGCCTCACTAACACCTAATACAATTGCAGCATAACTTCCCTCATTTTAAATTCCATCCCTCTAGCAATGAAGGACAAAACTCCATTTGCCTTCTTAATCACTTGTTGCACCTGTAAACCATCTTTTTGCGACTCATGCACTAGCACACCCAGGTCTCTCTGCACAGCAGCATGTTTTAATATTTTATCATTTAAATAATAATCCCGTTTGCTGTTATTCCTACAAAAATGAAGAACCTCACATTTTTCAACATTGTATTCCATCTGCCAGACTCTAGCCCATTCACTTAACCTATCCAAATCCCTCTGCAGACTTCCGGTATCCTCTGCACTTTTTGCTTTACCACTCATCTTTGTGTTGTCTGCAAACTTGGACACATTGTCCTTGGTCCCCAACTCCAAATCATCTATGTAAATTGTGAACAATTGTGGGCCCAACACTGATCCCTGAGGGACACCACTAGCTACTGATTGCCAACCAGAGAAACACCCATTGATCCCCACTCTTTGCTTTCTATTAATTAACCAATCCTCTATCCATGCTACTACTTTACCCTTAATGCCATGCACCTTTATCTTATGCAACAACCTTTTGTGTGGCACCTTGTCAAAGGCTTTCTGGAAATCCAGATATACCACATCTATTGGCTCCCCGTTATCTACCGCACTGATAATGTCCTCAAAAATTTCCACTAAATTAGTTAGGCACGACCTGCCTTTTGCGTCTGCCCAATGGGACAATTTCTATCCAGATGCCTCGCTATTTCTTCCTTGATGATTGATTCCAGCATCTTCCCTACTACCGAAGTTAAGCTCACTGGCCTATAATTACCCGCTTTCTGCCTACCTCCTTTTTCAAACTGTGGTGTCACGTTTGCTAATTTCCAATCCGCTGGGACCACCCCAGAGTCTAGTGAATTTTGGTAAATTATCACTAGTGCATTTGCAATTTCCCGAGCCATCTCTTTTAGTACTCTGGGATGCATTCCATCAGGGCCAGGAGACTTGTCTACCTTTAGCCCCATTAGCTTGCCCATCACTACCTCCTTAGTGATAACAATCATCTCAAGGTCCTCACCTGTCATAGCCTCATTTCGATCAGTCACTGGCATATTATTTGTGTTTTCCACTGTGACCCAAAAAACCTGTTCAGTTCCTCAGCCATTTCCGCCTCTCCCGTTATTAAATCTCCCTTCTCATCCTCTAAAGGACCAATATTTACCTGAGCCACTCTTTTTTGTTTTATATAGTTGTAGAAACTTTTACTGTCTGTTTTTATATTCTGAGCAAGTTTACTCTCATAATCTATCTTACTCTTCTTTATAGCTTTTTTAGTAGCTTTCTGTTTCCCCTAAAGATTTCTCAGTCCTCTAGTCTCCCACTAATCTTTGCCACTTTGTATGCTTTTTCCTTCAATTCCTTAGATATCCACGGTCGATTTTCTCTCTTTCTACTGTCCTTCCTTTTGTTGGTATAAACCTTTGCTGAGCACTGTGAAAAATCGCTTGGAAGGTTCTCCACTGTTCCTCAACTGTTTCACCATAAAGTCGTTGCTCCCAGTCTACCTTAGCTAGCACTTCTCTCATCCCATTGTAATCTCCTTTGTTTAAGCACAAAACACTAGAACATAGAACAGTACAGCACAGAACAGGCCCTTCGGCCCTCGATGTTGTGCCGAGCAATGATCACCCTCCTCAAACCCACGTACCCACGTACTAGTGTTTAATTTTACCTTCTCATCCCCCATCTGTATTTTAAATTCCACCATGTTGTGATCACTCCTTCCAAGAGGATCCCTAACTATGATATCATTAATACATCCTGTCTCATTACACAGGACAAGATCTAGGACCACTTGTTCCTCATAGGTTACATTACATACTGTTCCAGGAAACTATCACGGGTACATTCTATAAACTCCTCCTCAAGGCTGCCTTGACCGACCTGGTTAAACCAATCGACATGTAGATTAAAATCCCCCATGACAACTGCTGTACCATTTCTACATGCATCAGTTATTTCTTTGTTTATTGCCTGCCCCACCATAATGTTACTATTTGGTGGCTTATAGACTACTCCTATCAGTGATTTTTTTTGCCTTACTATTCCTGATTTCCACCCAAATGGATTCAACCTTATCCTCCATAGCACCGATGTCATCCCTTACTATTGCCCGGTTGTCATCCTTAAATAACAGAGGTACACCACCTCCCTTACCATCCACTCTGTTCTTCCGAATAGTTTGATACCCTTGAATATTTAACTCCCAGTCTTGACCATCCTTTAACCATGTTTCAGTAATGGCCACTAAATCATAGTCATTCACGATGATTTGCGCCATCAACTCATTTACCTTATTCCGAATACTACGAGCTTTCAGGTAAAGTACACTTATGTTGGCTTTTATACCTCTGTTTTAAATCTTAACACCTCGATCAGTAACCTCTCCTAAGTTATATTTCCTCTTAACTTTTCTCCTAATTTTCCTTGTCGTTGAACCCATATCTTCATATAACAACCTGCAGTGTCGCTTATCATTTATGTCTTTACTTCCCGTTTTATTCCTTTTAGTTTACTGCCCTATTCACTGAGCTCCCCTCAATCACTGTACCTTGTACTGTCGCCCTTTTTGATTTTTGACTATGGCTTCTCTGCCTTACACTTTCCCCCTTACTGCCTTTTGTTTCTGTCCCTGTTTTACTATCTATCAACTTCCTGCTTGGTTCACATCCCCCGCCACATTAGTTTAAACCCTCCCCAACAGCTCGATCAAACACCCCCCCAAGGATTTTGGTTCCAGTCCTGCTCGGGTGCAGTCCAGTTTGTACTGGTCCCACCTCCTCCAGAACCGGTCCCAATGCCCCAGGAATTTGAATCCCTCCCTCTTGCACCATCTCTCGAGCCACACATTCATCCTATCTATCCTGACATTCCTACTCTGACTAGCTCGTGGCACTGGTAGCAATCCTGAGATTACTACCTTTGAGGTCCTACTTTTTAGTTTAACTCCTAACTCCCTGAATTCAGATTGTAGGCCCTCGTCCCATTTTTTACCTATATCGTTGGTGCCTATGTGCACCACGACAGCTGGCTGTTCACCCTCCCACCCCGCAGAATGTCCTGCAGCCGCTCCAAAATATCCTTGACCCTTACACAAGGGAAGCAACATACCATCCTGCAGTCTCAATTGTGTCCACAGAACTGCCTGTCTATTTCCCTTACGATTGAGTCCCCTATCACTGTAGCCCTGCCATTCTTCTTCCTGCCCTGCTGCGCAGCAGAGCCAGCCACGATGGCATGAACCTGCTGCTGCCTTCCCCTGGTGAGCCATCTCTCTCAACAGTATCCAAAGCGGTATATCTGTTTTGCAGGGAGATGACCGCAGGGGACACCTGCACTGCCATCCTACTCTTGCTCTGTCTTTTGGTCACCCATTTTCTATCTCCCTCAGTAATGTTCACCTGCGGTGTGACCAACTCGCTAAACGTTCTATCCACGACGTCCTCAGCATCGCGGATGCTCCAAACTGAGTCCATCCGCAGCTCCAGAGCTGTCAAGCGGTCTAACAGGAGTGCAATTGGACACACTTCTTGCACGTGAAGGAGCCAGGGACAGTGGACGTGTCCCTGAGCTCCCACATCGCACACGAGGAGCATGACATGGGTCTGGGATCTCCTGCCATGTCTTTAACCTTCGGTTAACTTATACAATTACAATTCCCAAGAAAATAAAAAAATATATAAATATACCAATGAAAAGAAAAAGAAAAAAGAAAAAAGAAAGAAAGAAAGAAAAATAGCTTTGAGGAGCTATTTGTCATGGCGGGGGGGGGGGGGGGGGGGGGGCAAATTAATAGGGGGAAAATGTACAAACTGTACACTTTGATTGGATGTTAAGCTTGTGTTATTTTGTTGACAGTGTTTGGAATAAAATCCTTTACAAAATAGACATAGACGCGTATTTATTACCCACAGCAGCAGAAGATAGAGAGGTTATTGTGCGTCTGTACCAATGCTTGATGTTAAGCTCCTCACTCTTGCTTTCAAATCTCTCATGCCTCGGCCTACCCTGTGAGGGAAATCATTTCCAGCCAGCAATTCCTGCCTACACCCTCAATTCTTATTACCCCAGAAGGCATTCTTTTGCCATACTTCCTTCACTATGCTTTCATCATGCTCTTTACCATGTAGAATCCTCTTTCAAAACTATTTCCCTTTGCTTCCTCTTATTGTCTTGTCCAACCCGGCATGGTGATTGTCACATTAAGGTCAGCCTGACTGAGTAAGGGTCACATGGTCTGAACAATCAAAGAACATCTAGCATGGGGATCTCTCTGAAGCAACATTGTAAATAAAGTTTGTTTGTTAAACTTAAGAAGCCTCCGGCACTAGATCTGCACTCCATATTCATTCAAAGAACAAAGAACAAAGAAACGTACATCACTGGAACAGGCCCTTCGGCCCTCCAAGCCTGCGCGACTATGCTGCCCGTCTAAACTAAAATCTTCTACACTTTACGGGGTACGTATCCCTCTATTCCCATCCTATTCATGTATTTGTCAAGATGCCCTTTAAACGTCACTATCGTCCCTGCTTCCAACCACCTCCTCCGGCAGCGAGTTCCAGGCATCCACTACCCTCTGTGTAAAAAACTTGCCTTGTACGTCTCCTCTAAACCTTGCCCCTCGCACCTTAAACCTATGCCCCCTAGTAATTGACCCCTCTACCCTAGGAAAAAGCCTCTGACTAACCACTCTGTCTATGCCCCTCATCATTTTGTGGACCTCTGTCAGGTCGCCCCTCAACTTCCTTCATTCCAGTGAGAACAAACCGAGTTTATTCAACCTCTCCTCATAGCTAATGCCCTCCATACCAGGCAACATCCTGATAAATCTCTTCTGCACCCTCTCTAAAGCCTCCACATCCTTCTGGTAGTGTAACAACCAGAATTGAACACTATACAAATTAAGGTTCTATACAGCTGCAACATAACTTGCTAATTTTTATACTCAATGTCCCAGTCAATGAAGACAATCATGCCGTATGCCTTCTTGACTACCTTCTCCACCTGTGTTGCCCCTTTCAGTGACCTGTGGACCTGTACACCTAGATCCCTCTGACTATCAATATTGTTGAGGGTTCTACCATTCATTGTATATTCCCTACCTGCATTAGACCTTCCGAAATGCATTACCTCACATTTGTCGGATTAAACGCCATCTGCCATCTCTCTGCCTAAGTCTCCAAATGATCTAAAACCTGCTGTATCCTCTGACAGTCCTCATCGCTATCCACAATTCCGCCAATCTTTGTGTCGTCTGCAAACTTACTAATCAGACCTGTTACATTTTCCTCCAAATCATTTGTATATACTACAAACAGCAAAGGTCCCAGCACTGAGCCCTGCGGAACACCAATACATTGGAAAGCCCTCCAATCAGAAAAGCACCCTTCCATTGCTACTCTCTGCCTTCTATGACCTAGCCAGTTCTGTATCCACCTTGCCAGCTCACCCCTGATCCCGTGTGACTTCACCTTTTGTACCAGTCTGCCATGAGAGACCTTATCAAAGGCCTTACTGAAGTTCATATAGATAACATCCACTGCCCTCCTCGAACGAAAAACTCTATCACGTTAGTGAGAATTATTAATTTGAAAGTTAATCACTGGAAAGTCAGGAACACAGAGGATCTTTCTCAACCAATCGAACTCCCTTAACTTTCTATTTAACCACCAGCCAGATAGAGCGGGCTGGATTCTCCAATCGCTGACGGTGAAATAGCGTTCGGCGATCGGCCGGAGAATCACAGTTCACGTCCAAATCGGGGGGGCGGGGGGGGGGGGGGGGGGGGGTGCACCCTCCAAAGTGACGTGTCCGGGGAGTATGCCACACGACATATCGACGGCCGCAGGACATTGCCTGAGACCCGCCTCCAATGCTCTGCCCCCGACCGGCTGTGTTCCCGACGGCGCTCCGTCCTCAACCGGCCAAGTTCCCGACGGCAGGAGTCCCTCATGGTCTCATCCATCAGGAACTCTGCGTGCCGACTGCGGACTCAGTCCAGCGCCGCCACAGTCTGGGGAGGGCCGATTCACGGGCAGGGGGAACTCTATCAGGGGCTGGGGGCACTGGGGGTCCGGGGCGCGAGAGCTGGCCAGAAGGGGGGCATTATTTTGCCCGCCGGGTCCACGAGTGGCCGCCGCCATGTTGCAGGGCACGGCTGTTGCAGGCTGCTGCCGTGCGCATGCGCGGCCATGGATCCGGCAATTCTCCAGGCCATATGGGCAGTTGGAGCCAGGTGCTCTGCGCTGCCTCCCTGCTAGCCCCCAGCAAAATGGAGGATTGGTGGCCGTTTTGCACCATTTCTTCTGTGGTAAAATGCCACAGTTCCCACGCCGGCGTGGGGACATTGCCTCAAAATCGAAGAATCCAACCCAGTGTTTTCAAACCTTCTGTTATATGAGAAGCTCAATGTGTTCTTTTTCTGATTTCTGTTGTCAGGGAAGGCTGGTTACATCTACAAACCATCAGAAACAAAAGTGACATGGCCAATTGAGTTAAGTTATTCATTTTGTCCTCTATCTCGCCAGCCTAAGTGTAACTTGGGCACAGCAAGCACAGAGCCCCTGTTCAGCCACTTAGCTGAGTAATGTTGCCTGCAGCAGTGACATTGAAACGAAGGAGAAACAAATAACATCTCATTTTATAACTTATACCAGGTTAGGCCAGGAGGCAAATTGATGACTTTGGTCAAACCTCACGTAGAATACTGCACCCTGTTTTAGGCCTCTCACATGGTGGGTACAACAGAGACTTCAGAAAAGATATAAAGAAAAGTCACAAGTCCTCATCTTCTTAGGCAGCCCTTCGGAGTCAAGTATGACTACCACACTGAACAGGAGGTCGCAACTAAGTGTAGATTCATTTTAAGGGTGGAGGATGTCTGGGCGAGAGGCCTTTTTAAAAATAAATTTAAAGTACCCAATTTATTTTCCAATTAAGGGGCAATTTAGCTTGGCCAACCTACCTACCCTGCACATCTTTGGGTTGTGGGGGTGAAGCCCACGCAGACACGAGGAGAATTTGCAAACTCCGCGTGGATAGTGATCCGCAATCGGGATTGAATGCAGGTCCCAAACAGCAGACCTAAACATAGCACCACCATGCCGCCTGCAAGAGGCCTGTTATATTACAGAATTGTAATATAAATATTACTCATTTGCCTTGCCGAGTTGTCTTGAATTCTAATGATAAATAGTAAAAGTCTTCCAGGTGATGACAAATTATTTATTGAGTAATAAAATACTTGTGGGTTCTTTCATTTTAATACTTTGACCAGTGAAACAAATAAGTAAGATTAGATTAAACTAACAAATATGATAACACACTACTCTCTGATCTGCCCACCTAGTTGAGGGTAGCGGCCAGAGCAAAGTCGGACGCATCGCTCTCCACCTGGAACGGAATGGACTTGTCCACAGCGTGCATCACGGCTTTGGCAATATCTGCCTTGATGCAGTTGAAGGCCAGGCGGGCCTCAGCCGCCAGGGGAAAAATGGTGGATTTAATAAGTGGAAGGGCCTTGTCCGCATAATTAGGGACCCACTGGGCATAATAAGAGAAGAACCCCAGGCATCTCTTCAGGGCCTTGGGGCACTGGGGGAGTGGGAGTTCCAGGAGGAGGCGCATGCGGTTGGAGTCTGGCCCTAGGACTCTGTTTTCCACAATATAGCCAAGGATGGCTAGGCAGGTTGTGCGGAAAACGCATTTTTCCTTATTGCAGGTGAGGTTCAGGAGGTGTGGATGAAGTGCCGGAGATTTTCGTCATGGCTGCAGATGGTGACATTATCTAAGTACGGGAACGTGGTCCGCAGCGTGTATTGGTCAACCATTCACCCATTTCGCGTTGGAAGACCGAGACCCCATTGGTGACACCGCAGAGAACCCTGAGGAAGTGGTAGAGGCGGACATCTGCCTCGAAGGCAGTGTATTGACTTCTAAAGATGAACTCATCTCTCAAGCCTGATCGCCTGGAGCTGGACCCACAGGCAGCCTACGCCACAGAAACATTTGAGCACTGGTTAAGCTGCTTCGAAGCGTACCTCGGATCCTTCAACGAAGACTTCACAGACCTCCAGAAGAAGCAGATCCTCCACACACGGGTGAGGCCAAGAGTCTTTCTTCACATCAGGGACGCCCCCTCGTATGCAGAGGCAATAATGCTGCTGAAGGGACAACATGTGAAATCCGTTAACGAGGTGTATGCTAGGCACCTCCTCGCCACGAGGCGGCAACGCCCTGGGAAATCACTTGCAGAATTCCTGCGTGCTTTGCGTATACTCTGCGGGAACTGAGATTGCCGGGCTTTATTAGCTACCCAGCACGCGGAGCTGCTGATCAGGGACGCTTATGTTGCAGGCATGAAATCAAACTATATCCGCCAGCGATTACTAGAAGGGGGGACACTCGGCCTCCCAGAGACAGTGCAACTCTCCAACTCGCTGGAGGTGGCCTCCCAAAACATGGAGGCCTACACCTCTGACCGCGCAGCACCCTCGTGGGCCTCGTGGGCGCAGCCATCAACCGACCCGGGTGCGACGCAAGCCTGTGCCGTGCAGCGGCCCGCCAACGCCGAGGTGCTACTTTTGCGGCCAGTCAACGATGCCCGGCACGGAACACGACTTGCAACGGCTGTGGGAAGAAGGGCCACTTTGCAAAAGCCTGCCAGACCTGATCTCCCCCTAAAACTTGTAGGCCCTGCAGCACTGCATGCTGCCTGTCGGGGCTGTCCCCAGCTGCCAAGCCACCCGCCATGTGCGACCCGTGGGCGCTGCCATCTTCGCCACCATCTTCAATTTCGGCCGCCACGTGCGACTCATGGGGGCCGCCATCTTTAACGCATCCTCCAACCGCCACGCGCGACCCAGGGGGGCCGCCATCTTGGACGCCATTGCCGATGCCTCCCGCTACGCATGACTCATCTTGGAACCACTCCGCAGCCTCCTGGGTGCCCAGCTCACCCGACCATACGCTGGCCACAGCTACCCCTGACCGGCCTACCAACCGCCTTCCGAAGCTCGCCTCCATCACGCTCGACCAGTCTCGGCCGCACCACCTCAAGAAGTCTATGATGACCGTCCAGATCAATGGGCATGAGACGGCCTGCCTTTTTGACTCCGGGAGCACAGACAGCTTCATACACCCAAATACGATAAGGCGTTGCTCGCTCCCAATCTTACCCATGACCCAGAAAATCTCCCTGGCTTCCAGATCCCACGCAGTAGAAATCCGGGGCTACTGTGTCGCGACCCTTACTGCACAAGGCGTAGAGTATGCTAAATTCAAACTCTATGTCCTTGCCCATCTCTGCGCTGCCCTATTACTGGGGCTCGGCTTCCAGTGCCACCTCCAGAGTCTTACATTAAAGTTCGGGACCAGAGGCCAGGAGGCTTGCTGTTTACTGTATTAAATTGATATGCCATCAATAAACACACGACGAGTGATGAACGTAACTGAGGCTTTAATGCACTAAACAGCAAGCCTCCTGGCCTCTGGTCCCAAACTGGGTCGGAGGCGGAGACTTGCCACCTTTGTACATGAGCCCGAGGGGAAGAGCCAGAGGCGGAGCCAGCCGGGATAAGCCCAGCAATGTACAGCATAACACAACACAATGCAATACAATGGTTTACCACACCTGATAAATCACCCAGCCGAAAGTCAAATTGTGTTCTCAATGCACTTAAATTCCAACGGCTCTCTTTGGCAGATTCCATTTTAGGAGGCAATTGTTTGCACCTTGATAAACATCACCTGGTGTGGCTCAGGACCCTGCTTTGTCATGGCAATCTCAGCCGTGTTTGCTGCAGTGTAAGATTATGGGCTGAGAAGGTGCATCATTCGCTGGACCCCGTTTACTCTGTTTTCAGAGAGTGTCCACAAACATCAGCAAGTGCATAGTAGTTAAGCTCTGATTGGATTTTCAGTGCACCGGCCGGTGTGGGATTCCCTCATTGGCTGGAGCACCGGCCGGTGTGGGATTCCCTCATTGGCTGAAGCCTTGTGCCCAGGCGCAGTGTGTTTCATTAGAAATCTGCCTCTGCTTGTGATGTTTTGGAACATAACATCTTGCAGTAGTAATGATGGCACAACTATCAGTGTTTACCACCATTACTGTATAAAACCAATAGAAACTTCTGGGGCTGGATTCTCCGAGCGCCGCTCTGAAATCGCGTTCGGCGTGGGGGCGGAAAATCGGCATCAATCCTGAAATTTTGACCGGTGGCCGCTCCTGCGATTCTCCGGTCGCCGGGAAATCACTCGAGAATTGCACACACGCGAACTACGCGGCGCGGGTAAGGGGATATCGAATGAGCCCCCCCCCCCCCCCCCCCCCCTGTGGTTCTAACCACCTATCGGCCGTCGGGAGCATCGGGTGGCGGCTGTGGACTCAGTCCGCGGCCACCCTGGTTGGGGGGGGGGGGGGGGGAGCGGGGGGATTGTTCACCGGGGGGCGAGGGGGGGGCAGGCAAGCGATCACGCGGCATTGATCCGCGGGCGCGTGCGATCTCGGGGGGACCTACTTCTTCCATCACAGTCCGCGGTGTGAGCCGGCCATGTCACACGGGGTGGCCACTGCAGGCCGCCGCCATTTTCATGCACGGACTCCCGCCCAGAAGTGCAGGGCCCCGTACCCGCAGCTAGAGCTGCGAGAACCACTCAGGGGCCTTGTCAGCCCCCTGCCGTTGGGAGAATCGCTCAGGACTTTTTAAAGGGAAGTACAGAGTGAATCGCCAGCGTTTTTACACTGGCGTGGGGTCATGGCCCCATTATTGCAGAATCCAGCCTCTGCAGTCCACATTTGCACATTTAAATGAGATAATTTTGAATTGTTGCCAGTGATTGTACGCCTCCAGGGAATGTACGCCTCCATGGAATGCTTTGTTAAAAGCAGTCCCCAAACTGTAATCACTGAGCCGACAACAACTTGTACGTTAATACTATTAGTTTCATGTCAAAAGTTAAACCTTTATGAATGAGGAATATCTGTTTTTTTTAATGGCATTGTAATTCCCAATCATCCAGGAACAGTTCTGCTCACACACTTGGCTTATGTTGTGTTCGCTGGTATACGTGCTTTCTTCACCACTGATTACATGGATTGTGTGTGTGTCCCAGCCACCTCCTTGGTTGACAAGCTGACGTGGAGTGGTCTGCCCTTACACAGCCATTACGCACTATGGGTTGACGGGCTTAACAAGGCAAGTTTGGGGCCTCCGCCCCTCACTGTGGATAAAGTCGCAACCTCTGGAGTTCCTTGCCAATTCGATTGGCCAGCAGCTCCATCAGTCCCATCCACTCCGGCCCAACTGCCCACTCCAAACGTTTTATGGCATGGGCAGCAAAATTATCAGGGTCACTTGGCTTGGTAATAAATCTAATTGATGCATGAATATCTATTCAAAATGATGGAAGGACTGCCAATTTTGATGCTCTTCCCCCCCCCCCCCCCCCCCCCCCCGCCCCATTTTATGGGGGTGAGCTCAGGGGTTGAGAAAATGGTGGCGTAAGCACCCACCCTTATTTCACGTGCAATCTGGGAAATAACGTACAGCAAAGTGTAACTTCATAAGCAGAGTTTTCTGACTGCCGTTTGGGTTGTTTCTTCTGTGGTGAGCAGAGCCCTGTATTCCAGAGAGAACTTCACAAATCTGCTTCAGCTTTTCTGCAAATCTGTTGTATTTTAATAATCACAATTCTTTAATCATTGAATTTGACATCACATGCAGCGGAACTATGTAATCATGAAGTGCGCCCTCCGCCGTTGCAGTGGTACCAAACTCAGTTGTTTATCAGCAAACTAAAATCATAATTACTTCTGAAAAACTGCTCTGGCCCTGAAAAACTAATGTTATATTTGTGCAATGTCCAGTTTCTTAATTATGAAAAAAAAATTAATTTAATTAAAAATGATAAACAAAAATTAACTTGAGATTTTTTTTTTAAACAAGTTTGCTTATGATATTTCAGCTTCTAGCGTGCCCCATTCATTTATTTTGTCATCTGTGAAATTTAAGTTAGAGTCACCTGGTTTTCAGTCTGTGGGAATATTTCAATGTAGATAGAACATAGAACAGTACAGCACAGAACAGGCCCTTCGGCCCTCAATGTTGTGCCGAGCCATGATCACCCTACTCAAACCCACGTATCCACCCTATACCCGTAACCCAACAACCCCCCCCCCCCCCCTAACCTTACTTTTATTAGCACACTACGGGCAATTTAGCATGGCCAATCCACCTAACCCGCACATCTTTGGACTGTGGGAGGAAACCGGAGCACCCGGAGGAAACCCACGCACACAGGGGGAGGACGTGCAGACTCCACACAGACAGTGACCCAGCCGGGAATCGAACCTGGGACCCTGGAGCTGTGAAGCATTTATGCTAACCACCATGCTACCCTGCTGCCCTAAATGTGATTGGCTATGTGATTGGCTATTTAACCTGCTTGATAACATCATTGCTGATGGACACCAGAGTATCCCCTTGGCTAGGCACCAGATTTAAACTGGCATGGGTAAAAGGGAAGTTCTTGCCACAGTGATGGCTAGGCCTCTGTGGGTAGCTTTCCTCGAGGCCAGCAGAGAGCGCTTTGCTGCTGACCTTGAAATCCAATGCATAGCATTTACCCTCACACCTGTGATACCACTCGGAGAATCCTCAATTCAGCCATGTTGTGAAGGAGAAAGAACAAATGTTGCTCTGTGAGAAAGAAGGCGACAGCAGTCAAACAAGGTCTCCCGTCAAATAGCATTGGCACATTGAGGAACACATAGGTTGCCCTCTCTTCCTCTTGGTCAGAAATATTTAGGAACGCAAAGTGAGAAGGCACAAATAGAACATAGAGCATACAGTGCAGAAGGAGGCCATTTGGCCCATCGAGTCTGCACTGACCCATTTAAGCCCTCACTTCCACCCTATCCCCGTAACCCAATAACCCCTCCTAACCTTTTTCGACACTAAGGGCAATTTGGTTGGTGATACCTGCTTCTAATTCCATGAACTTGCATTTGTATTGTGTCTTTTAACATAAACGTGTTTTAAAGATGGGTGTGAGGAAAAATAAATGCTGAACAACATAACCAAAATCTCACTCAAAGAGTACATAAATAAGTTCATAAAATATAGGAGCAGAATTAGGCCATTCGGCCCATCTAGTCTGCTCCGCCATTCTATCATGACTAATATGTTCCTCATCTGTTACCTACAATGTTAGAGTCCAAGAGCTGGATTGCGAAATCAGCCAGAGCATTTTCCCCATAGAACACATGATCTCGGAGCGGGAGTAGGCAATTTAGCCTCCTGAGCCTAAATAGTACAGTTAAGGGCATTGACCCTGTTCTCTGTGACCAGGGTCAAGGATCCTGAAGGTTGTGTTGGCTATCTGATGCTCGGGTTCAGGATATCTCATCTGGGCTGCAGAGGAACTTGGGAGGGTAAAGGTCCAATTGCGGCGGTCCACGTTGGCACCAACAACATGGGTAGAACAAGGTGAGAGGTTCTGCTAAGCGGGTATGAACTGCTAGGAGCTAAATTAAAAAGCAGAACCAAAAAGGTAATAATCTCTGGATTACTACCTGAGCCATGAGCTAATTGGCACAACAGCAATAAGATTAAGCAGGTAATGCGTGGCTCAAAGAATGGTGTGGGAGAAATTGGTTTGAATTCATGGGGCATTGGCACCAGTACTGGGGAAGGAGAGAGCTGTTCCGATGGGACGGTCTTCATCTGAATCAGCTGGGACCACAGACCTAGCGAATCGCGTTACTAGGGCTATAGATAGGGCTATAAACAAAATAGTGGGGCGGGGAGGGGTGAGTTGGAGGGGAAACTACAAAAGCCACTTTAAAAAAGGAGGTAAGAGTGCAGGTTAGCAATATGGTGGATGGTTACCAGAATATTTAAATGGGGAACAGAACAGAGGGCAGCACAGTAGCACAGTGGTTAGCACTGTTGCTTCAGTACACCAGGGTTCCAGGTTCGATTCCCAGCTTGGGTCACTGTCTGTGCGGAGTCTGCACGTTCTCCCTGTGTCTGCGTGGGTTTCCTCCGGGTGCTCCGGTTTCCTCCCACAAGTCCCGAAAGACGTGCTTGTTAGGTGAATTGGACAGTGAATTCTTCCTCTGTGTACCTGAAAAGGCACTGGAATGTGGCGATTTTCACAGTAACTTCATTGCAGTGTTGATGTAAGCCTACTTGTGACAATAAAGATTATTATTATTATTAGGTGAACGTCTTTATGTACCAAGGAATTAAAGAAGAGTAGGGAAATTTAACCTCAAAACAAATTTAAAAGCTTTGTACCTAAATGCAAGAAGCATTCGTAACAAACCTGATAAGCTAACGGTGCAAATAGAAACAAAAGGTTATGACTTGGTGGGGATTACTGAAACGTGGTTACCGGGAGACCAAGTCTGGGAATTGAATGTCCAAAGGTACGCAGTATTTCGCAAAGATAGGGTGAAAGGAAAAGGAAGTAGCGCTGCTGGTGAGGAAAGGGATCAGTGCTGTAATGAGAAATGATATAAGCACTGGAGATCAAGCTGTCGAATTAGTCTGGGTAAAAATAAAAAAGAACAAAGGGAAGAAGTCCTTGATAAGGGTAAACTGTAGGTCCCCAAACAGTAGTTCTACAGTAGGGCACAGTATAAACCAGGAAATATTGGGGGCTTGCAAGAAAGGTACGGCAATAACAATGGGTGATTTGAATATGCACATAGACTGCAGGAATCAAATTGGCAAGGGTAGCCTGGAGGCAGAGTTCGTTAAATGCATTAGAGATTGTTTCCTGGAACAGTATGTTGGGGAACCAACCAGAGAGCTGGCTACTCTGTAACGAGGAAGGATTAATTAATGACCTCATAGTTAAGGATCCTCGAGGGAGTAGTGACCAGAGTACGGTAGAATTCAAGATTCGGTTTGGGGGTGAGAAAGTGGAGTCCCACACTCGTGTCTGGAATTAAACAAAGTTTACATTGGTATGAGGACAGATTTGGCTGGGCAGGAAGGCTAAAAGGTAGGACAGCTGATGAGCAGTGGCAGTTGTTTAAGGAGATACTCAAATCCTCACAACTAAAATATATCCCAATGAGGAAGAAAGATGGGAAGAGGGGTAACAAACATCCATGGCTAAACAAGGATGTCAAGGACACTATTAAGACAAAAACTAAGTTATATCATATTGCAAAGGTCAGTGGCTGACTGGAAGACTGGGAAACTTTCAAACATAAACAAAGGGATACTAAAAATGAAAGAAAAAGCGCTAAGGTAAATTACAAAATAAGACTAGCACAGAATATCAAAAAGGATAGTAAAAGCTTCTTGAGGTACATAAAAGGGAAGAGACATACAAAGGTGAATGTTGGCCTCTTGGAAGATGAAACTGGTGAGTTAATAGTGGGGAACACAGAAATGGCAGATAAACTAAATCTATATTTTGCCTCAGGTTTCACGGTGGTGGACATAAGTACCATTCCTATAGGAACGGGCAATTCAGAGGTAATAGAAAGGGTGGAACTTGGAACAATCAGCATCATAGGGAAACTGTACTCAAAAAACTTTTGGGATTGAGGGCAGACAAGTCCCCAGGGCCTGATGGCCTCCACCCTAGAGTGTTAAAGGAAGTGCCAGCAGAGCTGGTGGATCTATTGGTTATGATATCCCAAAATTCTGTGGACACGGGAAAGATTCCAGTGGATTGGAAAAATGCTAATGTAACACCCTTATTCAAAAAGGGAGGGAGGCAGAATGTGGGAAATTACAGACCAGTTAGTTTACATCAGTTGTTGGGAAATTGTTAGAATTAATTTTCAAAGACAACAGGACACTTTCAAACATTTGGAAAGCCAAAGAGCTATCCATCAGAGTCAGCATGGTTTAATGAAGGGCAAATCATGTTTGACTAATTTGCTTGAGTTCTTCGAGGACGTAACAAGCAAAGTGGATAATGGGGATCCTGTAGATGTAGTATATCTGGACTTCCGGAAGGCATTTGATAAGGTGCCACACAGAAGGTTGGTTCACAAGGTGAGATCACATGCAATTAGGGGTAACTTATTAGCTTGGATAGAAGACTGGCTGATGACAGGAGACAAAGAGTTGGGATAAATGGAGCGTTTTCTGGATGGCTAGATGTAACTAGTGGGGTGCCACATGGTTCAGTCCTTGGGCCCCAGCTATTTACAATCTATATTAACAACTTGGATACAGGGATAGAAGGTTCTATAGCTAAATTCGCAGATGACACAAAAATAGATGGGACAGTAAATTGCAATGAGGAAATAAGAACCTTACAAATGGATATAGATAGGTTTGGAGAGTGGGCCAAAATGTGGCAGATGGAGTTTAACGTGGATAAGTATGAAGTCATTCATTTTGGTCGGGGAGAGACTTTGGGGTGCTCCATTGCAGAGGGATCTGGGTGTCCTCGTGCATGAGTCACAGAAAACGAGCATGCACGTGCAGCAGATAATAAAGAAAGCGAATGGAATGTTGGCATTTATAGCAAAATGAATTGAGTATAAAGGTAAGGAAGTGTTGTTGCAACTATACAGGACACTGGTAAGACCACACCTGCTTCACAGCACCAGGGTCCCAGGTTTGATTCCTGACTTGGGTCACTAATTGTGCGGAGTCTGCACATTCTCTCTGTGTCTGTGTGGGTTTCCTCCGGGTGCTCTGGTTTCCCACCAGTCCAGAAAGATGTGCTGTTAAGTAATTTGGACATTCTGAATTCTCCCTCAGTGTACCCGAACAGGCGCCGGAGTGTGGCGACGAGGGGATTTTCATACTAACTTCATTACAGTGTTAATGTAAGCCCACTTGTGACAATAATAAAGATCATCATGTATTGTGCACAGTTTTAGTCCCCTTATTTGAGGAAGGATGTTGTGGCATTGGAGGTAGTTCAGAGGAGGCTCACGAGATTGATTCCAGAAATGAGGGGTTTGTCGTATGAAAGGAGATTGATTTAGGCCAGGAGTTTTGAAGAATGAGGGGAGATTTAATTAAGGTTTACAAGATGCTAAAAGTTATGCATAAAGTAGACGTGGATCTGATGCTTCCTTTTGTGGGGCATTCTAAAACAAGAGGTCATCATTTTAGAATAAGTGATAGCAAATTTAAAACAGATTTGTGGAAAAACTACTTCTCCCAAAGGGTTGCGAATCTGTGGAATTCGCTACCCCAGAGTGCGGTAATGGGTTGAAGGGCTATGGAGAACGGGCAGGATGGTGGAGTTGAGGACAGGATGAGATCAGCCATGATCACATTGAGGGTATTTAGGCTCGGGAGGCTAAATTGCCTACCTCCTCTCCTAGATCATGTGTTCTATGGGGAAAATGCTCTGGCTGATTTCGCAATCCAGCTCTTGGACTCTAACATTGTAGGTAGCAGATGAGGAACATATTAGTCATGATAGAAAGGCGGAGCAGACTCGATGGGCCGAATGGCTTAATTCTGCTCCTATATTTTATGAACTTATTTATGAACTCTTTGAGTGAGATTTTGGTTACGTTGTTCAGCATTTATTTTTCCCCACACCCATCTTTGAAACACGTTTATGTTAAAAGACACAATACAAATGCAAGTTCATGGAATTAGAAGCAGGTAACACCAACCAGCCTGCATGCTGGTTCCCCAGTGCTATCCCGCTCCTGGGCTATTTTTGTAGAGATGGAATGGGTGGCTAATTAAACTAGTTATTGGCCACTTAAGGCCAATTAAGGGAGGTGGACCAAGATTTCCCAGTTGACCACCAGGTAACTGGTGGCAGCAGAGCCAGTCCAGTTGCTTGGAGATGGCCTCCCACTAGCAGATGATTAAGGGAGACAGCAATCCAGGAGGCCTAGAGGCCCTCACTCCCAGCCTGGCTGCAGCTGCAGGCCACCCTTAAGAGTGGCTCTCCCTGAAAAACCCCTCCCCACTGGTAAACTGGCTCCAAAACCCATTCTTCCTGCTTTAAAAAAAGTTACAGTGAGCTGGGAGACCTCTGAGTGGCCCTCCAACTCCAAGAGCCTGACAGCCGTCCTCAATTGGACAGCAAGCCTGCTCTCTGACCATTAGTTGGCTGCTCCAGGGAAAGTTACAAAGTGTGGATTTCCTACTCATCTTTTAGACTTGTGTCACGGTTTAGAAGCCTGCAGGGAAAATCCTGCCCATAAATTCATAAAATGATATCGTACATAAGGAGGCCATTCAGCCCATTGTGTAATGGACTAGCTCATTAGTAGATCTATCCAGTTAATCCAACTCCTTTGCTCTTCCCCATATCTCTTTATTTGCTGAGATTCCTTAAGGTGAGCAATGTGAGGGTTATCTTTGCTGCATGGCAAGTTGTGGACCGAACAGCTTAGGTTCAATCAGTCATGTACGCTCCATAATTAAGGCTGGGATAATAGAAAGCTGGTTTGCACTGAGATTCCTTTTTTCACAAATTCAATACTATATTCATGCTGTCAAAATTGGGAAAATCCAAGCAAATGTGAGGTTCGTCCACCTTGGCTCGGGTTAGAGTGAATATTACTAAAAATGTACTAAACATGCAAGTGATATTTATGACACAACATCAGCACTACTTACGTTTGATTTTCTATTATGTTGACACCTTGTTCAACAGATCTTCTATGGAGTCCAATTTGAAGTTAGACGAATCATTCAATCTGACACTGGTCTAAAGTCTGAGGGTGCACAATTTCCAACTCACTTACATACAAATAAAGTGGCTCAATAGAGATAAAATTCAGCTGGGACACGAAACTAGATCTTGTCCATTACATGCCCTGTAATTCAATTCTATTGAAATCGTTTGTCTCCTTCTGCCCTTCGTTCACTGCTCTGGAATATTTCCAATGTCCTTTCAGTTTATTTTTCTCATATCCATCTTTATCTCTTAAAATCTGCCATGAGCAACAGCCATAGCTCAGTGGGTAGCACTCTTACCTCTGAGTGTCCAGGTTCGAGGCCCACTCCAGGTTGTGAGGACAAAAATCAAGACTGACACTCCATCGCAGTACTGAGGGAGTGCTGCACCCCAGGAGGTACTGGGCAGGATTCTCAATCCCGCCAGCTCCCTTTTCCGGCACGGCGTGCCCTACCGGCAGCGGGAGTCTCTGTTCCCGCAGCCAGCCAATGGGGTTTCCCATTGTGGGCCATCCCATGCCGTCGGGAAACGCGCGGGTGACGGTGCACTGTCGGCAGTGGGGAGGATCCCGCAGACTGTTTTTAGAATCATGGGCGGGTTTCTGTGCCCCGCCGCACCAGAAATCTGGTGCAGCACGCCGTCGGTGACGGCCGCGGTGGCGAGATCGCAGTCCGTATGCAACGGCATTTCGTGCCAGAAATGAGCCCTCACAAGCTCCTAGCCATTAATGGCTGTCTTGCCGTCTGATTCGCGCCTCAGCAACTCACCACTAACAAGGTTTCTAAGCGCTCCCTCACCACCACTAACTCCAAGTCAACACACAAGCGTGGCAGCGCATAGACCTCACTTTGGCAATGGCAATCTGGCCAGACTTCTCAATTCCTTTGATGATAGACGGGACATCGTGTTCCCGCGAGGGGATTGGAGGACCAGCAGCAGGGTCAGCAATGCCACCCGAGAGGCAGTAGAGTGGGCATCAGTGCAGGTAGCATGACCAGGAGGACCACTGTCCAATGTTGAAAGAAAACCAATGGCCTCCACCAAACTGAGGGGTAAGTTCCCACCTCTCTCTTGGCATCAGTTCCACCTGTCACCCCTCAAATTCCCAACCCCCCACCCCCAGCCACAAATCACTGGTTGACACCTCAGCACCCCCTGGCACCAACCAACACCTTCATGTCCAGCTGTGGTGCCCACACATGGCACCTGCTGTGGACCTCCCTGATCCATCAGGTGCGCAGCTCACAAAGCACTCTCTTTGTCCCCGCAAGAGAAGATAGCCTATAATAAGCAGCAAGAGCCAAGACAGGGGCGGGGTACCAGAGATCCGAGTTCTTGCCCCTATGAGGAACGGACCCTGGAGATCATGGGGTTGACCGAGGAGAGAGCAGTCACTGACAGCGAAGTTGGCTCATGCCACGCAGTTGAGGTCCACTGTCTATTCAACAAGATGATCTGTTTTAAGAGAGTTGTTCATGCCAGACAAGATGATCCTTTCCTCTCACTGACCACATGTCCATTCCATTGCAAGATTTCCATCTGATGGGGCCAGGCCATCTGGAATTGATCGCCCCCCCCCCCTCCCACCACCCAAATGAACACCTCGGAGGAGAGCTCCGAGGAAACCACCAGCGAGGTGTCACAGCTATTTCACCCACCGTCCACAGAGATACACACCTTGGTGGGCAACATTAGTGGGCAGGGTTCTGGGGCACAATCTGGTGAGCATCACACAATAGCTGGAGGCCATTAATGACGATGCACATCTGGTAGAGGCAGGAACATCCAAGCAAGTCAGCAGTTGGAGGTCTGCTGGATCCCAGGACTAGCTGAGTCCCGGTCAGATGCAGAGACTCTGGACAAGGTTTAGCAGAGCTGTGGATGTCAGCAACATTCCAGCAAGTCCCAAAGGCTACGGATGCAGGCGATGATGCCGACAATCTGTGACACCGAGGCCAACACTGCTGGGGAAGCGACCGCAGTGGAAGCCTGGAGCACGAGGTCAGCATCTTGCATGGTCGTGTCCGAAGCATGACTCAGTGTGTGGTGACCATGGCTGAGGGCCTCAACATCTTGTCCCAGTCGATGAGGGACATGTCCCAGGCGCAGGTGGACATTGCCGAGGCGCTGCAGAGCATGGCCCAGTCACTGAGGAACATCGCTGAGGGCGTCGCCATCTGGTGCAGAAAATAGGGAGGTGCCAGGACTGACAGAGCCAGATGGCACAGAGCCTCTGGAGCTCACTCCAGCTGCCCCTCCATCCCATGGAGACCCCCAGGGACCTATGGGCACCGTCAGTGAGGATGAAGTGCTGGAGGCCGACGTGGAGCCTGTCACCCAGGTCTCTAGTTCTTCCGAAACCCCCTGCCCCTCCACCTCCTGACACTGGTGCACTTTAAGGGCAGTGGGCAGAACAGGCTGGCACTGCGAAGCCAATGACACCAGTAAGCCGGTCAGAGCCCTCCGGCTCCAGGCCCTCCAGAGCACATACACCAATGGCATCAAAGGCCACAGGGTGTGAAATGCAGCAGGCTGCCCCCACCTCTGATGTGCATCATAGGGATACACCTAGATCTAGCAGTAGACCACATAAGACCAAGAATATTGAGGATCGCTGAGTGGGCACTGGGGGCACTGTATGTAGCTAAGGGGAATGGAAATTTCAAATGTTCATGATTAAAACACCTGATACATGGGAAACCTCTCTCACGCTAATCTTCACAGCCGGCCTGTCTGGATCCCCACCCTGTGTTGACCCATCGTCCGGGCACAGTGGTCCAAGATCAAATGCCCCTGATGCATTCAGAGAAAGGGTGTGAGCACATTGTCAGCTGGAAGACAGGAGTCAGACTTCAGCACAAACTGAGGAGGATCAGAACTAATCTCAAAATGAGTCATCCTCACTCTCCTGCCTCGTATATTGACCCGCTGACAGTGCCAACACAGGCCATCACCCAGGGGTTATGTTACACAGACTCTGGGAGGGTGGTACAGGCTAGTCAGGTGGGGGGGGGGGGGGGGGGGGGGGGGGGGGGGGAGGAAAGAGGAATGGGGTGAGGAAGGAGGAGAAAGGGAGAAGAAGGGGAATGGGGAGGAGGAGGAAGGAGGGAAATGGGGGGGAGGGGGTGTGCTGACGGTGAAAGCCTTATTCTATGAGAATCTAGTGAAGTTCAGGGCCTCCCTGGTTCTCCATACATGCCAGACTCTCGCCGTTACCTGTCATCCATCCTCCAGCTCCTCCCACGGGACCTCCACCACCTCCTGGTCTGCCTCCTCCTCATCCTCAGATGAGGCCATATGTCATCCTCCTCCAGCATGTCGCCCCGCTGTTGTGCCAAGTTGTGGAGGGCACAGCAGACCACCACAAAGCGGGAGACCCTCTGGGGGTGTACTGAAGTGCACCGCCAGAGCAGTCCAAGCATTGGAACTGCATTTTGAGCAATTCAATGCACTGCTCAATGACAGCAGGGGTGGCAACAAGGACCTTGATATATCGGGTCTCTGTCTCAGTCTTTGGCCTCCATACTTACGTAATAAGCCAGGAGCTCAGCGAATACCCCATTTCCCTCAAGAGCGAACCCTCCATCCTGGGGGGGCTCCTCAAAAACGCTGAAATCTCTGAATATCCCAGAATGTAGCAGGCCTGGGAAGCATGCACACATGTGCGTGATCCGGAGGTGGTCATCGTATATGAATTGAACATTCAGAGAGTGGAACTTCTGCCTGTTATCGAACGGCACTTCTTGATGCCGTGGTGCGCGCAAGGCAACAGTCCTGCCATTAATTATCCCCTGGACCTGGGGCATCCACAATCGCCTGGAGCCCAGGCATCTTGGTGGGCCTGGTCCAACTCAAAGTTGATATAGTCAGCTGAGCAGGCATACAGGGCATCCATGATCACATGTACTTGGGAGCTGTAGCCTGTGAAATGCCGCACCAGTCCCCGCTTGAGCCTGAGAATAGAATCATAGAATCATAGTATTTACAGTGCAGAAGGAGGACATTTGGCCCATCGAGTCTGCTCTGGCCCTTGGAATGAGCACCCTACTTAAGCCCACGCCTCCACCCTATCCCCATAACACAGTAACCCCACCTAAGCTTTTTGGAAACTAAGGGCAATTTATCATGGCCAATCCGCCTAAACCTGCACATCTTTGGACTGTGGGAGGAAACCGGAGCACCCGGAGGAAGCCCAGGCAGACACGGGGAGAACGTGCAGACTCCGCACAGACAGTGAACCAATCCGGGAATTGAACTTGGGACCCTGGAGCTGTGAAGCAACTGTGCTAACCACTGTGCTATTGTGCTGCCCCTAACGGTGGCACAGAAGTTCAGGGCTGAAGTAACATTCACGGCCACCTGGAGCGGGTGTCCCCCTCTGCCACAGAATGCCAAGTCCACGAGGAAATGGCACATCTGCCGCACTGTCTCATTGTTGAGACAGAGGGCGGGATTCTCCCAATGGGCGACTAAGTGCCGACGCCGGAATGAAAACTGGAGTGTTTCACTCCGGCGTCGGAGGCCGCTCCTCGCCCCCTATTCTACCACCCCGCGTCATTTACGCACGCTGGGCCTTGGCGCCACGTAAAAGCAACGCCACGTAAACTATGCGGCCGGCGCCATGTAAATGACGTCACCCGCGCATGCATGGTTGCCGTCCTCCCCGCCCCACAAGAAATGTCGGAGTGATCTTGCGGGGCGGCGGAGGAAAGGAGTGCGTCCTTCAGAGAGGCCGGCCCACCAATCGGTGGGCACCGATCGCGGGCCAGACCCCTTTTGAGCCCCCCCCCAGTGCTCGATCCCCCCTCCCCCTCCCACAGGCCGCCCCCACAGCGTTCCCACGCTGTTCACGCCAGCAGCAACCAGGTGTGGTCGGCGCCAGCCGGAACACGTCGTATTGGGCAGGCCGCTCGGCCCATTGTAAAGGCGAGCGACGATTCTCCGAGCGGCCAGCCGTAAATCTCGGCACGCCGGTTTGGGGGGGGGAGGTTGGGAGAATCGCGTGTGGGTGCCGGGATGGCGTGGCGGAACTCGCCTGGTGCCCCCGCCATTCTCCCACCCAGCATTGGGGGGGGAGAATTGCACCAAGAGTCTCCTGCGGTACATGCTGCCCATCATCTCTTCAAAAGACCGATGATATGTGTACAACTTGGGCCGTCACCGGCGTCCCCCTCCTCAGCCTGATGGGTGGCCGGGTTTTCAGGGTGTGCGTTGGCCCCCTACACATGGGGTGCCACATCCAGCCTGCTATGACGCTTCTGCCTTCTCCGGTGTCTGGCCACCTGGGCTACCACCAACACACTGAGCACACCCTCTGCGGGATCGGCACCACCATTCATTTTGGTATCTGTAAGGAATTGGAGAAGGAGGGAGAGCAACAATTAGTTCAGGTTTCCACCCTGGGACCCTCAAATCCCCCAGACACACTTACATGTCCCGCCTTCTCTCAGAGTACCATCCAGCGAGCAAGTTGTCCTGGAGAACATCACTCTGCACACTCACCCCCAGGGCAGCAGGAGCCCCTAGATGCTAGACCCCTGCTGGGAACATTAAGGAGACCATGCTTAGGTGCCCTCCCCTGATCCACACACTCACCCTTTGGTCATGAGGATATCCACAATGTTGAAGCCCAACTCTTGAGTATTTGATTATTGGCTGCTGCCTCTGTGGCAGGGATTTTCAAAGTGGGTGTCGCGATCCATGAGTGGGCCATGGGCGGGTGTCATAAGGGCCGCGGAGGCAGGATCGAATTGCTGCTCGTTATGCCCATCAGCCGCTAACACATTTTCCCAACAGCAGCATTTAGAAGCCTGCAGGGAAAATCCCACCTAAAATGTCAATTCAGTCCTCTGCTTAAACAATTACAATGAGGACAGATTTGACAGTTCAGAATTCTAGGTCATTGCACCAAATTCATGTTTACCAATTTTACTTCTTTAATTGTTTTAAATGAGTAATTTCAGTGCACTGTAATTGGTTTCGGAGACATAGGAGCTGATGGACGTACATTTATCAGAAAGATCATGCTGGAGTGAATGCAACTCAGGGGAAGTGACATATGTCAACCACTGTAGGTGAGAACAAGACAAGGCTTCATAGCTTAAAATCCTTCCCTAATTTGTGTTCAGCATTTCTGTCCAGAATGTGATAAAAACCGGCCACTGATGAGTGAAGGGTGTTTAAGGTGGCATTTAATTAACCTACCAAATTGTTAAAGCACGGGAGGTAACTTCTGTGTTGAAGCGCAGGATTGGGAATCTCATAAATATCGTGGTTAATCGATTTATATTTCTATTGATTAAGGGAGTGAGTCACCAACTCTCATTAAATGATTGAGGTGAAATTGCACATTGGCTCGGAGGCAAATTTATATGGTCCAATCCGAAATTCTGTTCTAATTGCAAAATATAATTGAGCATTGGAACTGTTTAGAAAGATCCAGACTGTTTTGTGATTCTGCACATATTTGTTTTAAATCCCTCTACACCACTGACCACAAAAACTGTCATTCCCATCTCTCTCTATTTTAATTAAGTGCTTGCTCACTGTGCTGATTTCACATGTCTGTGAAGGCTGATGTATTCAATCACACAACTCAGCCAGCTAACATAACCCTCAGCGGCTCCAACACTTGGAATATAGAAGACACCATGTGGCTGAGAAAGGGGAGGCAGGATGACTGAATAAGGATATGCCGTTACTTTCTCTTACCCTTCATTTTAGCTGTGAGAAACGTTTCCCAGTACAGTGATTAAAAAAAAGAAATGGCTAAACTTTTCAGATTGATGGCTTTCCATCACAGCCATCACAACTGTTTAGCTCACTGGGCTAAATCGCTGGCTTTGAAAGCAGACCAAGGCAAGCCAGCAGCACGGTTCGATCCCCGTAACAGCCTCCCCGAACAGGCGCCGGAATGTGGCGACTAGGGGATTTTCACAGTAACTTCATTCGAAGCCTACTCGTGACAATAAGCGATTTTCATTTTCATTTTCAAGTGATTGGCCTGATCAGCTGACTATTTCGAGTATCGTCTTAAATTCAGGTACTTTGCATTCCAGCTCAATTATCCTGTCCTCAGTCAATGTTGACGTAAGTTCAACGCACCAGGAGCTACTGGAAAGTGATTAGGAACAGGAACACTAGAAGATTTTCTTTCTCTTCCTTGTCTGGGGAAAGGAAACTTTAGTGTCCCAATCATTGCCTAGATTCAGGGAAAACTGGGGAAGAGAATGGGACGTGGATTTCGAAGGTCGGCCGGTGTGGGTCCCGAAGGTTGGCCCGTTGGTAAAAGTGGGTCCCGGGAAAAAACGTTTGGAAAGCACTGCTCTAGAGGTCAGGCAAAATGTTCAGGCTTCAAAGTTTAATTGAACTGTGATTAAATAATCATTGTCTGAGAATACTTTGTTTATTAAAATGGTCAACAGTAACTTGATACAAAACAATATAAACAAACTACTTAACAGTCCATATATCACACAAACCATTAACCAACAGGGAAAAGGCATCGTGCCATTACCACGGGCACCTTTTCACTACAAAATATCGGTACAAATGCAAATACACAGCAGTTCACGTAACCATTAAACCGTCAACAGTACAATAGAGTCACCAACAACCTGCAAAAACATTTATTCAACAACTTCATCAAGTTGCTCATTCGGGTCAATCCACCTCTCTTTCCTCCATCCACAGCTCCCAGCAGTAGACTCTCAGTGGAAAGCTGCTCAAGGGTCACATAACTATCCGGAAAGTCACACCAACACAGAGCACGCCAGAAGAGAGAAAGTGCTCCCATCCACTTCTCCAGCGCTGGTAGCTTACATCCCCACTTTCCTTACTCCAGGCCACAAAATCCAGGAGTGGCAGTAAATAAGTACACATCCTCCAGATATTAAACAGTCAATAGTACAATAGAATCACCAGCAATCTGCAAAAGCATTTCTTCAACACCTTCATGAAGTCGGTTATTCAGGTCAACCCGCCTCTCTCTGCCCCTCCCGCAGCCCCCAGCAGTAGACTCTTGACAGTGGAAAGTCACTCGGGGTCGCGTAACTAACACCAGAAAACCACACTGATGCAGAGCACACCAGAAGAGAAAGAGAGATTCCCCACCCTTCTCCAGCACTGGAAGCAGGTAATCTTACATCCTCCCTTTCCTTACTCCATGCCACAGAAGCAGAGGGGTAGCAGTAAACAAGCACAAATCCGCTGGGCATTAAACATTAACAATCAACAATAAAGTCACCAGCAATCTGCAAAAGCATTTTGTCAACTCCTTCATCATGTTACTTAGTTGAATCGGTCCTCCTCTCTCTCCCCCTCCTGCAGCTCCCAGCAATAGACTCTCAACAGTGGAAAGTCACAATGTAAATGCACACCGATGCAGAGCATGCCAGAAGAGAGAAAGAGCACCTCTTCCCCTTCTCCAGCACTGGCAGTAGGTCACCTTACATCTTCCCTTTCCTTACACTAGGCCACAGAAGCAAAATAGTTGGCATGCAACAAACATACGGCCACCAGGCATTAAACATTGAACAGTCACCAGCACAATAGAGTCACCATAAATCTGCAAAAGCATTTAATCAGTGCTTCCAACAAGTTGCTTATCCAAATCAATCTGCCTCCCTCTCTCGCCGTTGCAGCTTCCAGCAGTGGACTTCTCAACAAGGAGAAAGTCACACCGACACAGAGAATACAGAAGGGAGAAAGAGCTCCCCTTCCCCTTCTTCCGCTCAGGTCATCTTACGTCCTCCCTTTCCTTACAGGTGACAAAAGCAAAGGGACAGCAGCAGGCAAACACACAGCCTCCAGGTAGCTGCAGCTGCATTCAAATCAATCTGCCTATATCACCCCTCCTGCAGCTCCCAGCAGTAGACTCACAACAGTGGAAAGTCACACCAGAAGGGAGAATGCACACCTCTTCCACCTCTCCATCACTGGAAGCAGGTCACCTTACATCTTCCCTTTCTTTACTCCAGGCCACAGAAAAAAAGGAAACAGCAACAGCCTCCAGGCATTTGCAGCTACAAGCATCAGCAAGCAGCAAATACAACCTGCAGCATCACCTGAGAGCTGTGAAGCGCTCTCATAATTAACAAGGCCAATTCCCTATGAGCAATAGCCTTCAGCTGTGAAGATAGAGGCTGCTCACAGTAAAAGGGAGTTAAAGTGACCGTCAGCATATAACCAAGAACAGGGCTCTGTACTAAAAGTGTTTGGTAGGACAGACAGGCAGCAGCTGTGTTTGCCCCTATTATGGGTATTTAAAGATGGCATGAACGTTTCACAGACAAAAGGCCCCCTGAATCTTGACCCCATCCTGTCTACCCTCCCTGCCTGGCCCAGGGGCTACCCATGACCTGGGACACTTCAGCCTCGTAACCAAACCAAACCTCCCTGGGGGGCTGCCCAACCCCCCCCCCCCCCCCCCCCCCCCCCTCTCCCTCCTAGCCATGGGTCTGCATCTCCCTTGAGCAGCATGCCGGGAAATAAAAATGGCTACTCATCTCCTCCACTCCTCTCAACAGCCATTGCACCAGCTTCAGTGCGGGATTCTCTGGGAATTGGCAGGGCGGGCTGAAACGGCGCAGTGGAGTGGCGGGAAACACTCTGGCATTGGGCCGCCCCAAGGGTGCGGAATCCTCCGCGCCTTCAGGGGCTAGGACGGCGCCGGAGTGGTTGGCGCCCTGCCAGATGGCGTGGAAGGCCTTTGGCGGCGTGCCAGATGGGGCCGAAGGGACTCCGCCGGGAGCGGGGGCGTCAGCGTCTGCTGATATCATCCCCGCGCATGCACAGGGGGATTCAACTTCGCCCCGGCCATTGCGGAGGCATACACGGCCGGCGCGTAGGAATAGAGTGGCCCCACGGCACAGGCCCGTCACCAGATCGGTGGGCCCTGACCGCGGGCGAGGCCACCGTGGTGGCACTTCCCGGAGCCAGATTCCCCCCGTGACCCCCCCAAGAACCCCGGAACCCACCCGCGCCTCCAGGTCCTGCCGGTAAGGGACCAACTCCAATTTACGCCGGAAGGACAGCATAGAACAGGTGGGACTTCGGCACATTGCGGGCTGGAGAATTGCCGGGGCGGGGGGGGGCGCTGCCAGCAGCCGCCGACCGGCTCGGCGCGATTCCAGCCCTTGCCAAATCCCCAGTGCCGGAGAATTCGGCAGCTGGCGGGGGCGGGATTCACGCCAACCCCCGCCGATTCTCCCAACCGGTGGGGGGGGGGGGGGGGGGGGAGGGGGGGGTCGGAGAATCCCGCCCCATGTCTTTGAAAAGAACCACTGAGCTACACCCACGTGATTTCTCGCTGGGAAGCTGGTTAATTCCTGGGAGGCCATTACATTTGACTTCAATCTCACAAATAAGACTGAAATAAGACTGCAAATGTGGGTTAATGATGTGCTCGCCATATTTGGGCGAGATCCGGAACTCGGCATCAGGAGCGGGCCGGTTAGATGCCGCGAGTCTCGATTTTGGTCCACCCCACTATTTAACCGGCACACCCAGAACCGTGCTGGGCGCAGTGGTTAAATAACACCTGTTAACTGTTTTTCCCTCCACAGATACTGCCAGACCTGAAGAGTGTTTCCGGCATTTTCCGTTTTTATTTCAGATTTCCAGCATCTGCAGCATTTTGCTTTTATTTTAGAGTTCTCCCTGGCGTCCAGGCCAATATTTATCCTTCAATTGACACCAGAAAAACAGATTATCTGGTCATTATCACATCGTTGTATGTGGAAATTTGCATTACACAAATTGATGTTTCCTACAGTGAAACAATGTTTACCTTTAAAAATTACCCCACTGGGGCAGCACGGTGGCACAGTGGTTAGCATTGCTGCCTACGGCGCTGAGGCCCCAGGTTCGAATCCTGGCCCTGGGTCACTGTCCGTGTGGAGTTTGCACATTCTCCCCGTGTCTGCGTGGGTTTCACCCCCACAACCCAAAGATGTGCAGGTTAGGTGAATTGGCCACGCTAAATTGCCCCTTAATTGGAATAAAATAATTGGGTACTCTAAATTTATTTTTAAATTAAATAAATAAATAAATTACCCCACTAGCTGTAAAGAGCTTTGAACCATTCCATGGTCATGAAAGTGCCACACAAATGGAAATCTTTCTTTCTCTTATTCCTTCTTTCATCTTACTTCCTGTCCCATTCTCCAAATCTCCTGTTATCTGTGTTTTATGTTCTATTGCGTTACTTCTGCTTCAGATTGGGGCAAGCTAATCCCTCAGCAGCACCAAATCACAAAGATTCAAAAACCAGAGCGAACCCAAAGATATTCTAAAACCTCCTCTGGAGCAAAGTTCTGTCCAAGTGCAGAGGTTTGGCAACAGTTACCTGTTGAACCATGGAAAAGATATAAATTCCAACACTGTGCTTCTCGAACCACTCCGCAGATATTAGCCATATGAGTAAAAAGTAAGGTACGGTAAAGTCACCATAGTCCCAGATGACAGGAGGGTGCTTTCCTCTTTGAGGGGGGGAGGGCTGACTGGTGGTGATTTAACCTGAGGGTCACCACACCTCAGGCGAGGGGTGACGATCAAAAGGCACGGCCTTCATGAATAACCTCAGCCGGTACGGGAATTGAACCCGTGCTGCTGGCTTTGTTCTGCGGTAATTTAAAATGGCTAATTTCTCAACTACAAAGAGTTGCTATCTTACCACCCCACACGGCTATCTAGAAATATTTGATTGATTTTTTGTATTTCCATATTTTTGTGAGTGCCAGGAAGAGTCCAGCATGAGTTTGTAGAGTCAAGCAGAAACTATCTATCTTTATCTTCAAAACATTTAATGAAGGAGCCTCTACTGCTTCACTGGGGAAGGAATTCCATAGATTCACAACCCTTTGGGTGAAGAAATTCCTCCTAAACTCAGTCCTAACAATATCTTCATCAGAATCTAATATACATTACCACCTGCATACCTGAGGGACATTTCCTGTGTCACCCCCAGACGTAGTTCCCAATGGCAGGATCTACTGGTCCCGTTGCTGTCAATGGGATTTCCCATTGAATCCACCCCCCGCTGCTGGGAAGCCCATTGCGGGGCTTCACCGTCGGGGGGTGGGGGGGGGGATGGATGAGTGGATGATTCCGGTTGTGACGACGACCGGAAAATGCCCCCCCCCAATTTATTTTATGAACTAGCTCACGGTGAGTTTTTTAAAAATATTTTTATTCTCCTTTTTCACATTTTCTTCAAAATTTACGCCCCACCAACAAACAGTAAATGGTAACGAATACAATGTCAATCCCCTTATTAACAACAGCGATCCCATCCTCCCACCAACCCCCAAACAACGGCCCGCATGACAATATAAGCATCAAATAAAAAGAAACCTCCCAAGGAGAAAATGCAAAAGGAATCAGGAATCTCCCATGGTCACCATTAACATATATAGTCCACCCCCCCAAACCCTCCCCCTAATATTCAAAGCCATCCAAACAAACAGTTACTACTCTTGGCGGCTCACTCGCCTTTGTATAGGCCTCCACAACCGAAAGTGTACTGTGAATGACACCCATGAATTGTAGACACCACCCCCCCACCCCCCCCCCCACCCCCCCGCCTCACACACACACACACACACAGATTCCTCCCCTCCACTTCCTCTTGTAAACTCCTCCTCCCAGCATCAGTACCTTCCCCCAACTTTTCACCCTGGCTAGACTCATCGAAACCTGTTCTACCAGGCTCCAATGGCCACAAAAACCTCCCCCCAACTCACTCCCGTTCACTGGCCGGCTTAAACCGGCCAGCGTGGAGGCCCCCACCAGGGTCTCCTTCCCCCTTGCCCGGTCCCAGGGAAACAAAGAAATCCCCTTTAACACACAACCCCAGCATACACACCCAAGCCCTAAAGAACCATCATTCCAAGTGAAAGTCCCAAGTCTTCCCTTGTCCAAATATACAGCTATGAGTCATTTAGTACATACACCAACACGCAGTGAAAAAATAAAGTTACATGAGGCTACATCAGTACAAGACCCGCTCTCAGTCCCATTTCTCAATTCTGCCACAATCCATCTGCCTTAGCAAACCTCTCCGCCGCTTACACCGTCCCAAAGTAAAAGTCCTTGGATTTGAAGGTCACCCTCAGCTTAGCTGGATACACTATGCCGCACTGCACCTTGCTGTTGTACAGTGCCTTCTTCACCCGGCCAAAGGCCATCCGCCTCCTCGGCAACTCCACCGTAAATTCCTGGTATATGTGTATACCAGCTCCATCCCACTGCACCTCCCGCTTCTGTTTTACCCAGCACAGGACCTTCTCCTTCACACTGTACCTACGGAAACAAACAGTTACTACTCTTGGCGGCTCACTCGCCTTTGGTATAGGCCTCAACGACCGATGAGTCCAATCCAGTTCGTATCGAGAGGGATCGTCCCCCTTCCACAATAGCTCCACCAACATCATGGTAAAATACTCCGTCGGCCTCGGGCCTTCCACTCCTTCGGGCAGACCCACAATCCTCAGATTCTGCCACCTGGATCTGTTTTCCATGTCTTCCATTTTGGCTTGCAGACCCTTTTTGGTCTCTATCACTCTCCGCATCTCCTTCCCCATCGAGGTGGGTTGATCACTGTGCTGCGATAATGCCTCTTCCACTTCCTTCAGTGTCTCACCTTGCTCCCGCACCTCTGCCGCTGCGCTCGATATAGCCGTCCTCACTGGGGCAATCGCCTCCTCCACCAGCACTTTCAGTACCGCCCGCATCTCCTTCATTGCTTCCATGTGCTTTGTGAACTGTTTTTCAAGTTCCACGGCCATCACCTTGGTCATTCCTTCTGCCGTGAGCAATGCGGCCTTCCCTGGTGCCCCAGCCTCCGCTTTCCTTACAGCTCCCGCACCAACTTTTCCACTCACCGGTGGACTTACATTAGCCCCTTTTTTACGGCCTTTTTTTTTTAAACGTGGACATTTCTCCTCACTGTGTCTTCCTACAACTTTTTCAGTATCCGTTGCCCCTGGGACCAGGCATTAAAACCCCGAAAATTCTATTCCCGAGCGGGACCCCTCCAACGTGCGGCTGCCTCCCGCCCGCCGTCACCGGAAGCTAGCTCACGGTGAGTTGGAGAATGTGCAGCTTCTAACAATCGTGTGCAATATGGAATATGCTATAAATAAGCTACCTGAAACTTGTGGTAAGGTTGCAGCCATTATGGCTTTGCATAAATCATCTGAACTCGTCAATTTGATTGGTGAGAATGAAAGACTTCAATTAGGTAAGTAGATTGGAGAAGATGGGGCTGTACCCCATAGAAATGTGAAGGCTGAATTTTGAGAGAGGGGTTCAAAATTATGAAGGGTCTGGACAGAGTAGATAGGGAGAAACTGATTGGCAGTGGGGTTGAGAACCAGAGGGCACTGATTTCAGATGACTGGCAAAATGAATCAGAGGTGAAATTAAGGAAAACCGTTTTTTTAGACAGCGAGTGGTTAGGATCTGGAAGCCACAGCCTGACAGTGTGGTAGAGACAGATTCAATCATGAAAGTGAAATGGGAATTAGATAATTAACTGAAAAGAAAATGTTTGTAGGGCTACAGGGAAAAAGGCATTGGTGTGCGGCGAAATGGGAGAGCCAGCACAGACACGATGGGCAAACTGGCCTCATTCTGGGCTGCAACCATCCTGTAATTTGTCACCAGTTACCCATTATGATCCATTTTCCACATTTTGAGATGTTTTTCTGAGCTGCGTATGAATCCTTTATAAATGATTAATGAAGCTGCGGCTGAAGTTATCTCTGTAACCAAGTAATATGAGTGATTTTTACTGCAGTGGGTGTCAGAAGATTTCTGTCAATACTTCTCTTGGCTTTGAACATTTGGAATCAGACAATGGTCCAGATACCATATTTTATTAAGTTAGAAATGCTTTAATAAGTAATGTTCATTCATCCAGAAAGGGCAATGGTAGAAAGATCTTTTCTTTCACAGAGACTACCCGTGGCTCCAGGGTACCATTAGAGAACGAGCCACCCAACAGAAATCTGACCGATAGAGAAGCCAAAATACACTGCGGATGAAATGAAAATAGAAAATGCTGGAAATACTCACAGGCCAGAAGGATCTGTGGAGCGAGAAACAGCTATCATTTCAGGTTGAGTGTGAGTGAAAATATTTTATAAATGACGAGAAGGCCAAATGGCCTCCTTCTGGACTGTAACCAATTCTGTGAAGAACGCCTGCCATTTGGTTAGTTCGAACCAAATTCTAGGCGTTTGAGTTTGCGCCAACCCTCTGAAAGAGCACCTAGGCCCACTCCTATCCCCGCACATCTTTGGGCACCAAGGGGAAATTTTAAGTATGGCCAATCCACCTAACCTGCACATCTTTGCGCTGTGGGTAGGGGCGGCACGGTGGCGCAGTGGTTAGCACTGCTGCCTCACGGCACTGAGGACCCGGGTTCAATCCCAGCCCCAGGTCACTGTACATGTGGAGTTTGCACATTCTCCCCCTGACTGCGTGGGTCTCACCCCCACAACCCAAAGATGTGCAGGGTAGGTGGATTGGCCATGCTAAATTGCCCCTTAATTAGAAAAAAAAATAATTTGCCGCTCTACATTTATATTGAAAAAATATTTGTGCTGTGAGAGGAAACTTGAGCGCCCAGAGGGAACCCACACAGACACAAGGAGAAAGTGCAAACTCCACACAGACAGTTACCCAAGGTCGGAATTGAACCCATATCCCTGGTGCTGTGAAGCAGCAGTGTTAACCACTGTGCTTCTCTCGGGTTTAGGATGAATCAGCCTTTACAATGTCTTAAACCAGAAGGAATTAATGTCATGTAGGGGAAAACATTAGAGAATTTCATTGACTAAATAACTTCCATTTTTGTTCGATGGTATTCCAGGATTTTTATCAGTGCTTTACAGATTGGATTCCAATTTCAAAACTGTCCATTATTTAGTGAAAATCATGCAGTTTATTTTGATTATGCGACATTCATATTCTCCACTTATACATTCAATCAATTTAAACATGCAAAGGAGGTGATATTAGGTCAGGTGGCCAAAATCTTGGTTAAAGAGCTAGATTTTAAGGAGTGTTTTAAACCAACAAAGAGAGACAAAGAGATAGACAGGTTTACAGAGGAAATTCCAGAGCTTATGGCCTTGGCAGCTGAGGGTCACCAATGGTGGAGTGATTAAAACTGGGATGCTCAAGAGGTCAGAATTAAATACAGTCAGGCTCTTTCTTTCAACATCTTATTATGGTTCATCATTTGATTTTGGAGAGCTTCTTAATGAAACAAAATTGCAGCGCTCAGTTAATGATGTGAGCTTCATCTCACCCAGGGGTATTTTATCATTTTCTAAATCAGTTGTTTCTTGTTGATCATTTGACACACTGGCAATCTTTCTTTTTTTTAAATTACTTTATCAGAGTTGCAAAGTCAAAGCTCAGATTGGACAGAGGCAAACCCCTACTCATCCTCCCCGTGTGTGCGTGGGTTTCCTCCGGGTGCTCCGGTTTCCTCCCACAGTCCAAAGATGTGCAGGTTAGGTGGATTGGCCATGATAAAATTGCCCTTAGTGTCCAAAATTGCCCTTAGTGTTGAGTGGGGTTACTGGGTTATGGGGATAGGGTGGAGGTGTTGACCTCGGGTAGGGTGCTCTTTCCAAGAGCCGGTGCAGACTCGATGGGCCGAGTGGCCTCCTTCTGCACTGTAAATTCTATGATCCATCCCCTTGCCTGCTCCAAGACCAATTCAAAGATCTTAAGCACAGATACTACACTTGATCTTAGCCAAAAGGCCGCGAAGCGATGGCACACTGGCAATCACATAACCTCTTTGCCTCAACACTCACCTGCAAACACCAAGTGTCACTATGAGCCGAGGATCTACCTACCCCTGGTGTTGCGAAGGATGGGTGTGGCCACATTGCCACAGTCCTAGCAGTCGGACCATGCTATACTACCTATCACCCGTGAAAATGTTTACACAGAAAAATACTTTTATTTAATTTGGAGTACCCAATTATATTTTTCCAATTAAGGGGCCATTTGGCATGCCCAATCCACCTTCCCTGCAAATCTTTGGGTTGTAGGGGTGAGACCCACGCAGACACGGGGAGAGAAAAATACCTTGACTGCAAGACCATCAGGCAGTGTTCTGCATGCCTCAGAGGATGATTAGTGCACCGCATGTCCAGCAAACTTTGGTTCCTGAACAGTGTGCCTGTACTCTCGGAGTCTCAGCACCATAGAGGCAGCTGCCAAAAATCAAACACTTAAGAGCAGGGCTTCACCAGTTCTTGTGACCAAAGGGTAAATGTCTGGTTGAGCGCAGGGCAGCTCAGCACGGTCTCCCGAATGTTTCCGGCAGAGGTCTGGGGTCTAGTGGCTCCTGATTTGGCCGGGGTTGAGTGTGCAGAGCTCTTTTGCCATCACAACTGGCTCTCTGGATGATCCTCTGGGAGAAGTTGGGATAGTCGTGATAAATGTCAGGGAGGCTTGGGGGATTTGAGGGTCCTGGGATGGAAGCCCTAACTGATCGTCGGTCTCTCTTCTTCTCCAATTCCTTCCAGATAAAACTATGTTTGCTGGAAGCGATCGGGCGGAGGCTGCCCTTGCGTTGTTTGTGGCAGCTGAGGCAGAGAGATGCCATAGAAGGCAGCAGCGACAGCACAGGCTGGCGTTGGCACTCCGCACACCCTGAAGACTCGGCCACGCATCAGGCTGAGGAGGGAGGCCAGCGACGGCCCAAGGTGTACAGGCGCCATTTGCCTTCCAGTGAGCTGACAGACATCAAGTGCCGCAGAAGAGACAGTGCGGCACCGGTGCCACATCCTCGCAGACGAGGCACCCGTGGAGGAGGAGGATACCCACTCACAGTGGCCGTGAAGGTCAGCTCTAAACCCCTATGCCACAGGGTCATTTCAGGGCTTGAGCGGGGGTCTGTGTCATATCACAGTCATCAACCCACAGGTGCATCTGGAAGGTGATGGATGCTCTATATGCCCGGGCATCAGACTATATCACCTACAACCTGGACTAGGCCCACCAAGTTGCCGGGGCTGCACGATTCGCCAGCATCAGGTCCAGGGGTGATCGATGGCATGTATGTTGTCCTAAGAGCACAGGGGCAAGAGGGAGTCCCTTTTATTAACAGGAAGGGGTTCCACTCCCTGAATATTCAAATTGTGTACGACCCCCGCCTCAGAATCGTGCACGTGTGCCGGCTACCCTGGGAGCTACATCCTGTGGCTCCGGGAGATTCCCGGTGTCTTTGAGGATCACCCCAGAATGATGGGTTGGCTCGTGGGGGACAAGGAATACCCACTGAGGACATGGCTGAAGACACCAATGTAGCGCCCTGAGACCGAGGCGGAGAACCGATACAACGAGGCTCAAGTCAATACCCGCGCTGTCATTGAGCGATACATCAGGCTGTTGAAAATGTGGTTCCGATGCCTTGACCACTCTGGCGGTGCCTTGCAGTACATCCCCCAGAGGGTCTCCCGCATTGTGGCAGTCTGCTGCGCCCTCCACAATCTGGCACAGCAGCGGTGAGCCATGCTGGAGAAGGAGTAGCAGGAGGTGGCAGAGGGGCATGCGGCCTCATCTGAGGAGGAGAATGAGGAGATCCAAAAGGGGCTGGAGCACAAGCCCGAGGAGGAACCGAAGATGGAGGATAGGCAGCGGCAAGAGTCTGACATGCCAGGAGGACCAGGGAGGCCCTCAGCATCTCCAGATTCTCCTGAGGCGAGGCTGTGTCCCTCAATGCAACAGCCCTCCCCGATTTTAACCCTCCCTACATTTCCCTCCCTCCCCATCCCCACACTCCTATTTCCCTCCCTGCCCCCAATCCCCCCTTCCCCCAATCCCTCAGCCCTCCCCCAAACCCTCACCCTCCTCCACGTTTCCCTCTCTTCCTCATTCCCGCACCCTCCATTACATCGCCCCCACCCTGATCACCCTGTTCCCCCCTCCTAGGGCCTGTGTATCATCACTCCAGGGTGATGAGCCTGTGTCAGCACTATCAGCGGGTCACCATACAAGGCAGGAGAGTTTTGATATCTCACTGTGAGGAAAGCTCCGGTGGCTCCTCAGTTTCTGCTCAAGTCTGACTCCTGTCTTTCTGCTGACATCATGCTCATACCCATCCTCTGAACAGAGTCTGCATTGGGGCTTTTGATCTTAGACCACTGTGCCCGGGGGGGAGGGGGGAGTGGGAGAGCAGAGGTCAACAGGGGACAGAGGTGGGGGCAGGCCCGCTGTGAAGATAAATGTGACAGAGGATTCACATGTATGAGGTATGACATGTTTTAATCGTGAATATTTTCCTGTGACATATTTTCATTTCCCTTAGCTACAGATAATGACGTCACCAGTTCCCACTCAGTACTCCTCACTCTTCTTGGTCTTTTGTGGTCTAGTGCGATGTTTGGGTGTGTCCCCTGGCTGCACATCAGTGGTGGAGGTAGCCTGCTGCTTTCCGCACCCTTTGATACCCTTGGCGGATGTCCTCTGGAGGGTCTGGAGCCGGCGAGCCCCAGCTGACTTACCGGCGTTCCACCGTGTTCTGCCTGCTGCCTTTGAGATGCGCTGGAGGCCACCATAGTCTCCTTGGTGGCAGGCGCCAGGTTGGCCTCCAGCGTTTTCTCCTCCCTGATGGTTCCCGGAGGGCCCTGGGGGACCCCATGTGATGGTGGGGCAGCTGGAGTGAGCTCCAGACTTCTCTGCTTTTTCTTGCGCTGCCAGTCCTGGAGGCACCCCATAGTCTGCACCATGGTGTCAACGTCCTCAGCGATGCACCTCAGTGACTGGGCCAGGCTCGTCAGTGCTTCGGCAATGTCCACCTGTGTCTGGGATACTTCCCTCAGCGACTGAGACATGATGTTGAGACCTTCAGCCATGGTCATCACAGACTGAGCCAGGCCTTGGACAACACCACTCAGGACACAGACGTTGTGCTTCAGGTTTTTCACGGTGGTCACCACCCTAGGAGTGTTGGCCTCAGTGCCATGCAGCTCCTATGCCTGCAGCCTTTGGGGCTCCTCCAATCGGCCTTTCAGTCGCTGGAATGTTGCTGCCACCCTCTCCGGAATCTCACAGCTTGGCCTATCATCTGTATCAGCTCTGGGAGAACACTGTCCAGAGGCTCAGCACCTGGTTGGGACCCAGCTGTGTTCTGGGATCCAGCAAACCTCCGACTGCTGTCTCCCTTGGATGTTCCTCCCTCCACCTGATGTGCATCAACAACCAGTGGTGCTCACCAGATTGTGCCCCAGGAGACTGTCCACTTATGTCACCCACCGATATGTATGACTCTGCGCTGGTGGAAGGTGGGGGTTGATAGCTTTAATGCCTTGATGGTGGTCTCCTCGGAGGTCCCATCTGAGGTGTTCTTGGATGGCAGAGGGAGGAGGGGCTGGAGGGGCTTGATGTGACTCCGACGGCCCGGCCTCATTAGATAGAGATCCTGTGAGGCAATGGACATGAGGCCAGTGAGAGGGAAGGATCATTCTGCCTGGCCTGAACAACTCACAAGACAGGTAGACAGGTCATCTGGGTGAAGGGGCAGTGGATCCTCACTCCTGTGGTGCAAAGCTCGCTGTCAGTGACTGTTCTCGCCACAGGCATAGCCACAATTTCCAGGGCCTATTCCTCGTAGGGGATGAAGACTCAAATCTTTGGGATTCATCCCCCTGCCCCTTAGCCCCTTTCCATTTATTGTGACCTTTTTCTCTATCGGGAGCAAACAAAAGGCTTTTTGGGTCGCACGCTTGATGAGTCAGAGGCGTCTATAGCAGGTGGCATGTGTGGGCACCCCACCTGGACATGAAGGGGTTGGGCTGGTGGGTGCCAGGGGGTTCTGAGGAACAAGTGCAAATATCGGATATTGAGAGGGTGTGGGGTGTCAGCCTGTGAATATTGGGGGGAGGGGGTGTCAGTCAGTGTATATTGGGGCAGGGGGTGTCAGTCAGTGTATATTGGGGGCAGGGGGTGTCAGCCAGTGTATATTGGGGGAGGGGGTGTCAGCCAGTGTATATTGGGGGGCTGGGGGTGTCAGCCAGTGTATATTGGGGGCAGGGGGTGTCAGCCAGTGTATATTGGGGGAGGGGGTGTCAGCCAGTGTATATTGGGGGGCTGGGGGTGTCAGCCAGTGTATATTGGGGGAGGGGGTGTCAGCCAGTGTATATTGGGGGAAGGGGGTGTCAGCCAGTGTATATTGGGGGAGGGGGTGTCAGCCAGTGTATATTGGGGGAAGGGGGTGTCAGCCAGTGTATACTGGGGGAGGGGGGTGTCAGCCAGTGTATATTGGGGGGAGGGGGGTGTCAGCCAGTGTATACTGGGGAGGGGGGTGTCAGCCAGTGTATATTGGGGGAGGGGGTGTCAGCCAGTGTATATTGGGGGAGGGAGTGTCAGCCAGTGTATATTGGGGGGAGGGGGTGTCAGCCATTGTATACTGGGGGAGGGGGGTGTCAGCCAGTGTATATTGGGGGGAGGGGGTGTCAGCCAGTGTATACTGGGGGGCTGGGGGCGTCAGCCAGTGTATATTGGGGAGGGGGGGTGTCAACCAGTGTATATTGGGGGAGGGGGAGTGTCAGCCAGTGTATATTGGGGGGGAGGGGGTGTCAGCCAGCGTATACTGGGGACAGGGGTGTCAGCCAGTGTATACTGGGGACAGGGGTGTCAGCCAGTGTATAGGGGGGAAGGGGGTGTCAGCCAGTGAATCTTGGGGGGAGGGGGGTGTCAGGCATTGTATATTGGGGGAGGGGGTGTCAGCCAGTGTATATTGAGGGGAGGGGGTGTCAGCCAGTGTATATTGGGGGAGGGAGTGTCAGCCAGTGTATATTGGGGGGAGGGGGTGTCAGCCAGTGTATACTGGGGGAGGGGGGTGTCAGCCAGTGTATATTGGGGGGAGGGGGTGTCAGCCAGTGTATATTGGGGGGCTGGGGGTGTCAGCCAGTGTATATTGGGGAGGGGGGGTGTCAACCAGTGTATATTGGGGGAGGGGGAGTGTCAGCCAGTGTATATTGGGGGGGAGGGGGTGTCAGCCAGTGTATATTGGGGGGCTGGGGGCGTCAGCCAGTGTATATTGGGGAGGGGGGGTGTCAACCAGTGTATATTGGGGGAGGGGGAGTGTCAGCCAGTGTATAGGGGGGAAGGGGGGTGTCAGCCAGTGAATATTGGGGGGAGGGGGGTGTCAGGCATTGTATATTGGGGGAGGGGTGTCAGCCAGTGAATATTGGGGGGGAGGGGGGGGTGTCAGACAGTGTATATTGGGGGGGAGGGGGTGTCAGCCAGTGTATATTGGGGAGGGGGTGTCAACCAGTGTATATTGGGGGGAGGGGGGGTGTCAGCCAGTGTATATTGGGGGAGGGGGGGATTCAGCCTGTGTATATTGGGGGGAGGGGGTGTCAGCCAGTGTATATTGGGGGGAGGGGGTGTCAGCCAGTGTGTATTTGGGGAAGGGGGTGTCAGCCAGTGTATATTGGGGGGAGGGGGTGTCAGCCAATGTATATTGGGGGGGAGAGGGTGTCAGCCAGTGTATATTGGGGGAGGGGGGTGTCAGACTGTGTATATTGGGGGAGGGGGTGTCAGCCAGTGTGTATTGGGGGGAGGGGGGTGTCAGACAGTGTAATTGGGGGGAGGGGTGTCAGCCAGTGTGTATTTGGGGGAGGGGGTGTCAGCCTGTGTATATTGGGAGGGGGTGTCACCCCTTGTATATTGGGGGGAGGGGGTGTCAGCCAGTGTATATTGGGGGGGAGGGGGGTGTCAGCCAGTTTATATTGAGGGAGGGGGTGTCAGCCAGTGTATATTGGTGGGGGTGTGTCAGCCAGTGTATATTGGGGGGAGGGGGTGTCAGCCAGTGTGTATTTGGGGGAGGGGGTGTCAGCCTGTATATATTGGGGGGAGGGGGTGTCAGTCAGTGTATATTGGGGGGAGGGGGTGTCAGACTGTGTATATTGGGGGGAGGGGGTGTCAGCCAGTGTATATTGGGGGAGGGGGTGTCAGTCAGTGTATATTGGGGGGAGGGGGTGTCAGCCAGTGTATATTGGGGGAGGGGGTGTCAGTCAGTGTATATTGGGGGGAGGGGGTGTCAGACTGTGTATATTGGGGGAGGGGGTGTCAGCCAGTGTATATTGGGGGGAGGGGGTGTCAGTCAGTGTATATTGGGGGAGGGGGTTGTCAGCCAGTGTATATTGGGGGGAGGGGGTGTCAGTCAGTGTATATTGGGGGAGGGGGGGGATTCAGCCAGTGTATATTGGGGGGAGGGGGTGTCAGCCAGTGTATATTGGGGGAGGGGTGGCTGCGAACCTGAGGGGTGGCAGGTGTAACTGATGCCAGGAGAATGGTGGTAACTTTCGCTTGCAGCTAGTTGAAGGTCATTTGTCTTTTCCTGCAATGGACGCTGGTCCTCCCTGTAATGGTAACAGCGCTGACAGCCGCTGCCACTGCGTCCCAGGCAGCATTGCTGACCCTGCTGGTGTTCCACCGACCCCCTCGGGGGAACAGGATGACCCGCCTCTCATCCACAGCATCAAGAGATTCAGGTTTTTAGGTGTCCAGATCACCAACAACCTGTCCTGGTCCCCCCGTGCCGACACTATAGTTAAGAAAGCCAACCAACAACTACTTTCTCAGAAGACTAAGGACATTTGGCATGTCACCTGCAACTCTCACCAACTTCTCCAGAAGAACCATAGAAAGCATTCTTTCTGGTTGTATCACAGCTTGGTATGGATCCTGCTCTGCCCAAGACCGCAGGAAACTACAAAAGGTCATGAATGTAGCCCAGTCCATCACGCAATCCAGCCTCCCATCCATTGACTCTATCTATAATTCCCGCTGCCTCAGAAAGGCAGCCAGCATAATTAAGGACCCTACGCACCCTGGACATACTCTCTTCCACCTTCTTCCGTCAGGAAAAAGATACCAAAGTTTGAGGTCACGTACGAACCGACTCAAATTAAGTTGATCTTTTCTCTTCACCTTGCTATAACTGTAACATTATATTCTGCAGTCTCTCCTTCCTTCTCTATGTATGGTATGCATTCTTTGTACAGCATGCAAGAAACAATACTTTTCACTGTATACTAATACATGTGACAATAATAAATCAAATCAAGAAGCCTTGTGAGGTGGTCATCCCCAAAGCGGAAAGCCGGTCTCTGTGCTGCCATGCTTGTGTGTTGACTGTGAGTGAGTGCTGCGGGACTGATTAAAAGCAGCCCCCCCCCCCCTTGCTGGTGGCGAGCTGCTGAGGCACAGGTAGGACGAATCAGACAGCAAAGGAGCCAGTAATGTCAAGAATCCCATGAGGGATCATTTTTGGCACTAAGTGCTTTTGAATATGGGTCATATTTTCACCAATTCAGCTATCGCGAAACTCTCCGCCAAACGTGACCAAAACCGGATTTTGACACTTTTCCATTGAATCACGCCTCAAATTCCATTGCACTTTTTGTAATATTCAATTTGAAGGGTGCCATTCAACCAAAAAGGTTCCAGGTGCTATTTTGGGCGAGTTTGGCTGGGTGTTTACCGACAGCTTTTGGGTGAGATTCACACTGGTATTCACCCACACTGTCATTTTGTGGTACCTGGGGAGTTTCTCCCCCATCTAGCCCACACTTCGGGTGGGATTTGTCGACCTCCCCACCACGTGTTTTTCGGTGGGGGAGGCAACCCGCCAGCAGGATCTACTGGTCTCGCCGTGCCAGTGCCTTTTGCAGTGCCAACTTGGGTACCCTGGCACTGCCAGCCTGGGACCCAGGAGGTATCTGTGTCACCCTGGCAGGCCAACCAGACACCCTGGCAGTGCCTGGTTGCACTGCCAGAGTGCCCAAGAGCCAAGAAAGTGCCAGGGTACTGCCCTGTCCTGTCCCCGGCCACCAGGGAGCCTCCGCTTGGGGGAGGACTCGCCGGTGCGGTTGGTGACTCCCGGGCGCTAGCTGAATGTGGCCTCAAGTAAGCCATGCAAATTCAAAGGAGCCTAATGGCTCATTTCAATATAATTAGCTGGATCGTGTCTGGATCGAGATCATAATCCAGATCACGTTGGGTGCCGCGAGTTGGGTGCTACGTTAGGCTTCATGCCTGGCACGTAGCCCAATTTGGGCCTCTCCTGCAGTGTACCCAGCATGCCTCGATCAGCACCAGGCACAACGCGGTGGTAGAATTACATCCAAAACGTTTTGCCCTCGGGCCGTGTGCCTGACATGGAATGTTTATTATAAATATCAAGAATATTGCAATTCTATTGAGGCACCTCTGAAAAGGCTGCGTGGAGAAAAGTTTAATTTTATCGGACTTGCTGTAATATTCAATTTTAAATATAATGTAAAGTGATTTTACTAATTTTTTGAATAAAGCATATTTTGGGATTAAAAATTACCTCAATACTCACCCAACCTTAAATAATTTCTTTACGTCATCAGTCCTCAAGTCTCTATTTAAAATTAAAATACTCTTTTAAAGAGACTCATGCCTCCTGGCCTAATTGCTACCATGGTGAGTTGTTAGATACTAATTGACCTTAATTGATATTTGCTCTGAGCATGTATAGTTTATGTTGACAGGCTGCAAGCAGGATAAAATGACTAGATTCAAGCGTATGTTGCGACACAGTGATGAATGAAAGTGTTCAGACGGTGTCTCAATGTTCCTTTGGGTGCTCAGATACTTTGGCTTGATGCAGAAGTGATTTTTATTGGTTTCAAAGATCTTAGGTCTTGCTGTGAGACTGCCAGTAATGGCTCATAAGAAAACATTTTATTTGAAGGGTGAATTCTCACCATTGATACTCCCACACAATCAGATAGTTGAATCAGTTTCTGGAAAAAGTTCTTAGTCAAAGCTCCGGCAGAAATCACATTGTTTAAATTAATTCAAATGCGTTAGAATATGCAGAAATATTTCAGTATTAAAAAAGTGTTTCAAACATTTTGTTCAATGTAGGTAGAATGGAGAATGCAGGAATGGAGAAGAATGTTCCATGCAACAATGACGAGTCAAGGAATTGTTCGATATAATTCAAGTCCAACAAACAGGTTGAATGTCTTTTTTCCAATGACTACAAATACCTTCAGTAAAATGAGTTAAGAGCCAAGATAAAAGCAAATTACTACGGATGCTGGAATCTGAAACAAAAACAGAAAATCCTGGGAATTCTCAACGGGTCTGACAGCATCTGTGGAGAGAGAAGGGAGCTAACGTTTCGAGTCAGGCTGAGATTTTCCAACCTTGTTTGAGTTAAGTGCTTTCTTGAATCAGTTATTGATTCCGCATAACTTAGCATAAAACTGTCTACTTTAGCCAGGCAAGCATCAAAGATGGTTTGTGAATAATTTAAAATTCCACAACTGATATTTTTTATTCATTCAAGGAAGATGGGCTTCATTGGCTGGGCCAGCATTTATTGCCCATCACTAACTGCCCTTGAGAAGGTGGTGGCAAGCTGCCTTCTTGAACAACTGTAATCCATGTGATATAGGTACACCGAGAGTGCTGTTCGGGAGGGAGTTCCAGCATTTTGACCAACGACAGTGAAGGAACGACAATATATTTCCAAGGCAGGATGGTGTATGGCATGGAGGGAAACTTCTAGGTGGTGTTGTTCCCAGGTCTGTGCTACTCTTGTCCTTCTTGATGGTGGTGGTCGTGGGTTTGGAAGGTGCTGTCTGAAGAGTCTTGGTAAGTTCCTGCAGTGCATCTTTTAGATGGTACACACTGCTGATACTGTTTGTCGGTGGTGGAGGGAGAGAATGCTTCTGGATGGAGTGCCAATTAAGTGGGTTGCTTTTTCCTGGATGGTGCTAAGCTTCTTAAGTGTTGTTGGAGCTGCACTCATCCAGGCAAGTGGAGAGTATTCATCACACTCCTGACTTGTAGATTGCGGACAGGCTTTGGGGAGTCAGAAGGTGGGTTACACACCATAGGATTCCAAGCCTCTGATCTGCTCTTGTAGCCACAGTATTTACATGGCTAGTCCAGTTCAGTTTCTGGTCAATGGTAACCCCCAGCATGTTGATAGTGGGGGATTCAACAATGGCAATACTATTAAATATCAAGAGGCAATGGCTAGATTCTCTCTTGCTGGATGTGGTCATTGCACCTATGTGGCGTGCATATTACTTGCCACTTGTCAGCCGAAAACCGGACATTGCCCAGGTCTTGTTTCATTTGAACATGCACTGCTTCAAAACTTAGGAGTTGCGAATGGTGCTGAACATTGTGCAATTAGTAGTGAACCTACCCACCTCTGACGTTATGTTGGAAGGAAGGTCGTTGATGAAGCAGCTGGAGATAGTTGGGCCGAGGACACCACCCTGAGGCAGTGATGTCCTGGAACTGAGGCGACTGACCTCCAACAACCACAAGCATCTTCATTTGTGCTGGGTATAACTGCAATCAATGAAGAGTTTTATGTTTCTATCAACCGTGACTCAGTTAGCAGCAGTTTTTCTTCTGAATCAGAGGTTGTGGTTCAAGTCCCTCTCCAGAAAGGCACGTACAAAAATCTAGGCCGATTCTTCAGTGCAGTACTGAGGGGGTACTGCACTATGAAGGATGCAATCTTTTGGATAAGCAGTCACAGCATAGACTAGCTGCTCTCTTTGGTTGATAGATTAGATCCTGTGGTACTTTTCGCAAGAAGAGAAAAAACACTATCCAGGAGGTCATAGAACATAGAACAGTACAGCACAGAACAGGCCCTTCGGCCCTCGATGTTGTGCCGAGCAATGATCACCCTACTCAAGCCAACGTATCCACCCTATACCAGTAACCCGCCCCCATTAACCTTATTTTTTAGGACACTAAGGGCAATTTAGCATGGCCAATCCACCTAACCCGCACATCTTTGGACTGTGGGAGGAAACCGGAGCACCCGGAGGAAACCCACGCACACACGGGGAGGACGTGCATACTCCGCACAGACAGTGACCCAGCCGGGAACTGAACCTGGGACCCTGGAGCTGTGAAGCATTTATGCTAACCACCATGCTACCGTGCTGCCCCCAATATTTATCCCTGGCCAATATTTATCCCTCAGTCAACATCTGGTCATTAATCACCTTGATGTTTGTAGTAACTTGTGTGCAAATTAACTGCTCCATTTCCCCCATTCCACCAGTGTCTGTACTTCACTGGCTTCAGAGCACCTTGGAACATCCAAAAGTTGATGAGGATCAAACCACAGCAGAGGATGTCTGTAGTCTCAGAGAGCAGTGTTTTTTAAAACTAAATTTAGAGTACCCAATTCATTTTTTCCAATTAAGGGGCAATTTAGCGTGGCCAATCCACCTAGCCTATACATCTTTGGGTTGTGGGGCCGAAACCCATGCAAACACGGGGAGAATGTGCAAACTCCAAACAGACAGTGACCCAGAACCGGGATCAAACCTGGGATCTCGGTGGCGTGAGGCCAGTGCTAACCACTGTGCCACCGCGCTGCCCTACACAAGCATGTTTTTAATTGGAAGGTGCACCCTATGACCATATACTACATTGCTACAAAACAATTTTTGCCAAATTACCCCCAACAAACTACACCAATTAAGAAACCTTAAAATCAACTTAACTAGGTTTTAGCATCCTATCAGCCCTGGAAAATAATAAAGAGGAATTGAAAAACCATTCCTTCACCAATCATACACATGTCGAAAGGTAAAAGTATCACCCCTATATGCATTCCACAACGCTGGTATATGAGACCCTCATTTTGTTTATTACCTTGGTGATACTGAGACCTGTCTGCGACCAACTTAACAGAGTCCTTGCAAAACCTGCCCCCACGAGGATAATTCATTCGCTTTGGTGGAATGAATCGCCAGAAGTTAAAATCAAAATCGTTGCCACATCGGTGCAAAGGCTGGTCAGTTTCAGGCGGTTGAATGCGGTAGTTTCCAATTGCCATTCAGCATGTACATCATCAGGAAGACAGGCACCAAGGTGAGGCGGTGGGTCACCCCTTTCCTGCTTTTCCTGGGACCTACTCCGCTTCCCTGTCACTACATTTCATACTCCCGGAAAACCCTCCAGCCAACAACCGCGTTCCCATCCCATCAACCCAAGGGGATGGGCTGGCACCCTGGGGTCGCTTCATTGGCTGATAGGAAATGATAAGAATTAAAGATATGGACGGAATCAAAGGGGGGAAGAAATAAAACAAGATCGGGGCGATGGAGATTGAAAAGGGATCAGAGAGGAGAAGGAAAGGTTGGAAAAAATGAAGGGAGAATGCAATATGCTATAAACGCAGAGAAGATAAAAGTGAGGGCACAAAACAACCGGGTTATCAGTCGAGTTTGAGTGGGAAAGGAGAAAAGAACATTTGATAGGATTGAGGGTCTGTGTCCGGGACAGCGTGTTGAATAAACAGGTCACCCCACCGGCAGCAGCCAGTTTAAACGCTGATTTAGAAAGATAGTGAGGTTATTCACAAGAACACTGTTCTCTCCTAAAACGTCGAGGTTTCTCAAGATCCTTTGAAGCTCTAGAAGGAGCTACGGGAGATCCAAATGAGGACAGAACATGTAAACATGGGGTTCAGTAACTGTTCACACAAATCTTACTTTGCGTCCACATCGAGCCGAGTAGCTGAGCGACAGCAGCTTTGGACCCAGGTCCCTGCATCCGGCGACCAGCTCGAGTCAATATCTATTATTGCCTTTTCAGCCCCAGACAAAACACCGCAGTGTTATTATCCTCCTCCCAGTCTGTGAACTGCGAGGGAAACTGCTTTGCCCTGGCTCCTTTCTGCTTTAACATGCTCTGCCTGTCAGGGGGTCAGCACTGGGGGGGGTTATCACAGAGATGGGGGTGGGCTGCTGTATGGAGCACTGAAGACGGACAATGTAACCGTTTAACATACAACAAAACCGGCTCAGGTTTGCTCTTCCCGTCAGAAGTGGTCACGGGGAATGCATGGAGCTGTCTGCATGCAATCTCGATCCTTTATATTTACGCCTTTGCTTTGAAGATAAAGTCATTTCTCACCTTTGTTATCGCTCCGAGATCGCGGACTGCAATGGGAGCCCTTCACTCCGAGACCCCGCTCACACACACACAGCCGCTCCTCCTCTTGGGGTTTCCATCACCACCATCCCCAATCCCTTACCCCACACCGACAACAGGGGGGATAATCCAATTAGCCCGATTGGATAGGAATGGGATTCACCCGCAACCCCAGGAGAGGAATGTGAAAGGGGGCCTTCTCCCAGAAGTTGAGCAACATCTGTAAGGCACAGAAACAGGAAATGCTGCACCCCCCCCCCCCCCCCCACCCCCCGCCCCCAGCAGGTCTGGCAGCATCTGTGGAGAGAGAAGGGAGCTGACGTTTGAAGTCTGGATGACTCTTTGCCAAAGCCAGTTCCTTAAGGCGGTGAAATGAATAACACCCAGCACAGATACACACGAACTAAAATCGAGGCGGTCCTCAAAGATGTCAGCTGGAAATATCAATCTTTATTAAGGTCCAGTGGATTGTTCTCCCGCCTCTGCCAATGTGTACCTTGCTCACAGCTATATCTATACAGTGTAATGTATATATGCGTTACCCTTCCGGGAGCAGTTTGGACAAACCTGCTCTCAGACATGGGGATAATGCTACACTCGAGTTCAAATCTGAGAATGTGCTTTACCCCCAGAGCTGGGGAGCTGCCCCCTTCTCCCCTGTGCCCCCCCCCCCCCCCCCCCCCATCTCTGCCGGCCCTGCTCTGTTGTGCCAGCACCCAGCTCACAGGCTACACTCGAGTTCAAATCTGAGAATGTGCTTTACCCCCAGAGCTGGGGAGCTGCCCCCTTCTCCCCTGTGCCCCCCCCCCCCCCCCATCTCTGCCGGCCCTGCTCTGTTGTGCCAGCACCCAGCTCACAGGCATGAGGCTAGGCTTTCCTGCTGCAGTGTGCTGGGTATGAGCAGACTGCAGGTGCTGCCACCCCAGCGGGACATCAGGACATGGTGTCTGTGTATAAACCGTCCTGCTGCCCCCCCCCCCCCCCCCCCCCCCAGCCAGCTGGGTGGCTCAGAGGAAAGTTCGACAAAGCCTCACTCCCTCTATCCAACCTGGGAACTATTGCGTTAAAATACCTGTTGGAAATGCACCGGGAGAATCGGAGGGAATAGGTTGGGAGCAGGTTACACCTCAATTATAAAAACCTCCCGCACACACACACACACACACACACGCCGCCGATCTGCCCGGATCAGATTTAATATAAATGTGCGAGTAGATATCGCCAGTAGCTTTGTAACTGGGACGGTCCATTTCCAGCTGAATTGCTCTTTTGTGCAAAGCGCATCGCCTGCTGCACTTTCATCTGTGCAACCTTTTCCAAAACAAGACAAGTATCCACCTGTCTGTGAAATGTCCACTTCCACTCCTTTCCCAGCCACGTTGACACTTATATGCCTGGCGTACCTGGATAATCTCTCCCCGGTATCTGACATTTCTTCCTCTTCACCCGCCTCTGAAATAAGTGTCCACATTGTCACTGCGAGATTGCAGGGTGGGCTGTGTGTATGTGTGTTGTGTGTGTGCACAGATAATGGATGGAAATGTTGCATTAAAGGATAGACAGAGTCCCTCGGAATCCTTTTCGGCTGCCTGATTATTTCTAGCTTTTTTTTTCTCTTTTTCCAGATTTCCACCAGTATTTTGTTGTTTGAAGCTATTTTTATTCTCCATAAATAGGCGAAGAATGTCTGGGGCACACGCCGTCAGTCTTGTGCCTCAAAACAGTGCTATCTTTGGATCCCATTTTGCACGGGTTAGCGAGGCTCTGACCTGATTACGACAGGCAACTCGAGATGCTTTTGTGAGGGCCTGGTTAAAATGGCATTCCTTGTGTCAGGATTTTTCATCACCATCTCTCAATTTCTGTTCGGTTGCTCAAGTTAAAAATCAGCCTTGATGTGTGTACCAGATGGCATTTAATGTGAAACATCCCACTCCCGACTTCACTAATTTGTTGCCATTATTGCTGCCCTGTTGATGAAGTGAGCGACACCCACTCTTCCTGCCACTTGTACCTATTCAGCTGAGAGTTGGAGCTGAAATTCATTCACACAATAATGTAGTGAGTCACAGTTGAACAGTGCACAGACCGACCTGCAGGGAAGCCATCATAAGTAGAAGTATAAAGTCTCAAATAGTGGCTTATTGCCAAGACCATGGCAGCACTGATGGTGAATGGAACAAAATGGTCACACAGGGCAGGAGTTAGAAGAGAAAAGGTTGTTTGGTAAAATATACAGTAAGAAGTCTTACAACACCAGGTTAAAGTCCAACAGGTTTATTTGGAATCACTAGCTTTCGGAGCACTGCTCCTTCATCAGGTGAGTGAAGAGGTAGGTGACACAAACATATAGGTTATCAAAGCCAATGATACTTTGAATACCGGAATCTGCACATCATGGTAAAATGTAGGCAGACAGAAGACTGCAGAGGTAAAGCTGTGGCATGGAACAATTTGAAGCTAGGCAGTGATTCCAATACACCCCGTACATTCCTTAGCCTTCACCCTTACACTAATGGCACAGTGGTTAGCACATCTGCCTCACAGCGCCAGGGACCCAGGTGACTGCGTGTGGATTTTGCACTTTCTCCCCGTGTCTGTGTGGGTTTCCTCCGGGTGCTCTGGCTTCTTCCCAAAGATGTACGGGTTAGATGGACTGGCCATGATAAATTGCCCCTTAGTGTCCAATTCCTTCACTTGCTATCAGCCTCTTGTTCCATCACTACCCCACCTCATCCATTGAAACATCTGCTTCTTCCCTTCTGCTGTAACTCACTTAATGCTTTTCCCTTCATCTTCTGCTTTATCATTCCCATTCACTGACCAGTTTTCAAGTTTTCACCACGCTCCCTGTGTTGCCTCTACCCCAAGTGTTTTTCAAACTTTTTTTCCAGGGACCCATTTTTACCAAGCAGCCAACCAACCGGACCCAAGCCGCCCAACCTTTGTGACCCACGCAGGCCGACCTTCGTGATCCACGCCAGCCGAGCTTCGCGACCCAGGCCGGCCAACCTTTGTGGCCCACGCCGGCCAACCTTCGGGACCCAAGGTGGCCGACCTTCGCAACCCATACTGGCTGACATTCGCGACCCACGCCGGCCGAATTTCGCGGCCCACGCCGGCCAACATTCGCAACCCATACCGGCCGACCTTCGAAGCCCACGCTGGCCAACATTCGCAACCCATGCCGGTCGACCTTCGTGACCCACGCCGGCCGACCTTCACGGCCCACGCCAGCTGACTTGCATGTCCCACCATTTTCTCTTACCTTGTTTGTTGCTGACAAAAATGGAGGAGATGGTTTTGGGTCCCTTTGGCCCCCCGAACGTGTGAAAAAAAAAAGGCTGCGACCATATAAAAAAAAATGCAATTGCACTGCTCATGCGCACCGATGATCGGGCATGCATGCGCAGTGCGGCTGAATTTTTAAAATATGTTGGTGGCCATTTTGAAGGCCGCTTGCCGCCGGCATAGTTAAAAGCTGGCTGCTGCGGCTGTTGTGTGCGCATTTGGGCGATTGGGAGCGCCGCGACAGACAGCTCCGCAGCCCCCCTGACACCCGCCCGTGACCCACCCGCGGGTCGCACCCCCAAGTTTGACAATGCCTGCTCTACCCACTTCTACCCCACAAAGGGGCTGGTTTCGCTCACTCAGCTAAATTGCTGGCTTTTAAAGCAGACCACGCAGGCCAGCAGCACGGTTCGATTCCCGTACCAGCCTCCCTGGACAGGCGCCGGAATGTGGCGACTAGGGGCTTTTCACAGTAACTTCATTGAAGCTTACTCGTGACAATAAGCGATTTTCATTTCATTTTTCATTTCATTTCATTTCATTTCTTTCATCCTCTCTATTTCCTCAAAATGGCTTTGTTTGCTTTCAAAATTCAACCTGTTGCTCTTCTAAAAGATCAGATCAGAATAAGGAGATACATTGGTATCTTCACCACATATGCAGCAATCTAGCAGAGGGGATTGCCCATCCTTCATAGAACCTGCTTTAATCTAATTCCATTCATTCCAGTTTAGACAGTGAAGATGAAGTGGGTAGCCAAAATCTGCCTGGAATCAGAGCTACTGCAGCAGCTCTTTGCTGAGTGCTAGCAGAACAATCCCTGCCTACTTCACTGACAGCCATTTCCAACCTCTCCCCCAGTCCTTTTATTCACAAAAAAAGTCCATCTGTTTGAAAATGAACATTGTTATTTATGTCGACTAACACTGCAGAATCACCAGCTACAAAAGAACCCTCTCAGCGCACAATTTTAATAAGTTTTCATTTCACTTACTTAAATAAATGACTACCATAATACATATCACCCTGGCGTGAGCCCAAAGTGCCACTTTTATGGTCCAAGCAATTCAGCAGCTGTATAGGACATTCTGGTCCAGCTTCATTTCTGGCACCACGGTTGGCATTGAATAGGGTGAGGCAGGAGAAAGAGAAGCACATTCCATTCCCACTGTATAATTTCTCAGCTCTAGCGATTTAACTCAGCACTTGATCTGCAGGTCGGAAGACTGTAGGGCACCTACAATCTAACTGAAGCCCCTATCCATTCAGTCTCCCAGGATGTACAAGGTGGAGGAGATGGCAGACTCCAAAATCTGCATGACCACAGTAGGACAAACCCTGAGAAGTATAACTACTGGTGCCACTTTGTCCTTCAAGAAGGGCTGAGGTGTAATATCCATTGATGTAACCACATATTGTATTGTTGACTGGAGGGTGTCAATGCCATGCACTAAAACTCCACACAAGTTGATAATGGACACCTGTACACTGTTTGACATTTCAGTAACACTCACGAGTGTCCAATACATTCAGCAATTGCTGATGCACTGAAAATATTTTTCTTTTGAAGTCCAGGCCCATAACTGTTTTCCCTTGTCTTATTCAGCAGAGGAAGGTGGTGGCATCGTGATTTGTTATTGGATTAGTAATCCAGAGATCAGGGGTAATGCACTGGGGACCTGGGTTCGAATCCCACCATCACAGATGGTGGAATTTGAATCCAATGAAAGGAAAAGTCTAATGAGGACCATGAAACCATTGTCATCAAAAATCCATCAAGTTCACTAATGCCCTTCAGGGAAGGAAATCTGCCATCCTGACCCTGTCTGGCCTACATGTGACTCCAGATCCACAGCAAACTCTTAAATGCCCTCTGAAATGGCCTAACAGGCCACTCAGTACAAGGGCAATTAGGAAATACAATAAATGCTAGCACAGCCAATGATGCCCACATCCATGAATGAATTAAACAAAAGAGCTTGTTAGTGAGCCCATGACCATGGCCATCCTTTCCAACTGAATTTGGGCTCGGTAAATCATACCCTCTAACTCACTATCTATGCCACGGGCATTGCCAGTTGCTCAAAGTGACGCCAAATAGTGAGTTGTTTGTGGTGCATCCGGGGGATCAAGAGGAGGGGATTGGTAGGCTCCCACTGAAGCAGGCAGGGAAGAGCTTCAGGTACCTAGGCAGGGCCGGTCCAAGGCACCGGCAACTCGGGCAGTCGCCCGGGGCGCCATGTGCTAAGGGGCGCCAGACACTCAGGTCCCGCGCATGCGCAGTTGGGCCGGTGCCAACCAGCGCATGCGCGGTGGCCGCCCTCCCCCAGGTCCGCCCCCCCCGCTCGGTCCGCTCCCCCCGCCCACCCCCCTCGGTCCCCCCCGCCCCCCCTCGGGTCCGGTCCCCCCGCCCCCCCCTCGGGTCCGCCCCCCGCGGCCCCCCTCGGCCCCGCCCCCCCCCTCGACCCCGCCCCCCCCCCTCGGGCGCCGAAGTTCAGCTTGCCGGGGGCGCCAGCAACCCTAGGGCCGGCGCTGTACCTAGGGGTCCAGGTGGCGGGGAGTTGGGGGGCCCTGCACAAGCTCAACCTCACAAGGTTGGTGGAGCAGATGGAGGAGGAGTTTAAGAGGTGGGATATGTTACCGCTGTCACTGGCGGGGAGGGTGCAGTCTGTTAAGATGACGGTGCTCCCGAGGTTTTTGTTCCTGTTCCAGTGCCTCCCCATCCTTATCCCGAAGGCCTTTTTTAGGAGGGTCAACAGGAGTATCACGGGATTTGTGTGGGCGCATGGGACTCCGAGGGTGAGAAGAGTGTTCCTGGAACGGGGCAGGGATGGGGGGGGCTGGCGTTGCCCAACCTCTGTGGGTACTATTGGGCTGCCACCGCAGCGATGGTGCGGAAGTGGGTAATGGACGAGGAAGGGGCAGCATGGAAGAGGATGGAGGCGGCGTCATGTGTGGGCACGAGCCTGGAGGCGCTGGTAATGGCGCCGTTGCCACTCCCTCCAATGAGGTATACCATGAGCCCAGTGGTGGCGGCTACCCTCAAAATTTGGGGGCAATGGAGACGACATAGGGGAGAAGTGGGGGGCTCGATGGAGGCCCCGATACGGGGGAACCATCGGTTTGTCCCAGGGAGCATTGATGGCGGATTTCTGGGCTGGCACAGGGCAGGGGTTAGGAGGTTGAGGGACCTGTTTGTGGAGGGGAGATTCGCGAGCTTGGGGGAGTTAGAGGGGAAGTTTGGGCTCCCCCCGGGGAACATGTTTAGGTACATGCAGGTGAGGGCGTTTGCCAGGCAGCAGGTGGAGGGGTTCCCCTTGCTGCCCCCATGAAGGGTGCGGGATCGGTTGCTCTCGGGGGTGTGGGTTGGAGGAGGGAGGATTTCGGACATATACCGAGTGATGCAGGAGGTAGACGAGGCCTCAGTGGAGGAACTGAAGGGTAAATGGGAAGAGGAGCTGGGTGAGGAGATTGAGGAGGGGACGTGGGCGGATGCCCTGGAGAGAGTGAATTCATCCTCTTCCTGTGCGAGGCTTAGCCTCATACAGTTCAAGGTGCTGCATAGGGCCCACATGACTGGGACGAGGATGAATAGGTTTTTCGGGGGCGAGGACAGGTATGCTAGGTGCTCGGGGAGCCCAGCGAACCACGCCCATATGTTTTGGGCGTGCCCAGCGCTGGGGGAGTTTTGGAAGGGGGTAGCAAGGACGGTGTCGAGGGTGGTGGGATCCAGGGTCAAGCCAGGCTGGGGACTCGCAATTTTTGGGGTTGCAGTGGAGCCGGGAGTGCAGGAGGCGAAAGAGGCTGGTGTTCTGGCCTTTGCGTCCCTAGTAGCCCGGCAGAGGATCTTGCTCCAATGGAAGGATGCGAGGCCCCCAAGCGTGGAGGCCTGGATCAATGATATGGCGGGGTTCATTAAATTGGAGAAGGTGAAATTTGCCCTGAGGGGATCAGTACAAGGGTTCTTTAGGCGGTGGCAGCCTTTCCTGGACTTCCTGGCGGAACGGTAGGGAAATAGGCCGGCAGCAGCAGCAACCCGGGGGCGGGGGGGGGGGGGGGGGGGGGGGGTGGGGATCGGTGGGAGGGAGAACTGTGTACATGCGTTTGTGGGATGTGGCGGGTGTTATCTCTTTCCCTTTTGTTGTTTGGGTGTTCTTTTGTTTTTTTCTTTTGTTTGTAGTTGCTTTTGAAGTTGGGTGGGTATTGTTCTTGGGGTGTTACCGCGCTTGTTTTGTTAATAGAGTTGAGATGTTTATGTTTTGTAAAAATTTCAATAAAAATTATTTTTAAAAAAAGAAAGTGAGGCCAAATGATTTGGATCTTCTGGAGGACCTACAGTCTGTGCAACGGCATGACATGGCTGCCTAAAGAACCTAGAATGGGGCAGAGGAAGAACAGTGAACATGTAGTGGTAAAGGTCAGAGAACATTAGTAGAAGTGAAATACCGTACTCGCTTGTAGAGGGTGTGCATAGGAGAGAAGTTCTTAGAAAGATAAAGGGAAGGGAAGATGCCCAAACACCCTGCTGTGCAGGTCCTCCAGTCACCACACCTCTAGTACTGTATTCCCAGGCTGCACTTCTAAGCACTGCATCCTTTTCCAGTTCCTGAGGCACAAAGGAAAGAATTATGGTTATAGTCCAAGGCTGATCCTTAGTATTAGAGGACTGAGTTACGAAATGAAATGGTCTGTAAAACACAGACTCTTCCATCTTGAAGAGAAGCGAGAAGGACAGTTGCATAATATTCTCAGTTATTCAGAAAGATTCTTCTGGAGCATTGGTTCAATTTAAGTCATGACTTCAAAAATAGCTGCTGAAGACTAATATTAGAAAACATTTCTTTCGGCAAAGGATGGTTAATAGTCGGAATGAGGAATTATTCACAAAGCAGTTTGATGTTCTGGTGACAGATCTCAGGTTTAAGTGGAAGCATAAATTAGATAAACCAAATCATATCCCACATTATTGCGAGATGTTGTTCTGCATCAGCCATGGCTCCATTGTGTTGTAGGGTATTGGATACCATTCCCGTACCAGCCTCCCCGAACAGGCGCCGGAATGTGGCGACTGGGGCTTTTCACAGTAACTTCATTTGAAGCCTACTTGTGACAATAAGTGATTTTCATTTCATTTGATAGGTCTTGATGAAGTCTTTGTAGTCTTAGATAGATTAACTCTATGTATTATTACCTACTAGAATGATGTTCATATATACAGTAAATGGTTCAAGCTAGGAACTGTCTCCATGCTTGTTTGTACGCACACCTTTGTCTAACACTAGACTGCCCCCTGGTGCAGATCATGTGCTCCCCTACATCACTGTGTGGATGGTACTGTACTCAGTGCCATATTAACCCTATATGTGCCGTACCCTTATGCTATTGGTGACACTCTCACCTCTGAGTCAGAAAATTATGCGGACAAGTCCCATTTCAGAGCTTTGAACATGCAAATCCAGGCCAAGGAACTGTTGCATTGTCTTTTCGATGAGACATTCAAACCAACTGTTCCCTCCGGTGGATTTTAAAGATCCCACCATGCTATTTCAAAGATGAGCACCAGATTGATCCCACTGGGAATGTACATATTGCATCCAATTAATGGCAAATCACAAAAAGGAAAGTTTAACTCTGTGGCAATGTTCTGTTTGTTACAAAAATATACCTTTGATTGATTTCCTAACTGAGTTACCTTGCAACTACCTCCAAAGGCTGAAGTTATTGTTATATGCCTTCATATAAATTGCTCCGCATAACAAGATGCAGATTTTTAAATATTCGCATTGGAACATAAGCAGTTATTGATTTTTCTGTGATGTTGATGTCTGTAGAACCTTTTCTTCTTTCATTTTCCCCCTCCTCTGTCACTTTAATCTTTTTTTTTCATCAGTAGGGAATTACCCCCAGCTCTCCGATGAGCTCAATTACATTTTCCTTTCAGTGGGAGGAACGGCAAAAAGTGCCCTTTTGTGACCCCTGACTACACCTTACTTGGTATGATTCAAATTTGTTCAAGATCGTTCTTTTCATGTCCAAATAAGAGGCACTAGTAAACATTCATTTCTATTGAGCTGAAATAGTCACAAAGTCACCTGGGAGAGTGGGCCAGTGGTTCTCAAAGGATGATCTGCAAAGCTCTTCCAGGTGGTCTGCGAGATGGTCCAAACTGCAAGTCATGTTGGGTAACATCACAGCCAAGGCCAAAGTAGAGAACAGGCCCAGAACCCTCATTTTCACCACACCCATGTTCACACAATTACACTGGCTCCCACATGTAAGGCATGAATCCTTATAAGTGTGAGCTATAACACCTAGTTTTATAAGCAATATTTATGTTATTTTGTTTGATTAATATATATGAAAGATAAGTTTGAGTTTCTCACAAGAAGATGATTGCGATGATTTTATAACACATACAGCAAAGTCTATGGGCCCTGACAACATTCCAGCCGTAGTATTAAAGACTTGTGCTCCAGTGAGTGCTCTCCTCCAAGGGCGGAGTAAAAGGGGGATGGGGCATTGGCTGCGTGAGTTGTTAGGAGTTCAGGTGAAAGCTTGCTGTTGCTTTAGTCTTGAGATTTAGTCTGTTTTCTCCTGAACTATTTGCTTCGTTAGTCTTGCTCTGAGGACTTTTTGTTCTGTCAACTCTGTTAGAGCATTTCTGCCCCTTGCAGCCAAGGGAAAAGGAAGACAAGGCCTGGTGTCCACAGACAGTGTCGCAGGGAGAGAGGGACCTATGAGATGGGTGGCACAAGGGGTGCAGGACAGCAGGGAAAGCAAGGCGGATGGTGACACTAACCTGCTGCCAGACTGTACAGGCACTGATACAGCTACCTCACATGCCTGACGTCCAGGAGACCCCACCTCTCTTGGAACACCAATTACTATGCCACATGACTGGCCCAGACATCATTGTGCCACACGACTGGACCAGAGATCACCTCCAAATGTGTGGTTGGGTATTTAATGGCAATGGCTCTGGAGGTCGCAGCATCGATCCATTTTTATGCATCCGGGTAATTCCAGGGGTCACTGGGGGATCTATGTGGAGCTTCCTAAACAGCTGTCCAAAGTTGCAAATGGTCGCAACTAATGATCTGTTCAGATAGGGCTAGGCCCTCACATTCATTCAGTACCAGACAATCCATGCCAGAGATTTCTCATCTATTCATGAAAATTATGAAATAGTTGCCACAGTTACACAAAAACAATAGATTAGATTGATGAAATGAATGAATACATGCAGTTAAAACCTCATCCTGTGCTCACAGTGCCTTAAATTTAAGTTTGTGAGTGCTATGTCTTGGTGTCTACCCCTCGCTGGCAGCAGTATTGGAGGCAGGTTGCTGACTCTGGAGAGATTGTCTGGCCTCCCCATGGTGTTTTCCCCAGCAGCAAGAAGCAGCCCGCTGTGAACGGCGGCAGGATCCTCTGCTCCTGCCACTGTCAATGGGATTTCCTATTGAATTCATACCATGCCATTGGGAAAACTGCGGTGGGTGGGGGGGGGGGGGGGTGCTGTCGGCAGAACCGGAAGATCCCACTGGCATGAACACCTGAGAGGTCTCACCCTCTGTTGTTGTGTCGGCCCTGATTACCTTGGCAGTCATCATCTAGACAGTGGCGCCTGACCAGGATCTGCCTCGGAAGGTGTGCCCAGTGACATGGCTGGGCACCACTTAGTCACACAGCCTCCACCTGCAAAACCATTCCATGCTCACTCTGTGCTGAGAACTGGGGAGAGGTCAGAGTGCCCACTGGCAATGTCATCTCGCCAGATGTGCCCAGCAGGCTCTGAGGCCATAACTGCTTCCAAATTTATTTTCTCCTGGACTGTTCTCTGAGGGTCATCACTAACTCCTGTCAGCCTTCAGGTAGCAACCTCTGCTCTGTTTTAACCCCTGTCAGGTCCCCTTTGGAACTGGTACTTGCCAAGCTCCCACCCCCACTGGCAGCGCTGAACCTATGCCTGGTCATCTTTCATACTGGACAACCCTTAATTGGCCAACCAGTGTGAAATTAAGAACATAAGAACTAGGAGCAGGAGTAGGCCATCTGGCCCTTCGAGTCTGGTCCACCATTCAATGAGATCATGGCTGATCTTTTGTGGACTCAGCTCCAATTTCCCACCCAAACACCATAACCCTTTATTCGTCAAAAACTCTCGATCTTTATCTCGAAAACATTTAATGAAGGAGCCTCAACTGCTTCACTGGGCAGGGAATTTCACAGCTTCACAACCCTTTGGGTAAAGAAGTTCCTCCTAAGCTCAGTACTAAATCTACTTCCCCTTATTTTGAGGCTATGCCCCCTAGTTCTGCTTTCACCCGGCAGTGGAACCAACCTCCTCTCATCTATCCCATCTATTCCCTTCATAATTTATGTTTCTACAAGATCTCCCCCCCACCCCCCGCATTCTTCTAAATTCCAACGAGTGCAGTCCCAGTCTACTTAACCTCTTCTCATAATCCAACCCCCTCAACTCTGGTATTAGCCTTGTGAATCTCCTCTGCACACCCTCCAGCACCAGTATGTCCTTTCTCAGGTAAGGAGACCAAAACTGAACACAATACTTCAGGTGTGGCCTCACTAACACCTTATACAATTGCAGCATGTTGAAGTGCATTTACGGAATATCTGGGAGGTTACATGCCCCAAAGGCCGTATTAAACACACCCTGCTGCCCTCATATCGAATCATTGTGGTCATCTGGGATTCAGTAAACTTCTTCCAGGACCAAAAGGGGGAAGTGTTGGAGGGCATTTTCTGATACTGAATTATGATATAAATTATAGGTGGCTCTGCAGCTACATTTGTGCTCCTATATTACTTTTGAATAATTATGATCAGACAAAAGGTACTCATTGGCTTAGATGCCTGTTTAGAAGAGGCAATTTGTAGAAATAGATAGTGTATACAAAATGCTAGTGAATATTAGAAAGGACACAAAATGGCTGTTAATTATTAAAGCAATACTAAAGACACAAAATGGCTGAACTTAAGCTACCTCATGAAAACCAGGCATGGGTATATACAGGGTGTATTTTAACAGCCACTGATAACAGCTTCACAGAACAAGGAGTGCAATGTATCCTTGATAAAGCTCAAGGTCCACAGCTGCAGACAGGACATATCCTTGTGTTAGTTTTGAATGACTTCTGTATGAAGTTAGGGGCAGGTGAGACAACGCCCACTTTAACCATATATGTGATAACTGGGATGCTACGAAAATTGATTGACTGCATGTAATGAATTGTAATACGAATATAGATGATTGATTGTATGCAAATGAGAAATTAAAACTAATTCCGCCCCTTGAATCTGTATATTAACCCAATGCGAACCTCAGCTCAAGTGAGAAAGAGTATTGCGAGACTGCGTAGTCTCCAAATCTTTCTCCCAGATCTGAAATAATAAATTACTTCTTTATACTCATCCTCAGGCCTTCGTGTGAATATTTTCACCTCTAACACAGCATAACCTCCCTAATCGTAAACTCCATTCCTCCAGCAATGAAGGACAACACTCCATTCATCTTCTTAATCACCTGTTGCACCTGTAAACCAACTTTTTGTGACTCATGCACTACGACACCCAAGTCCCTCTGTTTTAATATTTTATCATTTAAATAATAATCTCTTTTGCTGTTATTCCTATCAAAATGGATAACCTCACATTTGTCAACATTGTATTCCATCTGCCAGACCCTAGCCCATTCACTTAACCTATCCAAATCCCTCTGCAGATTTCCAGTATCCTCTGCACTTTTTGCTTTACTACTCATCTTAGCCTCATTAAACTATCAAACTGTAAACTCAGTGCCGTGAGACAGCAGTGCTAACCACTGTGCCACCGTGCTGCCCCCTGAGCTGTTGTTTCCACTGGCTGGAGAGTCTAGAACTAGAATAGCAAAGTCTCAGAATAAGGAGACAGACATTTTAGATTGGGAGGAGGAGAAATTTCTTCCCTCGGGGTATGACATTTTGAAATGTTCTTTCTTACAGGGTTGCAGATATTTATTCATTAAATAAAAGTAAAGTCACTATAGTCCAAATTGACTTTTACTTCCCCTTTCAGGGGAAAAGCTGACTGGTGGTGATATACCCTGAGGATCACCACAGCTCAAGTGAGGGGAAAGGTTGAGAAGACAGGGCCTTTATGAACAACCTCAGCCAGTATACCGCGCAACTTCAAATAAACCATTGTTTGCAGCAAACTACCCAGCCTTCAGAACAACGACCACGATACCACACAACCCTGCCATGGCAATCTCTGCAAGACGTGCCAGATCACCGACATGGATACCACCATTACACGTGAGAACACCACCCACCAGGTACGCGGTACATACTCGTGCGACTCGGCCTCATACGCTGCAGGAAAGGATGTCTCGAAGCGTGGTACATTGGCGAGACCATGCAGACGCTGCAACAGCCAATGAACGGACATCGCGATACAACTGCCGGTCAGCAATGTATTTCCACTCGGGGAACACTTCAGCAATCAAGGGCATTCAGCCTCTGATATCCGGGTATGCGTTCTCCAAGGCGGCCTTCAGGACGCTTGACAACTCAGAATCGCCGAGCAGAAACTTATACCCAAGTTCTGCACACATGAGTACAGCCTCAATTGGGACCTTGGATTCATGTTGCATTACATTCATCCCCCACCATCTGGCCTGGGCTTGCAAAATCCTACCAACTGCCCTGACTTGAGGCAAGTCACACCTCTTTAACCTGGGTTACCCCTCTCTCTGGATCTGTAAAGACTTAATTACCTGCAAATGCTTGCATTCAAAGTATCGTCTTGCATCTTTGACTTTGTCTGTATATATGTTTCTGGAACCTACCTCTTCATTCACCTGAGGAAGGAGCAGTGCTCCGAAAGCTAGTGTTTGAAACAAACCTGTTGGACTTTAACCTGGTGTTGTAAGACTTCTTACTGTGCTCACCCCAGTCCTACGTTGGCACCTCCACATCAGCCAGTATAGGAATTGAACCTGTGCTATGGGCCTTGATCTGCATCACGAACCAGCTTCTCCAGCCAACTGAGTTAAACCAGTCCCCTTCATTGAATATATTCTAGGCTAAGATCAATATACTTTTGGAAACCAAAGGGATCAATAAACATAGCGATTGGGGAGAAAAGTAGAGTTGAAGTTGAGGATCAGCCATGATCTTATTAAATTGTAGAGCTGGCTTGAGGTATTCTCCTGTCCTTATTTTTGAGAACTGATGCAGCTAATGCACACACACAAAACTCCTAGCCAGGCCTAGCAGGGTATCTTGAACACATTCAATGTGTAATTCAGCTCACATAACAATCTCCTCTAATGAGGTTCTAATGCCCAAGAATTGCAGTTAAAGACTAAACTGAGTTGGCAAGCTTCCACTGACACAATTATTTACATTCCCATGTTACCTGCTAACTGTCACAATTTACATTCTGCACATTATGTGCTGCGGCTTGTGTCAGTGAATGAGAATGATGCAATGCATGGTGAGGTGCTGGAAAACTAAATAAAAGGAATGTTATATAATGCTGCCTGTAAGTGAGCCCTTCAAAGGTAACGGTAAAGTCACCGTAGTCCCAGATGAGCATAGGCTGCTTTCCTCTTTGAGGGGGAGAGCTGACTGGTGGTCATTTAGCCTGAGGATCACCACACCTCAGGCAAGAGGCAAGATTGAGAAGGCGGGATCTTCATGAATAATGTTCAATGTGACTGACTGTATACCTATCCAAGTATGTATGTATCCAAGTGTGTGAGAGATGGTGATGGGGGGCTAGAGCGTGGGGAGTTAGAGAAAGTAAGAGAGATTGGACAGTGTAAGAGCAGAATGGTACTAGTTCTGAGTTTGCCTTCAACTCTTTCACTCTTTTTTTCAAAGACGACAGGTTTGTCATAACCTCTTCAAAGTGTGTCAAGGGTTTCACATTTTGGGGCCCATTTTGCTTCTGCTTTATTGCACCATGCGCCTTTGGTCTTGCAAGTTGATAGTTTTAAAATCTTCGAAGGAGTATGGAATGGTAAACCGGTGTCCACCCTGCAGGCCTGCCAGTGAGTGAATGCATGTTGACTTAGGTTGAGTTGAAAGGACATGCTGTCGGAAACCACTTTGAGATTCTAGCATGAAATCAGTTCATTCTAAGTTGTAGTCATACTGAAGTATGGACATGTATGGTAACCGTTCAAGGAGCTGCTGTAAGACGGAGCAAGTCTACCTTGCATACGCATTTGAGGCAGTTTCTTAGTATCTGAAACTGTAGGGTCATCGTACCTTCTTCATAACTGTTCCAAAGTCTGCCACCCTCTTTATTTGGAGTCAGTGCTCGGAAAGTTGCTGACAATACAGTATTCACCTTTCCAGCATTTTCTTGCCAAATGTTTTGGATTGCTGTCATGAGGTAGGGGGGAGGGGTCAAAGAAATACAAGAATCTCAGAATAATACAACTTCCATTCCCCTCCACATTAAATCGCGCCTGCTGCATTTTAGAATTCATGTCAGCTGCACAAGCATTCCCTCAGGCAGTTTGCAGCACTGATGTGAGTTCACGCTGGTTACTTAATGCATGCACATCATAAATCTCAGGCAGGAAGATCTCTGCAAAAGAAAAATCAGCAGAATCTCCCACAGTGACATTTCAATCAAAACTGAACCCAACAGAAATATCTGCCCTTTAATATTGGGCGTGATTCGATGGGGAAATGTCTAAGCTCATTTTGGCCGAGTTCGACAGAGTGATCATTGACAGCCACGCTGGCAGGATCGCGGCCCACCTGCATCAGCACGTCGAGCTGAAAATGTGTTCCCACGAGCTTCTCACCATTACTGGCCGTCTCACTGTTTGATTTGCCGGACTCACGCTTCAGCAGCTCACTGGTAACAAGGGGGAGCTGCTTTTAAACGCTCCCTCACCACTCATTCCCAGTCAACACGCAAGCATGGCAGCGCGGAGACCTGCTCCTCGCTTTGGGAATGCAGATCTTGCCAGGCTTCTCGCACTGTGAAATAGAGGCAGGGCACCCTGTTCCCCCCAAGGGGATTGGAGGATCAGCAGCAGGGTTCGCAATGCCGCCTGGGAGGCAATGGCAGCGGCTGCCAGCATGACCAGGAGGACCGCCGTCCAATGTCGGAAGACCAATGACCTACACCGAGCTGCAAGGGTACATAACCACCTCTCTCCTGGCATCAGTTCCTCCTGCCACTTCTCAAATTCCCCACCCCGTGCCCCTCCACAAATCACTGGCTGACACCTTGCGCCCTTCCCACATCCTATCTTCGTGCTTGTTCCTCAGAAACTCCTGGCACCCACCAGCACAACCCCTTCATGTCCAGGTGTGGTGTCCACACATGCCACCTGGTATAAACCTCCCTAGCCATTAAACTGCAGCTCACAATACCCGCTCTTTGGCCCCGCAGGAGAAGACAACCCATAACAAATGGGCGAGGGCCAACATAGGGGGAAGGATGACAGAGATCCTAGTCCCCATCCTCTATGCGGAATGGGCCATGGAGATTGTGGGGTTGACCAAGGAGAGAGCAGTTACTGACAGCGACGTTGGCCTGCACCACAGAGATGAGGATCCATTGCCCCTCACCTAGATGACATGTCTCAAGTGAGTAATACTTATCAGACAAAATAATCCTTCCCTCTCATGGATACATGTCCATTGTCCCGCAGGATCTCCATCTGATGTAGCCAAGCCATCCGGAGTCATTCCCTCCCTGTCACCCAAGAGACCACCTCAGAGGGGAGCTCCGAGGAGACCATCATCAGGGCATTACAGCTCTCACCTCCACCTTCCACCAGTGCAGAAACACATACCTCAGTGGGTGACATTAGTGGACAGGCATCTGGGGCGCAATCTGTGAGCACCACACAGTTGCTGATGCACATCAGGTGGAGGCAGTAACATCCGAGGGAGTCAGCAGTCGGAGGTCTGCTGGATCCCAGGACTCATTTGGGTACCGGTCAGATGACGAGCCTCTGGACAAGGTTGCTCCAGAGTCGATGCAGATGATAGGCCACAGCCATGAGATTCTGGAAGGGATGTCTGTGACATTCCAGTGAGTGCATAGCCGATTCGAGGAGTCCCAAGACTTTGGGCATCGGAGACGATGCCGACAATGTGTGGCAATGAGGCCAAAACTACTAGGGTGGCAACTGCAGTGGAAAGCCTGGACCACGCCAGCCGTGCCTTTTTATCCCTGGTAATTGACTGGTAAGTAGTTTTCTTTTTGCTTTTTCTTTTCATTGGTATATTTATTTATTTATTTTTTTTGGAAAAGTTAACCGAAGGTTTAAGACATGGCAGGAGAACCCAGACCCGTGTCATGCTCCTCGTGTGCGATGTGAGAGCTCAGGGACACGTCCACTGTCCCTGGCTCCTTCACGTGCAAGAAGCATGTCCAGTTGCAGCTCCTGTTAGACCGCTTGACGGCTCTGGAGCTGCGGATGGACTCACTTTGGAGCATCCGCAATGCTGAGGACGTCGTGGATAGCACGTTTAGCGGGGTGGTCACACCACAGGTGAAAGTTACTGAGGGAGATAGAAAATGGGTGACCACAATTCAGAGCAAGAGTAGGAAGACAGTGCAGGTCTCCACTGCGGTCATCTCCCTGCAAAACAGATATATCGCTTTGGATACTGTTGAGGGAGATGGCTCATCAGGGGAAGGCAGCAGCAGCCAGGTTCATGGCACCGTGGCTGGCTCTGCTGGGCAGCAGGGCAGGAAGAAGAATGGCAGGGCTATAGTGATAGGGGAATCAATCGTAAGGTGAATAGACAGACGGTTCTGCGGACGCAATCGAGACTCCAGGATGGTATGTTGCCTCCCTGGTGTAAGGGTCAAGGATGTCTTAGAGCAGCAGGACATTCTGGGGGGGGGGGGGGGGGGGGGGTGAACAGCCAGCTGTCGTGGTGCACATAGGCACCAACGATATAGGTAAAAAATGGGACGAGGTCCTACAAGCTGAATTCAGGGAGTTAGGAGTTAAACTAAAAAGTAGGACCTCAAAGGTAGTAATCTCAGGATTGCTACCAGTGCCACGAGCTACTCAGAGTAGGAATGTCAGGATAGAAAGGATGAATGCGTGGCTCGAGAGATGGTGCAAGAGGGAGGGATTCAAATTCCGGGGGCATTGGAACCGGTTCTGGGGGAGGTGGGATCAGGACAAACCGGACGGTCTGCACCTGGGCAGGACTGGAACCAAAGTCCTAGGGGGGGTGTTTGCTAGAGCTGTTGGGGAGGGTTTAAACTAATGTAACAGGGGGATGGGGACCGATGCAGGAAGTTGAAAGATAGTAAAACAGGGGCAGAAGCAAAAAGAAGTAAAGGGGAAAGTGTAAGGCAGAGAAGCCATAGTCAAAAATCAAAATGGGCGACAGTACAAGGTACAGTGACTGAGGGGAGCTCAGTGAATAGGCCCAGTAATACTAAAAGGAATAAAACAGGAAGGAAAAATGTAAATGGTAAGCAATGTGGCAGGTTGTTACATGAAGATATGGGTTCAACGACAAGGAAAATATCATAGTTAGGGATTCTCTCAGAAGGAGCGAGCACAATATGGTGGAATTAAAAATACAGATGGAGGGTGAGAAGGTAAAATCAAACACTAGTGTTTTGTGCTTAAACAAAGATTACAATGGGATAAGAGAAGAGCTAGCTAAGGTAGACTGGGAGCAAAGACTTTATGGTGAAACAGTTGAGGAATAGTGGAGAACCTTCCAAGTGATTTTTCACAGTGCTCAGCAAAGCACTGTTATACCAACAAAAAGGAAGGACGGTAGAAAGAGGGAAAATCAACCATGGATATCTAAGGGACAGTATCAAATTGAAGGAAAAAGCATACAAAGTGGCAAAGATTAGTGGGAGACTAGGGGACTGAGAAATCTTTAGGGGGCAACAGAAAGCTACTAAAAAAGCTATAAAGAAGAGTAAGATAGATTTTGAGAGTAAACTTGCTCAAAATATAAAAACAGATAGTAAAAGTTTCTAGAAATATATAAAACAAAAAAGAGTGGCTAAGGTAAATATTGGTCCTTTAGAGGATGAGAAGCGAGATTTAATAATGGGAAATGAGGAAATGGCTGAGAAACTGAACAGGGTTTTGGGTCGGTCTTCACAGAGGAAGACATAAATAACATGCCAGTGACTGATAGAAATGAGGCTATGACAGGTGAGGACCTTGAGATGATTGTTATCACTAAGGAGGTAGTGATGGGCAAGCTAATGGGGCTAAAGGTAGACATGTCTCCTGGCCCTGATGGAATGCATCCCAAAGTGCTAAAAGAGATGGCTAGGGAAATTGCAAATGCACTAGTGATAATTCACCAAAATTCACTAGACTCTGGGGTGGTCCTGGCGAATTAGAAATAGGCAAATGTGAAACCACTGTTTAAAAAAGGAGGTAGGCAGAAAGCGGGCAATTATAGGCCAGTGAGCTTAACTTCGGTAGTAGGGAAGATGCTGGAATCTATCATCAAGGGAGAAATAGCGAAGTATCTGGATGGAAATTGTCCCATTGGGCAGACGCAGCATGTGTTCATAAAAGGCAGGTCGTGCCTAACTAATTTAGTGGAATTTTTTGAGGACATTATCAGTGCAGTAGCTAACGGGGAGCCAATAGATGTGGTATATCTGGATTTCCAGAAAGCCTTTGACAAGGTGCCACACAAAAGGTTGCTGCATAAGATAAAGATGCATGGCATTAAGGATAAAGTAGTAGCATGGATACAGGATTGGTTCATTAATAGAAAGCAAAGAGTGGGGATTAATGGGTGTTTCTCTGGTTGGCAATCAGTAGCTAGTGGTGTCCCTCAGGGATCAGTGTTGGGCCCCCAATTATTCACAATTTACATAGATGATTTGGAGTTGGGGATCAAGTGCAATGTGTCCATGTTTGCAGACGACACTAAGATGAGTGGTAAAGCAAAAAGTGCAGAGGAAGTCTGGAAGTCTGCAGAGGGATTTGGATAGGTTAAGTGAATGGGCTAGGGTCTGGCAGATGGAATACAATGTTGACAAATGTGAGGTTATCCATTTTGGTAGGAATAACAGCAAAAGGGATTATTATTTAAATGATAAAATATTAAAACATGCTGCTGTGCAGAGAGACCTGGGTGTGCTAGCGCATGAGTCACAAAACGTTGGTTTACAGGTGCAACAGGTGATTAAGAAGGCAAATGGAATTTTGTACTTCATTGCTAGAGGGATGGAGTTTCAGACTAGGGAGGTTATGCTGCAATTGTATAAGGTGTTAGTGGGGCCACACCTGGAGTATTATGTCCAGTTTTGGTCTCCTTCCCTGAGAAAGGATGTACTGGCGCTGGAGGGTGTGCAGAGGAGATTCACTAGGTTAATCCCAGAGCTGAAGGGGTTGGATTACGAGGAGAGGTTGAGTAGACTGGGACTTTACTCGTTGGAATTTAGAAGGATGAGGGGGCATCTTATAGAAACATCTAAAATTATGAAGGGAATAGATAGGATAGATGCGGGCAGGTTGTTTCCACTGGCGGGTGAGAGCAGAACTAGGGGGCACAGCCTCAAAATAAGGGGAAGTAGATTTAGGACTGAGTTTAGGAAGAACTTCTTCACCCAAAGGGTTGTGAATCTATGGAATTCCTTGTCCAGTGAAGCAGTTGAGGCTCCTTCATTAAATGTTTTTAAGAAAGAGATAGATAGTTTTTTGAAGAATAAAGGATTATGTTGTTTGGGCGGGAAAGTGGAACTGAGTCCACAAAAGATCAGCCATGATCTCATTGAATGGTGGAGCAGGCTTGAGGGGCCAGATGGCCTACTCCTGCTCCTAGTTCCTATGTTCCTATGTTCTCATGTTGTGGGTTGTGCTCAAGGCATGTCTCAGTGTATGCTGACGATGGCTGAGGGGCTTGACATCATGTCCCAGTGAAGGTGGACATTGCTGATGCATTCCAGAGCACGCTGAGGGTGGCCACACCATGGGACAGGCAAAGGGAGCCACCAGGACTGGCAGTGTCAAATGACTCAGAGGCCTCTGGAGCTCACTCCAGCTGCCCCTCCTTTGCATGGAGTCCCCGAGGGCCCGATGGGCACCCTCAGGGATGAGGAGGCACTGGAGGCCAACCCGGGGTCTGCCACCAAGAACATGGTGACGGTCTCCAGTTGTTCAGAATCCCCCTCTCCTGACACCGGCATATCTCAAAGGCAGTGGGCAGAACAGAGAGGCATGGTGAAGCCTGTGGAACCAGTAAGTTAGCTGGGGATCTCCGGTACCAGATACTCTAGTCTAGAGGACTTTATAAGGAACCCTCTTGTGAATCCTCATCGGACACTTGTTCCCCTTTTAATTCCTGTTCTTTTGGCTGTTATACTTCCCGTACCTGGGCATTGCTAGGGCTTACCCATTTAATTTTAAAAACAAAACCCAATAGCAGGATGTGCTCTGACATCAGCGATGACCCGTTTTGACAGGCTTAGCCAGTAGCCAATCGGCCCTCCCACAATTCCGCAGGACAACCCCTGTTGTCGTTTGCGATTGGTGCAACCTTCCAGAAGCTGCCAGAAGGACAGGCAGGCTGGCTCTCAGGTTTCAGTTTCATTTTTGGGACAGAGTAAAGAAGTCTTTAAAGTTTGTGGGCGGCACTGTGACACAGTGGTTAGCATGGCTGCCTCATGGCGCTGAGGAACTTGGTCCGATACTGGCCCCGGGTCACTGTCAGTGTGGAGTTCGCACATTCTCCCAGTGCCTGAGTGCATTTCATCCCCACAACCCAAAGATGTGCGGGGTATTGGCCATGCTAAATTGCCCCTTAATTGGAAAAATAAAATAAGAAGTAAAATCAAGTTCTCTGATTGGTCACACTAAATTGTTCCTTAAATAAAATTTAAAAATAAAATAAAGTTCCCTCTCCCTGAAGGGAGTGGATCTCTCTCATAAAACCCCAGCTGGAGGATCTGCTTTCTCCTCAGCTGAGCTGGTCGGCATTCTCTGTGAGCCTGTTTCTCCAAGTTAGTTTTTGGTTGGATCCAGAATCTGGGAGTGCGAGCAATGATTTCTCTGATCTGATGGGTCTCTGTCTGAAGGGACAGGTTTAGAACACTCTCTCCATGCGACCAGGTCTGTGAAAATTTAACTTCTGATTAAAAGGCTGAGGAGTTGAATGTGATTTATCTCAACTTTTTTTAAAATTTAGAGTACCCTAATTTAGCATGGCCAATCCACCTACTCTGCACATCTTTGAGTTGTGGGGGTGAAACCCACGCAAACACAGGGAGAACGTGCAAACTCCACACGGACAGTGACCCAGAGCTGGGATTGAATCAGGGACCTCAGCGCCGTGAGGCAACAGGGCTAACCCACTGCGCCACCCTACTGATTTATCTCAACTGATGGCCTGTAATTAAAGGCCGTTCTCTCTGCAATCAGTCCAACCAGCGCCACCTGCTGGCAGAGAGGCCATTTAAAAATCCACTTAAAACCCTGATATTGAGAAGTGTAGATTGAGCTCAGTGAGGCTGATAGTCCATCTGTGGACGCCAGTGAGAATTGCATACCGGCACGGCATGCCCCCCCTCGAGCACTGGGTAGCGACTTTAGTGCCCTAGAGCAGCTGCTGGTAAATGGAAATGGCTACTCACTGTTTTGTTATGCTCTTGACTTAGCATAAGCTGCTTCCTTGATGCGCACTCTGACAAAGGAAGGTTCAGACGTGGAGATAGCTTCAACACGTTTATTGAACTATTAACAATTCTCCTACTTGGATTCGACTCTACTGTTAATCCTTCTATAGCTACTCAGACTGACGAACCAGTCTGCTAACCCAGGGTGTGATGTGTTGAATCAACCCTGTGTACGCACTGAGTGTCTCCACTGGAAAGAGGAAGATCATGTGTGCTGTGTCCTTTTTATATGGGTTGGTGTAATGCCCTCCTGTGGTAGTGTCACCTCTGTGTGTATCATGAATACCCATTGGCCATGTCCTATCTTACTGATGTATTGGTTGAATGTCTGTGTGTCATGTCTCTGGTGCTCCCTCTAGTGTCTAGCTAGTCTACGTGTATTTACATTAACCCCTTGTGTATTTACAGTGATGCATATCACCACACTCACCTCCTCAGTTCTTCTCAGTGGCCATTGTGCCAGCTTCATGTTTTGAAAAGGAGTATTAAATGACGCCGCGTGATTTCTTGCTGAGAGAATTTCCAGGAGGCAGCTTCAGTCTCGCTGAGATAGAAATTAATGCAAATGAGGGTTAATGATATGCTTGCCATTTTGGGGCGAGATCCGAAACTCACCATCGGGAGTGGGCCGAGGGAACTCCTAGCTAGTTCACGCTATTTACCCGGTATGCGTGGGCTGCAACTTAGTGGTTACATCACATCCATTGTCTTCTTCCACAGTCGGAGAAATTTCCTTCAATTCGGTACATTGGTTGAACACAACGGGCGGCATTGTGCACGCTGAAATCGCGTTCGGCTATCAGCCGGAGAATCCAAATTGGCACCGATTTCGGAGGCAGCGTACTTTTGTGATGCTCCCCCTCCCCTCCAAAATGGGGCACTCCCAGATGTTACCTGAGGCCCTCCCCCGATGTTCCACCCCTGTTGGGCCGAGTTCCCGACAGCGTGGGGCGCGTGTGCTATTTTTTTCCGGGAACACGGCGTGGCGACTGCAGACTAAATCCAGCACCGCCACAGTTGGGGGGGGGGAGCCGATTCGCAGGCAGAGGGGGGGGGGCGGTTTGGCAGAGGCTGGATGCACGGAGTGAGGGGTGGTCCAGGAGTGGCGAGCCTGGCCAAAGAGGGGCACTATTAGGCAGGCTAGGTCAGCGCATGGCCGTGCCATATTGCATGGTGTGGCGGCTGCAGGCCACCGCCGTTCGCGTACGCATGCACGGCAATGGACCCGGCAATTCTCCGGCCGTATCCACAGCTAGAGCCGGGAGCTCTACGCTGCGTGCCTGCTAGCCCCCCATCAGACGGAGGATCGGTGGAGGTTTAGTGCCGATTTTTCCATCGTAAACCACCACTGTTCCCATGCCGGTGTCAGCACATAGTCTCCCAAACGGAGAATCCAGCCCAACACCTTTCGAGTTTCATTTAAATTTCTGTTGCATGTCTTGTTACAAGTATTTTAATCATGGTAAAAAGATCAATTGAATGAAATATTTCATGACAGAATATTGATATTTAAACCCTGTAAGAATATTGAGGTTTACATGAAACGGCAAGAGCAGGACTTCCTCCCACTAATTATTAAGGGTGTTTTTCATTGTAACAATGATTAGGTGTGATAAACACGCAAGCATTAGAAAGCCATTTTTCACTTTGGATCCCATTAACTTAACACTACATCATGTTAAAAATTTATATGAAAAATTACACCGTTTAATGAATGTGACATATATCTGGAAATAAATAGCGTAACAAAGCCCACTCAAACCATAAGGCGTATCTAAGGGCAAATGTGTGCAAAGAAAGATCCCATTGATTGCAAACTAATACTTTCCTTTAGCTATGAAACGTTTAGGGCTCCGCAGTCAATCCTGTTGTTTTAAAATGTTTTGTAAAGTGCTTCTGATTTTCTATCTTGTTTTGCATGATATGTGACTGATATTTTTGCATGTGATGGATCACAGTCAGATGACTCAGCACATGTCCTGAGATGGATAAGCAGGCATTTCTTCTCTTTCACTTATTTTGAACGGTTTACTCCGAGGCACAGATAGCCTCCACTAGGTGTTTAAAATGGCAAAGCGCTTCAGTCTGGAAAGTACGGGAAAACTATTTCCTCTGATGAGGAAATCTAGAGCGTGGGTGAAACCTTAAGATGAAACAAAGTGATTCAGGAGTGAAATCACAAAGCACTTTCCACACACAAAGGGAAACGGAAATCAAGAACTCTCTCCCCCAAAAGGCTGTAGTGTTGGGTTAATTTAAAATGTAACGACTGACAATAGTAGAGCTTTATTTGGTAAAAGATCAAAAGTGGGTAAATGGAATTGAGGTCCTTATAAGGCATAATTTAATTTCATAGTGAAAAAAGCTTGAGGAGAGGATGGTTTATTCCAGTTCTTATGTTCCTGTGATATTCCTTCATAATGTTCACCATTGTGAAGTTGAACAACATGCATTAGTTTGAAAGTTATTAAAAACATTAAGCATCTGTGTCTTGCTTCTTTTATATAATTTTATTCATTGTTTTGGACAAGTTTATTGAAAACATTTTAATAACATTATATACATCTCAAATACAATGTATTCATTCCTTAAAATATAGGGTGTGAGGGCAGCATGGTGGTTCAGTGGATAGCACTGCTGCCTATGGCGCTGAGGACCCAGGTTCGAATCCCGGCTCTGGGTTACTATCCGTGTGGAGTTTGCACATTATCCCTGTGAGTTTCACCCCCAGAATCCAAAAGATGTGCAGGATAGGTGGATTGGCCACGCTAAATTGCCCGTTAATTGGAAAAAAAAAATTGGGTACTCTTAAGTTTATAGTAAAAAATATAGGGTGTGATCTACGGGCTGCAGAAGGCAGCATGACATGGCCGGTAGATGCCGGGAGATCTCTCTTCCAGAATCTACCTGGCTCGCCAAACCTCGCGAGATCTAACACAATCTCGCGAGAGGCTGTGATGTGAATCGTGCCCACTGTGGGCAGACCAATTTTTGGTAAATCTGCATATCAGAGTGAGACAGCTAATCTCACTTTAATATGCACTCCCACAATGTACCCAAGGCATCGGGATCTAACTCCTTTGACTTGGAGATCTCTGTCACCACAAATGGGGACCAGAGGAACTTCACTTGTGGGGGTCTCCTTGGGGGATTGAAGGCTCCCAGATACTTGCCCTCTGGGCAGGATGGCACCCTGGCACTGTTGGTGCCACCCAGGCACCTTTGCACTGCGAGTCTGGTCCCCTGGCATTGCCAGACTGATACCCTGGCAGTGCCACCTAGGTGCCAGCCTGGCACTGCCCAGGTGGCATTGGAAAGGGCACTTCCAGGTGGGTAGTACCAAATTGGCATTTCCCCACGATGGAGACCAGGCCTGCCGGTGTCCTGTGTGGGTGCAGGGGGACCTCCTTATAGGTGAGTTGGGGCTTTGGGAGAGTTCGGTGGGGTGAGACATTGGGATTGCATTTAAAATGGTATCTTGATCTGTTCCTGCGCTGAGGAGTTCCAGTGAGTAGGACTAAGTGAGACCTTGTCGGGGAATTCCCTGCTGAGGCCCTGAATCAACCGAATGGGAACAGAGTCCCATTTGAAAATGTAGGGTTTCTCGCCGCTCCGAGCGCCGGGAAACACCCGGCTAAACAAGCTTGTTACGGGAGATTGCACCCATAAAGTTTGTCGGAGAAATCATGGTGACCAGACATTGATTACTTCTGATAATGATTTGCTTCTCCTTTGCTGTTACTCTTCTCAGGCCTTAACCCGACTTGTTGTCACCATGGCCTCTCTAAGCTGTTTTGAGGGTCATGTGGTACTTGATCACAGAATCGCAGAATTGATGCAGTGCAGAAGAAGGCCATTTGGCCCATCGAGTCTGCACTAGCGCAGTGAAAGAGCATTCTACCTAATTCCACTCCCTAGTATTATCCCCTAATCTGACACATTATTTATTTTCAGACAGCAATCCAATTCCCCTTTGAATACCCCGATCGAACCTGCCTCCACCATCCTAACAGGCACGATAGCATCATTTAAGATGCATCTGGACAGATATATGAACGGGCGGGGAACAGAGGGAAGTAGATCCTTGGAAAATAGGCAACAGGTTTAGATAAAGGATCTGGATTGGCGCAGGCTGGGAGGGCCGAAGGGCCTGTTCCTGTGCTGCAAATTTCTTTGTTCTTTGTTCTCTTTGTTCTTTATTCTATCAAGAAGTTCATTCCAGACACCAGCCACACTTATGGTGAAAATGTTTTTCCTCATATCACTTCTACTCCTTTTGCCAATTATTTTGAATCTGTGCCCCTAGTTCTAGATGTACATTTGCGTGGAAACAATTTCTCACTATTGTGACTACTGAAAGACTTTAGGAATATTGATTTTACGTATTGGGCAATTTAAAGGTTAAAAGCCTGGGATATAGTGTGTTTAAGAAGGATTTTGTTTTGTTTCCAGGAAACAGAAGGTGAAATTGATAAAGGAATGTGTTTTCAGTCGAGGCTAATGGACTGTGGTTTGACTGGGGAGGTCCCTGGGAAGTTAATGTGATTTTGCAGCTGCAGAGATAATTTGTTTTTTTAGCGTGGGGAGATGAGGCCTTCCTGGGTGGAGCCCAGAAAGGTAGAGAGATAGTCAGTTTGGGGAAGAATTGAGAGATAGAGAAGCTGAGCTCTGATCCACAATTCTTTCCAAGTAGCAGAGTTACATAGAACATAGAACTATACAGCGCAGTACAGGCCCTTCGGCCCTCGATGTTGCACCGACATGGAAAAAATCTAAAGGCCATCTAACCTACACTATGCCCTTATCATCCATATGCTTATCCAATAAATTTTTAAATGCCCTCAATGTTGGCGAGTTCACTACTGTTGCAGGTTGGGCATTCCACGGCCTCACCACTCTTTGCGTAAAAAACCCACCTCTGACCTCTGTCCTACATCTATTACCCCTCAATTTAAGGCTATGTCCACTCGTGCTAGCCACCTCCATCCGCGGGAGAAGGCTCTTGCTGTCCACCCTATCTAACCCTCTGATCATTTTGTATGCCTCTATTAAGTCACCTCTTAACCTTCTTCTCTCTAACGAAAACAACCTCAAGTCCATCAGCCTTTCCTCATAAGATTTTCCCTCCATACCAGGCATCATCCTGGTAAATCTCCTCTGCACCCGTTCCAAAGTTTCCACGTCCTTCCTATAATGAGGCGACCAGAACTGTACGCAATACTCCAAATGCGGCCGTACTAGAGTTTTGTACAACTGCAACATGACCTCATGGCTCCGGAACTCAATCCCTCTACCAATAAAGGCCAACACACCATAGGCCTTCTTCACAACCCTATCAACCTGGGTGGCAACTTTCAGGGATCTATGTACATGGACACCGATATCCCTCTGCTCATCCACACTACCAAGAATTTTACCATTAGCCAAATATTCCGCATTCCTGTTATTCTTTCCAAAGTGAATCACCTCACACTTCTCCACATTAAACTCCATTGCCACCTCTCAGCCCAGCTCTGCAGCTTATCTATGTCCCTCTGTAACCTGCAACATCCTTCCGCACTGTCTACAACTCCACCGACTTTAGTGTCGTCTGCAAATTTACTCACCCATCCTTCTGCGCCCACCTCTAGGTCATTTATAAAAATGACAAACAGCAACGGCCCCAGAACAGATCCTTGTGGTACGCCACTCGTAACTGAACTCCATTCTGAACATTTGTTCTAACTGTCTCTTGCCAACAGCCTCTCCACAAACCACCTTCAACTTAGGCTGACCGCACTGCACGTATGCAAATTTCCCCAGAACAGCTGATCAGTAGCTCTGCTCTGCTGCCCTCTGCTGGATGATTGCCTTCACTCAAACTCCTCGGGTCTCCTTCGCAGCTCCACCTTCAACTTAGGCTGACCGCACTGCACGTATGCAAATTTTCCCAGAACAGCTGATCAGTAGCTCTGCTCTGCTGCCCTCTGCTGGATGATTGCCTTCACTCAAACTCCTCGGGTCTCCTTCGCAGCTCCACCTTCAACTTAGGCTGACCGCACTGCACGTATGCAAATTTCCCCAGAACAGCTGATCAGTAGCTCTGCTCTGCTGCCCTCTGCTGGATGATTGCCTTCACTCAAACTCCTCGGGTCTCCTGCGCAGCTCCACCTTCAACTTAGACTGACCGCACTGCACGTATGCAAATTTCCCCAGAACAGCTGATCAGTAGCTCTGCTCTGCTGCCCTCTGCTGGATGATTGCCTTCACTCAAACTCCTCGGGTCTCCTTCGCAGCTCCACCTTCAACTTAGGCTGACCGCACTGCACGTATGCAAATTTCCCCAGAACAGCTGATCAGTACCTCTGCTCTGCTGCCCTCTGCTGGATGATTGCCTTCACTCAAACTCCTCGGGTCTCCTTCGCAGCTCCACCTTCAACTTAGGCTGACCGCACTGCACGTATGCAAATTTCCCCAGAACAGCTGATCAGTACCTCTGCTCTGCTGCCCTCTGCTGGATGATTGCCTTCACTCAAACTCCTCGGGTCTCCTTCGCAGCTCCACCTTCAACTTAGGCTGACCGCACTGCACGTATGCAAATTTCCCCAGAACAGCTGATCAGTAGCTCTGCTCTGCTGCCCTCTGCTGGATGATTGCCTTCACTCAAACTCCTCGGGTCTCCTTCGCAGCTCCACCTTCAACTTAGGCTGACCGCACTGCACGTATGCAAATTTCCCCAGAACAGCTGATCAGTACCTCTGCTCTGCTGCCCTCTGCTGGATGATTGCCTTCACTCAAACTCCTCGGGTCTCCTTCGCAGCTCCACCGTCAACTTAGGCTGACCGCACTGCACGTATGCAAATTTCCCCAGAACAGCTGATCAGTAGCTCTGCTCTGCTGCCCTCTGCTGGATGATTGCCTTCACTCAAACTCCTCGGGTCTCCTTCGCAGCTCCACCTTCAACTTAGGCTGACCGCACTGCACGTATGCAAATTTCCCCAGGACAGCTGATCAGTACCTCTGCTCTGCTGCCCTCTGCTGGATGATTGCCTTCACTCAAACTCCTCGGGTCTCCTTCGCAGCTCCACCTTCAACTTAGGCTGACCGCACTGCACGTATGCAAATTTCCCCAGAACAGCTGATCAGTAGCTCTGCTCTGCTGCCCTCTGCTGGATGATTGCCTTCACTCAAACTCCTCGGGTCTCCTTCGCAGCTCCACCTTTAACTTAGGCTGACCGCACTGCACGTATGCAAATTTCCCCAGAACAGCTGATCAGTAGCTCTGCTCTGCTGCCCTCTGCTGGATGATTGCCTTCACTCAAACTCCTCGGGTCTCCTTCGCAGCTCCACCTTCAACTTAGGCTGACCGCACTGCACGTATGCAAATTTCCCCAGAACAGCTGATCAGTACCTCTGCTCTGCTGCCCTCTGCTGGATGATTGCCTTCACTCAAACTCCTCGGGTCTCCTTCGCAGCTCCACCTTCAACTTAGGCTGACCGCACTGCACGTATGCAAATTTCCCCAGAACAGCTGATCAGTACCTCTGCTCTGCTGCCCTCTGCTGGATGATTGCCTTCACTCAAACTCCTCGGGTCTCCTTCGCAGCTCCACCTTCAACTTAGGCTGACCGCACTGCACGTATGCAAATTTCCCCAGGACAGCTGATCAGTAGCTCTGCTCTGCTGCCCTCTGCTGGATGATTGCCTTCACTCAAACTCCTCGGGTCTCCTTCGCAGCTCCACCTTCAACTTAGGCTGACCGCACTGCACGTATGCAAATTTCCCCAGGACAGCTGATCAGTAGCTCTGCTCTGCTGCCCTCTGCTGGATGATTGCCTTCACTCAAACTCCTCGGGTCTCCTTCGCAGCTCCACCTTCAACTTAGGCTGACCGCACTGCACGTATGCAAATTTCCCCAGAACAGCTGATCAGTAGCTCTGCTCTGCTGCCCTCTGCTGGATCAAAGTTAAAAGAAAAGAGATGTGTCTGAAGACAGGGAAGAGGCTGAAACAACCCAGTTGAAGCAGCTATTTGAATATATTCAGCCAGAGTCTGAAGGGGTTCTAACTGAGGGGACTGTTACTAAGTTTGCACATGATACAAAGACATGCAGAGGGACAGCCTGTGGTGAGGAAACAGGAAGACTGCACAGGAACTTGGACAGGCTAGGAGAGTGAGAAAAGAAGTGGCAGATGGAATACAATACAGGGGCTGGTTTAGCTCACAAGGCTAAATCGCTGGCTTATAAAGCAGACCAAGCAGGCTAGCAACACGGTTCGATTCCCGTACCAGCCTCCCCGGACAGGCGCCGGAATGTGGCGACCAGGGGCTTTTCACAGTAACTTCATTGAAGCCTACTCGTGACAATAAAGCAATTTTTTTTTTCAATGTGGAAAATTGTGAGGTCATGCATTCTGGTAGGAAGGATATAGGGCGTGATTCTCCGCACCCGCGAAAAATCGCGAAGTTGGCGTCAAAAACGGGCGGGTTTGACGCCAGCCTCTGCCCCCCCCCGACCGGGAACCGATTCTGCTCCCCGGTCGGGGCGAGCATCGCGCGGCCGTGACCTCCGGCATAGCGGGCCCGCTAGCCAGAGTTAGCGACGGCTGACGTGTCAGATGACGTCAGCCGCGCATGCGCGGATTGGACGACTCCAACCCGTGTAAGCGCGGATGACGTCATCACGCATATGCATGAAACCCGCGCATGCACGGGCCGGTATGCCCCTCAGCCGCCCCGCGAATGGATACAGTGGGGCGGCGGAGAGAGAAAGAGTACGCGGGGTAAGTACCCGCTGCCCGCGATCGGTGGGCACCGATCGCGGGCCCATGGCACCCTTGGCACGGCCATGGTACTGCCATGCCAATCGGTGCCATGGGCCCCAGATCGGGACTTTACGGCCGTTTTTACGAACGGTCAGACCAGGTGTGTTTTACGTTCATAACAACGGTCGTAAAGGCCTTGGAAATCGGCCCATCGGCCAGGGGTGAATCGCTGCTCGCCGTAAAAAAACGGCGGGCAGCGATTTGTGTCGGGAGGCGGGCATGGGGGGGGGGGGAGAATAGCGGGAGGGCGTCGGACCAACGTGGCCGTAAAAATTTACGCCGCCCGCTATTCTCCGCCCCGTCGTGAGTGCGGAGAATTCCGCCCATAGGCACAAACTATTTTCTAAGTAGAAAAATGCATCAGAAGCACAAAGGGACTTAGAATCCTCATTCAGGATTCTCCGAAGGTTAAATGCAGGCTCAGGTGGCAGTTAGGAAGGCAAATGCAATGTTAGGATTCATGTAGAGAGGGCTAGAATACAAGAGCTGGGATGTATTTCTGAGGCTGTATAAGGCTCTGGTCAGACCCCATTTGAAATATTGTGAGCAGTTTTGTGCCCCATATTTAAGGAATGATATGCTAGCCTTGGAGAGGGTCCAGAGGAGGTTCACAATAGGGAATGAAGGACTTGCCATATGAGGAGCAGTTGAGGACTCTGGGTCTGTACCCGATAGAGTTTAGAAGGATGAGGGGGGATCTTATTGAAACTTACAGAATACTGAGAGGCCTAGATAGTGTGGACCTGGAGAGGATGTTTCCACCAGTAGGAGAAACTAGGGGGGACAGGCTCAGACTGAAGGGACAATATTTCAAAACAGAGATGAGGAGGAATTTCTTCAGCCAGAGGGTGGTGAATCTGTGGAATGCTTTCCGCAGAAGGCTGTAGAGGCCAAATCTCTGAGTGTCTTTAAGGTAGAGATAGATAGGTTCTTGATTAATAAGGGGATCAGGGGTTATGGGCAGAAGGCAGGAGGATGGGGATGAGAAACATTTTAGCCATGATTGAATGGCAGTGTAGACTCAATAGGCCGAATGGCCTAATTCTGCTCCTATGTCTAATGGTCTGATCATATTTGGACTTGAGCCTATAGCTTCTGGTGCAGAGGTAGGGATGCAATCACTGAGCTACAAAACTTGCCCCACTAATTTATTGATATCCTCTGACTAATTCCATCCACTTTAGCAATCTTCTGAATGCAAACACGAATAATGGACCCCGACTTCTGATGGCTTTCATGTAGTGAGTGATCATACATTTGGTGGCTCCCGCTTGAGGTGGAATTCTATTGTCCTTTTCCACCCAAATTACGAAGTATTGGTTGGTGAAAGCTGTAAGAACACTGAGGGATATGGGGTGCTGGTGGTATCGGAGCTGAAAGGGGTAAATGGTGTTTTTGAGGCTTTTTATCTAAGGCTGTATAAGTCGGAGCCCCTGATTGGGATAAAGGGATGAGACGTTTTCTAGATGGGTTGGACTTTCCGAGGGTTGAGGAGGTGAAGGTTGAGGGACTGGGGGTCCCGATTGGGCTGAGGGAGATTATTGACTGTGTGGGATTGTGCAGGCGGGGAAGGCCCCAGGCCCGGACAGGTTCTCAGTCGAGTTTTATCAAAGGTTTGGGATGGAGCTGGGGCCCCTGTTGGTGGAGACGTTAGATGAATCCAGGGTGAAGGGAGAGTTCCCCCACCAAGCAGCCTCAGGCCTCAATTTCGCTTATCCTAAAGAAGAATAAGGACCTGGAGCAGTGTGGGTCGTATCGTCCAATCTCGCTGCTGAATGTAGATGCAAAAGTGTTGGCGGAGGTGTTGCCCACGTGAACAGAGGAGTATATGCTCGGGGTGGTAGGGGAAGACCAGAGGGGTTTCGTGAGAGGGCGGCAGTTGTCAGCGATTGTGCGCCGGTCGCGCAATGTCATTATGATGCCCTTGGAGGGGCGGGTGGTTGAAGTGGTTGTGACAATGGACGCGGTAAAGGAGTTCAACTGAGTCGAATGGGGGTATTTGTTTGAGGTGTTGGGTAGGTTTGGGTTTGGATAGGGGTTTGTCGAGTGGGTTTTCCTGTTGTATAATCCGCTTAGGGTGAGTGTTCGAATAAACAAATTCAGCTTGGGTTATTTTGGGTTGTACCAGATGACAAGGCAGGGGTGTCCGCTTGCCCTGCTGTTCTTTGCCTTAGGGATTGAGCCGTTTGCATTTAGGAATTCAAGGGGGTGGAGGGGCATCGAGCTGAGGGGGCGGGGTTGGCGGTGTTGGCGGTGGGTACCGGGTGCCGGGTACCAGATTTTGTTTTGTTGTATGCCGACGTCCTCCTTTTGCATATTTCGGTTCGGCGGTTCAAAAGGATCATGGGGATGCTGGGGGCTTTTGGCCGCTTCTCAGGGTATAGGTTGAATTTGAGGAGAAGCGAGGTGATTCCAATCAATGCATGGGGGTAGCAAAGGAGGCTGGGGGAATTGCTGTTTCGATTGGTGGGGGCAAGGTTTGCTACCATCGGGTACAGGTGACGCAGTGTTGGGCCCAGCTGCAGAATTTGACTCTGGCACGGCTGGTGAAGGGAATGAAGTGGGCTGTGTTGCCATTGTTGTTGACGGGCCAGGTGCAGACAGCGAAGATGATGGTGCTGCCAAAGATTTTGTTTGTGTTCCAGAACCTCCAGGGGTTTTGTCACCAAGTCCTTTTTTAGGAAGGTGAACGGTATGATTTTGAAGTTTGTGTGGGCAGGGAAGTCATGGCGGATTAGGAGGGTGTGCCTGGAAAGAGTGCGACATGGGGCGGGGTGGCGTGGGGGGGGGGGGCGGGGTTGTCACTGTCAAACTTGATGAACTATTACTGGGCAGCAAACATTGCTGTGGTGAAGAAATGGGCAGTGGGGGGAGCGTTTAGTTTTGGGACAGAAGAAGGCGGCCTCGTGTAGGAGAACCAATTTGAGGGCACTGTTGTTGGCATCCTTTCTGCCCTCGCCAGTCAGGTACAGCATGAGCCCAGTGGTGGTATCAGTGCTGAGGGTCTGGAACTAGTGTAGGCAGCACTTTTGTTTGGAAGGCATGTCTTTGTGCGCACCGATCTGTGATAATCATAGGTTTGCGCCGGAGGAGCTGGACATGAGTTTCCAGGGATAGAATGTTTGAGGGATTTATTCGTTGGGGAAATGTTTGCAGCCTTGGAGGAGATAGAGGGGATGTATCAGTTACCAAAGGGGAATGGATTCAGGTATCTGCAGGTTAGGAATTTTGTTTGGAAGGACGTGCCGTCATTTCCCACACTGCCAGCCCCGGGGCTGCAGGTTTAGCTTCTATCCAAGGGAGAAATTGGGGAGGGCAGAGTGGCGGACATGTATGGGGAGTTGATGGAGAGGGAGAGTGCCCCATGGAGAAGGAGCTAGGAGCGGGGTTGGGGGCTGGAGTGTGGAGGGAAGCCTTATGGAGGGTGAATGCATCCTTGTCATGTGCGAGGCTAAACCTTATTCAGTTTAAGTGATGCATTGGGCCCACATGAAGCTGTCAAGGATGAGTCGGTTCTTTTCTGGAGTGGAGGATAGGTGTGGGTGGTGTGGGCAGCGGGGGCAGGCGAACCATGTTCATATATGTTCTAGGCTTGCCAAAGGTTGAGGGGATTCTTGAAGGCCTTTTAGGAGGTTAGGGCAAATGGCGATATTTCGAGTATCAGAGGATCGAGGAGTGCAGGTGGAGAGAGAGGCCGATGTTTGGCCTTTGCCTCGCTGATATCCTGGAGACGGATTTTGTTGTGTTGGCGGATTTCGGAGCCGCCGAAGGCAAGGTATGGGTGAGCAACATGGCAGGATTTCTGCAGCTGGAAAAGATCAAGTTCACCATTCGTGGGGTGGAGGAGGGTTTCACTTCGAGGGGATGTATCAGTTACCAAAGGGGAATGGATTCAGGTATCTGCAGGTTAGGAATTTTGTTTGGAAGGAGACCGTTTATTGGCTTCTTCAAGGAGGATTAAGTCATCAGCGGGAGGGATGGGGGTGGTGTTTTTTTTTGTTTGGATGGGAATTTCTGCATGGGAAAAGACAAAAAGTTGGAAAAAGAAGGTGGATGTCGGGGCAGTAGGCAGGCAGGTGGGTAGTTTCTGAGGAGAGGGACGGGTTTTGTGGCCTGGTATGGTGGTTGGGTCTGTATTTCCTTTGGTCTTTTGGTTTTTGTGTTTTATGTTTGTAAATATTTTAAAATGCCTTCAATAAAATGTTTTTTTTTTAAAGTAACAAGAGACCCCCTCCTGCCTCTGGGCTGATGGAAATGTAACGTGAACATGTGTTCCTTTATTTTGCCCTGTGGCTGTTTTTCAGACTTAATTGGCAACAATCTCTTACTATGTTGCTTTTAAGGTTAAGAATTTATAATTATAATGGGATTTTGCTGCAGAATGTCACATTAATGTGACAGGAAGTCATTGAATAACATCCGTGAGGAAAAATTCCTTCACAATGGGAAGTGATGGTGTAAAGCAACTTGGAATTGATATTCTTTGGCTGCAAAATCACCAGCTATAATGTTACAGACAGAGGAGAGATGATAGGAATGGTTTCTCACAAGCCATAGAAATGGCTTGTAATAAGGGCACAAAGGTTATCATGGGTGATTTTAACATGTATAGCGACCGGATTAATCAAATTGGCAAGGGTAGCCTCGAGGGAGATTTCATAGAGTGTAATAGGGATTGTTTCTCAGAGAAATATATTATGCAGCTAAACAGGGAGCAGGCTATTTTAGATTTAATGAAGAAGGGTTGATAAAAAGTCTTGTTGTTAAGGATCCTATTGGAAGGAGTGGTCACAGCCTGCTAGAATTTCAAATTCAGATTGAGGGAAAGACAGAGTGCCATACGATAATTTTAGCGTTGGATAGAGGTAATTATACAGGACTGAGGAAAGAGTTGGCCCAAGTATACTGGGCACAAATACTTGAGGGTAGGACAGTTGAGGAACAATGGCAGATGTTCTAGCGAAGAGGATAAATAGGGTGGTCAGTAGGACTTTAAACTTCTGAGTTGGGGGGAAGGGAAAGTGAAAGCGACAGGGAGCAGGGAGTTAAATGGCAAGATACGCAGGAGGATAACATGTAGGCAGGTGGATTTAAGCTTGAGGCAGACTAGGAATGCAACAAAAAGGAAGGATAACTTTGGACATCTTAGGACTTCCAATATCTGTACTGATAAGAAAGTTAACATTAAGGCACTTTACCTGAATGCTCGTAGCATTTGTAACAAAGTAGATGAACTAATGGCACAGATCATCGTGAATGATTATGATGTGGTAGGCATCACAGAGACATGGCTGCAGGGGGTTCAGGACTGGCAGTTAAACATCCAAGGATATACAACCTATCGAAAAGACAGGGAGGTGGGCCGAGGGGGTGGGGTTGCCTTGTTAGTTAAGAACAAAATTAAATCTATGGCACTAAACGACATAGGGTCGGATGATGTGGAGTCTGTGTGGGTAGAATTGAGGAACCACAAAGGCAAAAAAACCATAATGGGAGTTATGTACAGACCGCCTAACAGTGGTCAGGACCAGGGGCGCAACATGTACCGGGAAATAGAAAAGGCATGTCAGAAAGGCAAGGTCACAGTGATCATGGGGGACTTCAATATGCAGGTGGATTGGGTAAATAATGTAGCCAGTGGATCCAAAGAAAAGGAATTCATGGAATGCTTACAAGATGGCTTTTTGGAACAGCTTGTCATGGAGCCCACAAGGGAGCAGGCTATTCTGGACCTAGTGCTATGTAATGAACCAGACTTTATTAAAGATCTTAAAGTAAGGGAACACTTAGGAAGCAGCGATCATAATATGGTTGAGTTCAGTCTGCAGTTTGAAAGAGAGAAGGCAAAATCGGATGTAATGGTGTTACAGTTAAATAAAGGTAATTACGAGGGCATGAGAGAGGAACTGGTGAAAATCAACTGGAAGCAGACCCTAGCAGGGAAGACAGTAGAGCAAAAATGGCAGGAGTTTGTATGCATAATTGAGGACACTGTACAGAGGTTCATCCCCAAGAAAAGAAAGATTATCCAGGGAGGGATTAGACAGCCATGGCTGACAAAGGAGGTCAGGAAATGTATCAAAGAAAAAGAGAGATCCTATAAAGTGGCCAAAAGCACCGGGAAATCAGAAGATTGGGAAGGCTACAAAAACAAACAGAGGTTAACAAAGAGACAAATAAGGAAGGAGAGGATCAAATATGAAGGCAGGCTAGCCAGTAATATAAGAAATGATAGTAAAAGTTTCTTTCAATACATAAGAAAAAAACGTCAGGCCAAAGTAGACATTGGGCCAATTCAAACTGATTCTGGAAGGCTAGTGATGGGAGATGAGGAAATGGCTGGAGAACTTAATAAGTACTTTGCGTCTGTCTTCACAGTGGAAGACGTTAGTAATATCCCAAAAATTATAAAGGGTCAGGGGGCTGAGTTGAGTATGGTTGCCATTACAAAAGAGATGGTGCTAAAAAAGCTAAAAGGTCTTAAAATTGACAAATCTCCTGGCCCCGATGGGCTACATCCTAGAGTTCTGAGGGAGGTGGCTGAAGAAATAGCGGAAGCGTTGGTTGAGATCTTTCAAAAATCACTGGAGTCAGGGAAAGTCCCGGACGATTGGAAGATCGCTGTTGTAACCCCCTTGTTCAAGAAAGGATCAAGACAAAAGATGGAAAATTATAGGCCAATTAGCCTAACCTCGGTTGTTGGTAAAATTCTAGAATCGATCGTTAAGGATGAGATTTCTAATTTCTTGGAAGAGCAGGGTCGGATTAGAACAAGTCAACATGGATTTAGTAAGGGGAGGTCGTGCCTGACGAACCTGTTAGAATTCTTTGAGGAGGTGACAAGTAGGTTAGACCAGGGAAACCCAGTGGATGTGGTCTATCTGGATTTCCAAAAGGCCTTTGATAAGGTGCCACACAGGAGGCTGCTGAGTAAGGTGAGGGCCCATGGTGTTCGAGGTGAGCTACTGGCATGGGTTGAGGATTGGCTGTCTGACAGAAGGCAGAGAGTTGGGATAAAAGGTTCTTTTTCGGAATGGCAGCCGGTGACCAGCGGTGTCCCACAGGGTTCAGTGTTGGGGCCGCAGCTGTTCACCATATATATTAATGATCTGGATGAAGGGACTGGGGGCATTCTAGCGAAGTTTGCTGATGATACGAAGTTAGGTGGTCAGGCAGGTAGTGCTGAGGAAGTGGGGAGGCTGCAGAAGGATCTAGACAGTTTGGGAGAGTGGTGCAGGAAATGGCTGATGCATTTCAACGTGAGAAAATGTGAGGTCTTGCACTTTGGAAAAAAGAATCCAAGCATAGACTACTTTCTAAACGGTGAGAAAATTCATAATGCCAAAGTACAAAGGGATCTGGGAGTGCTAGTCGAGGATTCCCTAAAGGTAAACATGCAGGTTGAATCCGTGATTAAGAAAGCGAATGCTATGTTGTCATTTATCTCAAGAGGGTTGGAATATAAAAGCAGCGATGTGCTACTGAGCCTTTATAAGGCTCTGGTTAGGCCCCATTTGGAGTACTGTGTCCAGTTTTGGGCCCCACATCTCAGGAAGGACATACTGGCACTGGAGCGTGTCCAGCGGAGATTCACACGGATGATCCCTGGAATGGCGGGTCTAGCATATGAGGAACGGCTGGCGTTCCTGGGATTGTATTCATTGGAGTTCAGAAGGTTAAGGGGAGATCTAATAGAAACTTACAAGATAATACATGGCTTAGAAAGGATGGACGCAAAGAAACTGTTTCCGTTAGGCGAGGAGTCGAGGACCCGTGGGCACAGCCTTAGAATTAGAGGGGGTAAATTCAAAACAGAAATGCGGAGACATTTCTTCAGCCAGAGAGTGGTGGGCCTGTGGAATTCATTGCCGCAGAGTGCAGTGGAGGCCGGGACGCTAAATGGCTTCAAAGGCAGAGATAGATAAATTCTTGATGTCGCGAGGAATTAAGGGCTATGGGGAGAATGCTGGGAGGTGGAGTTGAAATGCCCATCAGCCATGATTGAATGGCGGAGTGGACTCGATGGGCCGAATGGCCTTACTTCCACTCCTATGTCTTATGGTCTTATGGTCTTATGTTCAGGGAGATATTAAATACCTTCCAATTAAAATATATTCCTGAGAGGAAGAGGAATTGTAAAAGGGAGTAAAATGTCCCATGGCTAAAAAAGGAAGTCAAAGAAGATATAAAGGCAAAAAACTAGGGCATACCATACTGCAAAAGCTAATGGTAAGCTGGAGAATTAGAAGAACTTTAATGTTCAGCAAAAGGCTACTAAAAATAAAATCAAAAGAGCTAAGGTGAGCTATGAAAGGAAACTAACAGAAAACATAAACACTGATACGAAAAGCCTCTAGAAGTATATAAAGAGGAAGAGAATAGCTAAAGCAAATGTTGGCCCTTTTGAGGACGATATTGGTGAGGTAATAATGGGGAACACAGAGATGGCGGAGGCACTGAACCAATATTTTTCTTCTGTCTTCACCATTATTTTGCTTCTGTCTTCACGGTAGAGGATAATGAAAATTTTCCAAGAACTGCAGTTAATGCAGAGGAACTTAGTGCAATAACCATCACTAGGGAGGTGGTATTGAGTAAACTAACAGGATTAAAGTGTGATAAGTCTCCGGGACCAGATGGCCTGCACCTGTGGGTATTAACGGAGGTGGCAGCAGAGATAGTGGATGCATTGGTTATGATATGCCAGAATTCGGGCAGCACGGTGGCGCAGTGGGTTAGCCCTGATGCCTCACGGCGCCGAGGTCCCAGGTTTGATCCCGCCTCTAGGCCACTGTCTGTGTGGAGTTTGCACATTCTCCCTGTGTTTTCATGGGTTTCGCCCCCACAACCCAAAGATGTGCAGGGTAGGTGGATTGGACTCGCTAAATTGCCCCTTTAAAAAATTAATTGGGTACTCTAAATTTATAAAAACAAAAATTTTTTTTTAATGATATGTCAGAATTCCCTGGATTCTGGAAGGGTTCCAGTGGATTGGAATGTGATGCACCTATTCAAAAAGGGAGACAGGCAAAAATTAGTAAACTATGGACCGGTTAGCATACCTCTGTTGGGGGGAAGTTGCTGGAATCAATCATTAAGGAGGAGATGACTGAACATTTGGAAAGACGAAGCTCAATCCACCATTGTTGGCATGGTTTTATGAAGGGCAAGTCAGGCTTGACAAACTTGCTGGCGTTCATTGAGGACGTAACCAGCAAGGTGGATAATGGGGAACTTGTGGATGTGGTATATCTAGACTTCCAGAAGGCATTTAACAAGGTGCTGCATTAAAAACTGATCCAGAAGGTGAGATCGCAGGGGATTGGGGGATAGAGTACTAGATTGAACTGAAGATTGGCTGACTGACAGAAAGCAGAGGGTTGAGATAAATGGGCTCTTCTCTGGCTGTCGAACTGTAACTAGCGGCGTGCCCCAGGAGGCAGTCCTCAGACCTCAACGGTTTACAATCTATAATAAATGGGGCTGGTTTAGCACATGGCTAAATCGCTGGCTTTGAAGGCAGACCAAGGCAGGCCAGCAGCACGGTTCAACTCCCGTACCAGCCTCCCCGAACAGGCGCCGGAATGTGGCGACTAGGGGCCTTTCACAGTAACTTCATTTGAAGACTACTTGTGACAATAAGCGATTTTTGTTTTCATTTTCATTTCATAAATGATCTATAAGCAGGGACAGAGTGCAACATAGCAAAATTTGTGGATGATACTTAAATAGGTGGGAAAGCAGGCAGTGAAGACTTTTTAAAAAATATTTTTATTCAAGTTTTTGATATTTTAACATTTTAAACACACAACATAGCAAAGAAAAAATAACACAAACCCCCACCTTGCCCCCGTCCTTCTCCTCTAATCAGTCATAACTGCTACTCCTGGCCCTGCACGGCCAGTCGGATGCAGCCCTACCCCTAGTCACCGTCAGCCACCTACCCATCCCCCCTTCCCTTCCCATGAGCACCCCCAGCCACGTCCTCTCGCAACCACTTCTCCCAATATTGTCCCCATTCCCCCACCATTCACACCTCCAAGGCCCATCGAAACCTGTCCATACAGCTTCTAAAAACCGCGGACCCTAACCCCACCTTGCTCCCGTTCACTAGCCAACATATGTTTGCTAGCGAGGTGGCCCCTGCCAGGGCCCCTACCCAACATCAAAAAGAAAACCAAAACAAAGGCCCCCCACACCCAGACCTTCCAAACCTCCAACAAAATAAACCCCAAACCAAGAAGAAATAAATCCAACAAATTACTCCAAACTCCCAAATACAATCTGTAAGAAAGAAAATAGATAAAAAGTTAACAACAAAGTCTAAAGTCAATTTAGTCCCAGTCATTCAGTCTTCATGAATGCCTCCGCCTCCTCCACCATCTCAAAGTAATAGTCCCTGGTGTGACCCTCAGCTTTGCCGGGTAGACCACCCCAAACCTCACGTTACTTTTATACAACACCGCCTTAGCCTGACCAAAGGTCGACCGCTTTCTTGCCAACTCTGCCGTGAGATCCTGGTATAAACAAATCCCACTGCCTCTTGTTTCAGCTTTGCCCACCTCAACACCTTTTCCTTCACCTGGTGGCTATGAAAGAAAACTATCGCTTCTCTTGGTGGTTCATTCGCCTTTCGTTTCGGCTGGACCATCCAGTGATCCCTGTCCAGATCATAGAGAGAGGGGTCCTCTTCCCCATCCCCACAACTTGGCGAACATCTCCGTAAAATACTCTGTTGGCCTCCAGCCCTCCATCACCTCAGGCAGTCCCACGATCCTCAGATTCTGCCTTCGAGACCTGTTCCCCAGCTCCTTCGCTTTGGCTCTCAGTCTTTTTTTACTTTCCACCACCCTCCGCAGCTCCTCACCCATCAAGGTGAACTGGGCGCTGTGCTGCGACAATGCCACCTCCACCCCCTTGCTCCCGCACCTCCGTCGCATATTTGCCACAGCCTCCTTTATCGGGGCAAGAGTCTCATCCACCCACTCCTTGAGTGAGGCCATCATCTCCTTTTGATGCCCGTCGAAATGCTTGCCAAACAGCCGCTCAAACTCCCCCGCTATCACTTCGGCCGGCTTACCCACTGTTATCGGTACCGCCCCACCCGGCGAGCTTGCTCCCACCATCTTTCCTCCCACTGAACTCCCCGCCGAGCTATCCGGTGGACTATCGCTCGCATCCTTTCTTCCTGGATTCTTTTTCTGGGATTTCAACATCCTTTGGTTGCTGCAACTGTTCTAACAATCAATCATATAACATTTTCCCCAAAATCTGGATGAAAAGGGCCAAAGAAATGAAACCTGCATGTCACCACCAGACGGACATAAAGATTTTACAGACAGATAATTGATAGGCTCGGGATTGGGCCAAAATTTGGCAGATGGGGTTTAATGTAGATAAGTGCGAGGTTATCCATTTTGGTCTAAAGAAGTAGAAAGGCAAATTATTATCTAAATGGAAAGCAGATTAAAGATGCATCTGGGCAGAGGGATCTGGGTGTCTTTGTTCATGAATCGTAGAAAGTCAGTGTGCAGGCACAGCATGTAATTAAAAAGGCCAATGGAATGTTAGTTTTTATTGCAAAAGGACTGGACTGTAAAAGCAATTGTATAGGGTGTTGGTGATCTTACATCTGGAGTATTGTGTCCAGTTTTGGTCTCCTTAGCTGAGGAAGGATGTGGTGGCATTGGAGGCAGTTCAGAGGAGGTTCACCAGATTTATTCCGAGGATGTAAGGGTATGAGGAGAGATTAAACAGTTTGTACATAAAATATTAAAAAGGGATTGATAAAGTAAACATACACCAAATGTTTCCACTCGTGGGGAAACCGAGAATGAGGTTGAGTTGAGAAGCGGTAGATTTAGAACTGAGATGAGGATGAACTACGTCTCGTAGAGGGTGGTAAATTTGTGGAACTCGCTGCCCCATAACATAGTGGAGTCTGCGTCATTAAAACGATTCAAGGAGATAGAAATATTTTCGATTTTAAAAATGGGTTAAAGGGATATGGGGAACAGGTAGGGAAGTGGATTTGAGACCAGGAAGAGATCTGGCATGATCTGATTGAATGGCAGAGTAGGCTTGAGGGGCTGAATCGCCTATTTCTGCTCCAAAGTCCTAGATCCTATGTTTTCCTTTTTCTGCTCTTGACTGTCCAAAGGCAGCATGTTTTTAAAAAATTATTTTGTAATGGAGCTAAGAGCTCACACTATGGGCTCGATTTAGTGGGGGGGGGGGGGGGGGGGGGGGGGGGAGGTCTTGCTTTGGTTCTGTTTAGCTGGGTGTTTCTCGGCACCTGCAGCATTAAGAACAACCCCGCTATCAAATGGGACACTCGGCAAGGAACGTCACACGGAGGCCACATTTACCTCGCTTCCTGCACTGGTGAGTGCAGGAAGAGATCAGGGCGCCATTTTTAAATGCCGCCCGATCTCTCAACCCCCCCTTGGACTCCCCACTGCGGCATCCAAACACCCTTCCAAAGCCCCAACTTACCTGTTGGGGCTCCTCGAGCCCCCCCACCCCTCCCCACCTCATAATGGCAGGGCACTACCAGGGTGCCCAGGTGGTAGTGCCAATGTGCCAGGCAGGCAGTGCCAAGGTGCCAGGCTGGCCGTGCCAAGGTGCCCAGGTGCCAGATCTCGTGGGGCGTTGTGAGCATTGCAAATCTCGTGAGAGACTGTTCATGAGATTTAACGGCCTTGTCGCATCACAAAGTTGGGTGTAACGAGGCCATTCAATCACGTCCTATATTTTTATTAAATTATATACACATATCATCAGGGCTAATTCAATACATTTTAAAAATTGGGCAGAGTTTTTAAAAAGGCTGAAGCTATGTATGCCTGTAGTCCCTACTATAATAATAATATTTATTATTGTCACAAGTAGGCTTACATTAACACTGCAATGAAGTTATTGTGAAAATCCCCCAGTCGTCACACTCTGGCGCCTGTTCGGGTACACTGAGGGAGAATTTGAATGTCCAATTGACCTAACAGCACGTCTTTTGGGGCTTGTGGGAGGAAACCAGAGCACCTGGAGGAAACCCATGCAGACACGGGGAGAACGTGCAGACTCTGCACAGTGACCCAAGCCGGGAACCTGGGACCCTGGTGCTGTTAAGCAACAGTGCTAACAACTCAACATAGAATTTACAGTGCAGAAGGAGGCCATTGCGTCTGCACCGGCTCTTTGAAAGAGCACCCTATCCAAGCTCACACCTCCACCCTATCCCCACAACCCAGTAACCCCACCCAACACTAAGGGCAATTTAGGACACTAAGGGCAATTTAGCCTGGCCAATCCACCTAACCTGCACATCTTTGGACTGTGGGAGGAAACCAGAGCACCCGAAGGAAACCCACGCACACACGGGGAGAACGTGCAGACTCCACACAGACAGTGACCCAAGCCGGGAATCGAACCTGGGACTGTGCTACCGTGCCGCCCAAACAAAGGCAGTATCGGAGAAGCCGATACCTCGTTATCTCAGAAGCTTCTCTGATGAAACCTGTGGCTGCAGAGATCAAATTCAAAATAATTCTGAATTCTACAAAAGCTAATAGCTGCCTGTCTGCCAAGACATAGGACCCTGCAACTTCTTTTTAAATTCTTAATTATTGGAACATTAGCAATCTCAGGAATACAGACAAAGGAATATGCATCTTTTGTCAAAAACAAAAAGGACAGATAGGAGTCACGTGACATGACCCCCTAGCTGGAGGGACCTGTAGTACTGCCAAACAGTTTGTCATTTTGCATTTAGCAAGCAGCAGCTCTGGAAAAGGATTATGTCCAGATTTGAATATCTGCACCCGCCCCCACCCCACCCCCATTATCTACGCTATTTATACTGAAAATTCTGAACTTCTACATTATTGCCTGCAACACTAATTCATCTCTTCATGCTTATTGCATTGTGGAATTCACCTCTACCAGAAAAGTGAACGATGCAGCATCAGTTTTCAGTCTGCCCATGGTGAAGGAATGCACCATTCGATACTGACTCTGGATATATGTGAAAGAATATTTTTTTATTCTGTGGTCTTGGCCCTGTAAATCTTATTTCTTGACCCCCCCCCCCCCCCCCCACCCACCCCTCTTTTGTTTTATGAGTGACAAAGGAGGCTGCATTGTGACCCTCCTCTCTTGTTTGAGTGTGGGCAAATAAACTACCCTTCTGGGCTTATCCTATCTGTGGGGTTATTAACAGAAGTCAGTCACACCAAAACTGGGAGGTTGGGAAATACGCCACTGCTTATAAAGGGGGGGAATCAAAATCAAAACACCTTTCTGTTTCCAGACAGGGTGGTGAGAGAGGAAATCAGGGCCGTTTAAATTAACCCTGCTCCTCTCCTTAACAGTTTTAAACTCTGAATACTGTAACTGACAGCAACAGACAAATGACGGGTTTTCTCATAAATTATAGGAAAGATAAATATTTGTTATTCAGCACGCAAATGTACACTTGACTACACCCACTCTCACACTCCTATAGATGCACGCATGCACACACACAAGAAAAGATTCTCAGATACACTTGCTTTTCCTTGGGGTGAAAACTTGAAACGATTCAGGTCTGTAAACCTTTTATTTGGCCACTGAAGAAAAGAATCTGGAGGTTTAGCAAGACTTACTTGTTATTTGATGTTCTCAGAGCAGATTTTTCATGTTCCACTCCAGTCAGGCTGCAATTGCAAAACCCCGTAGCAAAGACCCCTGTAGTTCCTCAGGTAGAGAGGCCAAGGTCAATCTCAGTCTCTGCCCACTGGTGCTTCTAAAGCAGAAGTTATTTTTCCTCGCTGGTCTTGATGCTTCTGTCACTGTCTGAGAGGGATATGTTTTATTAAAAACCCTTATCAGAAATCTAGATTCTAACATGTACCAGAGCATCTCTTTGTATTGTCCTTAAAAATACTTTCTGATGGGTGGGCCAATGTGAGACAATGACATTTGGGTACCCCTATCCACATATCAACTTGATAAAATAGAGTTATTCATATTGATTTTCTGGACTTCAACAGTGGAGTTGAAGAGTCTTCAAATCCCATTGTGATAGGCAGTCCTTTAATTAGTTGGAGAGTACAGCCAGTAACAACATGAGGAATTATTTATACTTTGATGATTTCTCAGCTATGCCCAGAGTCCAGACTTTGTCAGGACTTGTCTGAAGATTAACTCAGAGTATTTGCAGTTCCATGTGTATTGGAAGGAAAGGAAAGGTCACCTGATCTCTCAACTCCATTGTGTTTTACAGGAAACTGTCCATTTTGGGGTATATACTACATAAGTTCACATTTATATAGTGTGGGCATAACAATAAGCATATACATTTTCCATTAGGTCCATATTGAAAGTGTTATAAACAGAATTCTTTTCAAATGAGTTGTGAGAAATAACAAGAGCAATGCTGTGCATTGATGAACAGCTGTGCAATATTGCAACTCATTTGAAAACAGCGTGATACTCCACCCCCCACGCCAGGTGGGAGAATAGCGGGAGGGCCTCCCGACATTTTTCACGCCCTCCCGCTATTCTCCCCCCCCCCACGCCCAACCCACGCGCACGAATCGCTGCTTGCCGTTTTTTACAGCGAGCGGAAATTCTCCGAGGCCGATGGGCCGAGCGCCCGGGCCTTCACGCCCGTTTCAACACGGCAGCAAACACACCTGCTCGCTGCCGTCGTGAAACGGGCGCCAGATGCCCATTTAGGGCACCTAGAGGCCCGATTAGCACGGGAGCACCACGACTGTGCTCGGGAGGGGACAGGCCCGCGATCGGTGCCCACCAAAACAGACACACTCTGACAGGCAAGATCAAGCCGTCACGTCTTGCCGGGCGGCTGAGGAGAAAGACGCCAACTGCGCATGCGCGGGTTGGCGTTGTCCAACCTGCGCATGCGCGGCTGACATTATCGGCCGCATCAGCCGCCGTGATGCTTGACGTGCGGCCTTGACGACCGTCGTCAAGGCAGCGCCGCCGTGACGCACGGGGCCGCGCTCCTAGCCCCGCCCGTGGGGGGAGAATCAGCCCCGGAAGTGGCCGTGAAGGCTGCCGTGGGTCACAGCCTGTCCCACGGCAGCCTTTACGATTCTCCGCATTTGCGGAGAATCTCACCCATGTGTTTTAAGGAGCTTTCTAAAGGTGAGGGATTTAGAGAGGATGTTCCAAACACAAGGGCCAAAATATTGGGAGTTCCACCACCAACATTGGAACAAGAAAAAGTAGGCACACAGGAAGCCAACATCAGAGGACTGAAGGGGATTGGGTTGTGAGGTGTTTGCAGATGAAAGTGGGCAAGGGTCTTGAAGGAACCTGCAAACAATGGATAAGGGGTTTGAATTCAACATGTTTAGGCACACATTAGTTGTAAAAATGAGATAGAACATCTACCTCTGGAAATCAAATCATTAGCATTGCAGATTTACTGCCCTGACAAAGGTCAGCATAGGCAGATTGAACAAAATCAATTACATAGCAGTTGATAGAAATAGTGACTTTCAGTCGAGCTACCTCCATAATATGCACAGTTTGTAGATCATCTGCAGGAATCAGCAGAGCTCTGCCACAGTTTCTTTGGTGAAGAAGTGAAGACAGGGAAAGAAGTGAAGACAGGGTTTGACAGGGAAAGCCCAGTGACATAGATGGACAGAGAGAAGGTGTGTTGACTTATCAAACAGGCCGGAACTGGCTTTTATAAATAGTCACCGATGGGGAATTTGAGAGAAATCTCATTGTCCAAAGAGTGGCTCAAATACAGAATTCACAGCAACAAGGGGTAGCTGAGGATTCAATTAACTAAGGGGCAGCTAGATAAACACATGATGGAGAAAGATATGAAAGGATACGCAGATGGGATGAGATGAAACACGATGGAAAGAGACAAATGTTCCTCCTTGGCAACAGTGCATATCAGATAGCCTCAGATGCAGATGCATCTGCCTTTTGTCAAAATGTAGGGGTGAACATGTTAAGTAAAAGTGACAGCATTTAGCACACATTTAAGTATTAGAATCCTCTGAGCACATTGTAGCTAAGCACAAAAAGAAATGGCAGATAATACATGTTAGGTACAAAGCCTCTTTTGCAGATTGGCAGTTTCCCCGGCCATATGTAGGCACGACTAATTAAATAAATAATATTTATTGTCACAAGTAGGCTTACATTAACACTGCAATGAAGTTACTGTGAAAAGCCCCTAGTCGCCACATTCCGGCGCCTGTTTGGGTATACAGAGGGAGAATTCAGAATATCCAATTCACCTCACAGCACGTCTTTCGGGACTTGTGGGAGGAAACCGGAGGAAACCCACGCAGACACAGGGAGAACGTGCAAACTCTGCACAGACGGTGACCCAAGCCGGGAATCGAACCTGGGACCCTGGCGCTGTGAAGCAACAGTGCTAACCACAGTGCTACCTTGCCGCCCACTATGGAACCAGGATGGAAACATTTAGTTAAGTCACGGATTAACCATAATCCAATTGAGTGACTTGAGGGGCTCAGTGGCCTACTCCTTTCCCATGCTGCTACGGATCAGTAGAAGGGAACGTTGTGTCATTTCTGGGTACAGAAAATCTGCTCTCACCCAGTTTGGGGAAGGGATAATAATTGGATCATGCTTGTTTTCAGGCACAGGTATCACGATGATCGACTACCCATCACCCAGTCAAGTTGAAGCAGGCAGCAGACAAACCTGCTGGCTGATTATCACCATGACTACAGCATGCTGCCTAGCATGGATTCTGCTGTTGACGGGGTGCATATTCAGTGGGGGCCCAGTACGAGAAGTGGCTAATGTGGCATATAGCTAACCCAATACTTTTGAAGGCATCCCACTTAATGGGAAAGTGCACTCAGGCTGCAACAGATGTTTCAAAAATCTTTGATGGAAGCAATAAGACTGCAAAGGCGCGGCAGGCCACAGAAGGGGCTCTCTGGTTCTCTGATATGGTGCAGGAGGTCGAGTAGAGGAGAGGTACTGTTTCCACAGGGGGCCAGAGGGCTCTGAATAATAATAATACTAATCACTTATTGTCACAAGTAGGCTTCAATGACATTACTGTGAAAAGCCCCTAGTCGCCACATTCAGGCACCTCTTCGAGGAGGCCGGTACGGGAATTAAACCCGCGCTGCTCGGCTTGTTCTGCATTACAAGTCAGCTGCTAAACCAGCCCCTCATATCGCTGTTTGTTCCTTGGAAAAGGTACGATTCTAAGATGCGGCTTCTCACAACTCTTAACTCTTACTTCCGCCCCATTTCATCACAGTTACTGACCAGAGAAAGTTGACAGAGACTACAGGAATTCTGCAATTTGAAATAAAACTTTGCCAAATCGTCTGATCTCAATCTTTCAATTAGGGAAAATGCAATGATACACCCTGTGGGAAATCTACAGAGCTGGTGGATCAAAGAGGTTACGAGAATGAGGGACAGAGAGAAGAAAGAAAGGCTTGCATTTATATAGCCCCGTTCATGACCACCAGATGTCCCAAAATGCTTGGCAGCCAATGATGTACTTGAAGAGTAGCCATTGTTGTAATATGGGAGACACGTAAGCTAATTTGAACACAGGAAACTCAAATAAACAACAAAGCGAAAATGACTGGATAATCTACTTTTCAATTATGTTGGTTGAGGGATGAATGTGGGCCAGGACAACTTTCCTACTCTTTAAAATAGTACCATGAGATCTTCCATATCCCACCATCAGGGGAGATGGACCTTGATTGAAGGCAATGGGAACAGGTGACCATGGACTTCAATTCGCTGAGTCTCGTGCCTACAAAGTGCCCAAAACACTTCAGGGGCCTCACATAAGTAATCAAGATCAGAGAATGACAACTTTTTACACCTCTCACACTGAACAGAGGCAGCATTGATACAAAATTGGTTGAGTAATTGAAAACAGAGGGCAGTAGTGAACAGGGGAAGGTACCAGGATAGCTTCTTTTCATGATCATAATGATGTAGACTTTGATGCACCAGGCATGTCTTCAAATCTTGCAGCTGCCCCAAAACTTGGAAGTATAATGAACTATGAGGAGGATAGCGATAGATTTCGCGGGGACAGGAACAGGTTGGTAGAATGGATGGACACACGGCAGATTAAATTTAATATGGAGAACTGTGAAGCGAAACATTTAGGGAGGAAGAATGAAGAGCCAATAGAAACTAAAGAATACAATTGTAAAGGAGTTGTAGGAGCAAAAAGCGGGGGGGGGGGGGGGGGGGGGGGGGGGGGGTAATCGTGCAAAAAGCATTGAAAATGGCTGGGCAAGTTGGGCAAGTTGAAAAAGTGGTAAATAAGCCTTACGGAACCCTAGACTTTGTAACTTGAGGCATAGAATAATAGAATTTACAGTGCAGAAGGAGGCCATTAGGTCCATCGACTCTGCATCGGCCCTTGGAAAGAACATAGAGTACAAAAGTAAAGCTGTTGTAGTGAGCGTCTATAAAACATTGATTTGGCCTTAAATGGAGCATTGGCAGGATTCTCCGCCACATCAGGAACTCTGCTACCAGCAGCGGAGAATCCAGTGTCGGGTAGAAAACGGGATTGGCATTCTGATGCTCTGGTCCCCCGCTGGCGTCGGGATCGAGGTTCATACCCCATGCCAATGGGAGGATGCAAATTGGTTAATTAGACTATTAACAGGGCCGGGAATTACGTCGGCGGGAATTGGTTCAGGTCTTGACGGGCCAAGGAGGTAACTCTTTAAGGGAGTTTTCTCCAAAGTCCATCAGAGGGCTACCCTTCCCCACACAATACAAGACCTGCCCACCACCCCCCAACAGAGACCCCCGAATTCGAGAGACCCCCACCAGACCACTAATTAAAGAGATTCCCACTAGAGACCCCTACACGAGAGACCCCTGCCTGAAAGTACCCATAAGAGATATATGTACTTGGATGCTGGAGAGCAGTCCATATAAAAGCAGTGAAGAAAATGACTGCTTTGAAACTCATTTATGCAATACACCTACTGGCTCAGGCACAGGAAGCAGCACCTGTCAATTCCTGGAAAGAATTCACCTGAGGAAGGAGCAGTGCTCCAAAAGCTAGTGTTTGAAACAAACCTGTTGGACTTTAAACTGGTGGTGTAAACATCTTACTGAAAAGAAAAAAATCGGTCAGCTGGATTTAAACCCTCTCACAGCTTTGATCTGCAAGCCATTCATTCATTTCTGTGTGAAATTGCTTTTCCTAGGCTGTGATTGACAGCTTTCACACACACACACACAGCGGTTTGCGTTGTTTCATTCTAATCCCTCCATGCTTTGGAGTAGTCAGCTGTGAAACTAATCACAATGTTTATAAATATTTAGCTATGATTGACAGCTTCTGGACCACATCAAAGGAAGTTAAGTGGTTTCTGTTAGTTTCACAGCTGGGTACGTCAAAACTCAGTTCACACTGATTAGATTTCAAAAGTACTGAATTGACTGTAAAATGTTTCAGAACATCCTGAAATTGTGAAGACACTATATTTCTTTGCACGGACATCTTCAGTAACAGTAATGAGTGATAACTTGTGAAAAACTAAGTTAACACATGATAGCAATACAATTCTGTTATGACATTGTTAATTGAAATTTTATTCAGGTTTTTAACAGCTATGCAAACCAAAGGCAGAGAATAGCAAGACATAGGGCGGGATTCTCCCCTACCCAGCGGGGCGGGGGGTCCTGGCACCGAGGAGTGGCGTGAACCACTCCGGCGCCGGGCCGCCCCAGAGGTGCGGAATCCTCCGCACCTTCAGGGGCTAGGCCAGCCCCAGAGTGGTTTGCACCACGCTGGCTGGTCGAGAAGGGTCTTGGCGCCGAAGGGCCTCAGTTGCCGCATGCGCGGGAGCGCCAGTGCATGCTGGTGTCATCCCAGCGCATGTGCAGGGGGGGTTCATCTCCGCGTCGGCGATCGCGGAGGACCATAGCGGCCGACGCGGAACAATAGAGTGCCCCCATGGCACAGGCCCGCCCTCGGATCGATGGGCCCTGATTGGGGGCCAGGCCACCATGGGGGCACCCCAGGGACCAGTTCCCCCCACGTGGACCCCGGAGGCTGCTCGCGCAGCCATGTCCCGCCGGCAAATACCCGGTGTAGCATATGCTGGCGGGACTGGCCAAAAACGGGCAGCCACTCAGCGATTCCCGACGCAACGCCAACCGACCGACGCGATTCCCGCCCCCGCCAAATCCCCGGCGCCGGGGAATTCCGCAGGGGGCGGGGACGGGATTTACGACGCCCCCCCCCCCCCCCGGCGCTTCACTGACTCGGCGGGGGGTCGGAGAATCCCACCCATAATCATTTCTGCCCAATCTGCACAATAAAGACATTGAGAAGACCTCTAGATCTTTACTCACTGGTTGTCTGGATCTGTACAGAGCAACTAAATTGAAATACGTGAGCTATTACAGTTGTTGTTAGGTTTAATTCCAATCAGAGGGCTATTCGAAACTCCAGGGGGCAATCATTTGCATTTATTGTTACTTTGGTTGTTTGCTGCGGATACAGTAATTCAGGAGAGCTCCTGTATCGGCGCAGTTGTTCAACAATACCTGAGCCCCAGGTCTTTCAATACCATCTCTCTAATTAATCAGAACATATAAGGTGTAAGACACATAGCACGGAGCGACTCTTGACAACATGGCTTGCAGGCAGCCTGGAGAGTGAAGCAGTGTTAGACTATTGCTGAAATTTGGTGCTTTTAGATGTGTCACTATGTGGTTTGCCACATTTTAATGGGATAAGGCACATAACTCTCATAAGGTGCTAAAGCTTGACCACACACTGACAGTCAGTGAAAGTTAGCCACCATAACACCTTCTTCATGTCTGAATTCCAATACTCACTATAATTACGCCAAGAATGGATTAGGACGTCAGTTATTAAAACAAGAAGACAACATAATTTGTCATAATCAGGTTATGGACACCTTCAGATATTTGTCACCCCAGTTTGGTATGGATTTTTTTTGTTAGCCCTATCTATGACTTATTGCTGTTCTGTAACTTGACACTGCCTCTAGCGTCTTGTTCCTGTGTTGTGTAGTGGCTTGCTCCCTATGGCCTTATGACTCATTGCTACTGCCCGATAACCTGCTCCTGTACTGCAACATAGCGTCTATGTCTTGTTTTGATGCATCCCATCTATCTGTCACATTCACGCAACTCCTGGTTGTTGTGCTGACATTAAAGAAATCCTCGGGATTTTTCAGAATGCCTATGCCAAGACTAAACTCTAATGGAGAACTGTTTTAGTTTCCTTGAACCCCATCACCTGCAATATACTGTGGGGCTGTCTAAACAGAAATATGGCCCATAGCTTCCAGGCCATTGCACCTGGGGAGGGGGCACCCCAAAAATACACTGGGAATCCCCCTCCCCGGAAATTCCAAGGTAAGGATTGCATAGCAATTGATCAGGAAGATCTAATTTCTGTCAACAATTGGCCTGCTCTGGGAACCGTCCGAAAATGCTACTTAAATTGCAAACTTTGGATTGTTCTGATTGTCTTGCATGAATAGTTATCCAGAAAAAGTTAGAAGAATTAAAACAACTTATAAATTCAGGGTGACTATAGATCTGACCTCCCCCCCCCCCACCCCTCCCCGACCCCGCCACAGGACTCCTCCTCCCACCGACACACCGTGGGACCCCCTGACTGCCATGGGACACAAGGCCTCAGGAACTTGCGATGCACCTTTCTCACCCGACCCCAATCGCAAGATTGGATGGCGAAGGAGCGGCTTCATTTTAGGGTAAGTAACTAGGAGCAGTGTATTCCAAAACAACTCTGATTGCCTCTCCACAGAAGTTAGGGCCAATTGTTAATCCTTTATTCAAAAACAAACTACATATCATAGGAAATAACCAAATCTTGTGGTTCAAAGTCTAGTCATCACCACAAACATATTTCCACATACCAAACATGTCAAAGCCAAAACCATGTGAAAAAAATGTCATAGGCACACTAGAAAGTGTGGTTGTCTTTGTAGTGGGTTATAAAGTATAAGAGCATAAGAAATAGGAACGGGCGTAGCTCTCACACCCCATTATGCCTGCACCATCATTCAGTAATATCATGGCTGAACTTCTATGTAAGGTTTACTTTCCCGCCCTATTCCCATATAGCTTGATTTCTTTGGGCCGGAAAATATCAAGCTTATTCCTGAATATACCCATTGATTGAGTATCTACAACTCTCTGGGGTAGAGAATTCCAAAGAATCACAACCCTTTGAGTGAAGGGATTCTGCTTCATCTCAGTCCTAAAAGTTTGACACTTTATTCTGACTCCATGACCTCTAGTTCTAGACTGCCCGGCTCGGGAAAACTTCCCTATCGTGATCTCAATATATGTTATATGCTTTAGTGAGATTCCTTTTCCATCTTCAAAACCCTAGAGAATACAGGTCCATTCTACTCAATCTCACTTCACAGAACGACCTTCTAATACTAAGAATTAATTCAATGCACTTTCATTGCATCCTTTCTAAGGCTTGTCTACCCTTCAGTAGTTATTATTAAGGAGAACAAAATTGTATACAGTAATTCAGATGCAGTCTCAATAACGCCCTATATAGTTGCAGTAAGGATGCCTTGCTCTTCCCAAAAAGGTTTGCAGGTTTCCAGAACAGTTTGGTTCTTATATGGCAGGGTATCAATTTGTGCACATATCATACATACAATATGAGCTACAATCTGCATTTATGCATTTACAAATTTGCATGCATGGCGATTGTGCACTTACAGACCTATATGCCCGAATACATAAGTGTACACATAAACACTTCGCGCTAATTGTCTTTTGTATCTGATATGTTACTCCTGTATGTTCTGTATTCAGTCTACTCTCCAGATGGCTGAATAAATTTCCCTTTTTGAATGATGTCTGGTTGTTGAGCGTCGGCTGATGTACTGCAAGATATCAAAAGGGATACACAGAAATTCAAAAGTCAAGTCTCATTAAATAATTTAATACCTCAGTTATTCCTAATCTTTTATCTCTTGTCCTTTTGCAGATTTACCTGTTATCTAATAAAAACATACTTCAAATTCTTCTTACTGCCACCTACAATTTCTATATTACCATATCTCTTCGTATAATGGGCATCAAATGGCACATTCACACTCTACGTTTATGTGTTAGGGCAAAATGGTTTCAGGTTCACGCCAACTGTAATGAAGTGCAAATTGGGTGTGAAAGTCTGAACTAATTCCAAAGTGAAACAGTGAGAATTCTTGGTCCAGAATGTTAGATCACTTGGCACTAAAATTATGATGTGGAGATGCCGGCGTTGGACTGGGGTGAGCACAGTAAGAAGTCTTACAACATATAGTTACTCTGTCTACAGTAATGGTAAACTGCCCTGCCTGCAGTAATGGTAAACTAGCCTGTCCGCAGTAACGGCAAACCGGCCAGTCTGCAGTAACGGCAAACCGGCCAGTCTGCAGTAACGGCAAACCGGCCTGTCTGCAGTAATGGCAAACCGGCCTGGCTGCAGTAATGGCAAACCGGCCTGTCTGCAGTAACGGCAAACCGGCCAGTCTGCAGTAACAGCAAACCAGCCTGTCTGCAGTAATGGCAAACCGGCCTGTCTACAGTAATGGTAAACTGCCCTGCCTGCAGTAACGGCAAACTGACCTGCCTGCAGTAATGGTAAACTAGCCTGTCCGCAGTAACGGCAAACCGGCCAGCCTGCAGTAACAGCAAACCGGCCAGTCTGCAGTAACGGCAAACCGGCCAGTCTGCAGTAATGGCAAACCAGCCTGGCTGCAGTAATGGCAAACCGGCCTGTCTACAGTAATGGTAAACTGCCCTGCCTGCAGTAACGGCAAACTGACCTGCCTGCAGTAATGGTAAACTAGCCTGTCCGCAGTAACGGCAAACCGGCCAGCCTGCAGTAACAGCAAACCGGCCAGTCTGCAGTAACGGCAAACCGGCCCGTCTGCAGTAACGGCAAACCGGCCAGTCCACAGTAATTGTAAACTAGCCTGTCCGCAGTAACGGCAAACCGGCCAGTCTGCAGTAACGGCAAACCGGCCAGTCTGCAGTAATGGCAAACCGGCCTGTCTGCAGTAACGGCAAACCGGCCAGTCTGCAGTAACAGCAAACCGGCCTGTCTGCAGTAATGGCAAACCGGCCTGTCTACAGTAATGGTAAACTGCCCTGCCTGCAGTAACGGCAAACTGACCTGCCTGCAGTAATGGTAAACTAGCCTGTCCGCAGTAACGGCAAACCGGCCAGCCTGCAGTAACAGCAAACCGGCCAGTCTGCAGTAACGGCAAACCGGCCCGTCTGCAGTAACGGCAAACCGGCCAGTCCACAGTAATTGTAAACTAGCCTGTCCGCAGTAACGGCAATCTGGCCAGCCTGCAGTAACAGCAAACCGGCCAGTCTGCAGTAACTGCAAACCGGCCAGTCTGCAGTAACGGCAAACCGGCCAGTCTGCAGTAACAGCAAACCGGCCTGTCCGCAGTAACGGCAAACCGGCCAGGCTGCAGTAATGGCAAACCAGCCAGTCTGCAGTAATGGCAAACCGGCCTGTCTACAGTAATGGTAAACTGCCCTGCCTGCAGTAACGGCAAACTGACCTGCCTGCAGTAATGGTAAACTAGCCTGTCCGCAGTAACGGCAAACCGGCCAGCCTGCAGTAACAGCAAACCGGCCAGTCTGCAGTAACGGCAAACCGGCCCGTCTGCAGTAACGGCAAACCGGCCAGTCCACAGTAATTGTAAACTAGCCTGTCCGCAGTAACGGCAAACTGGCCAGCCTGCAGTAACAGCAAACCGGCCTGTCCGCAGTAACGGCAAACCGGCCAGTCTGCAGTAACTGCAAACCGGCCAATCTGCAGTAACGGCAAACCGGCCAGCCTGCAGTAATGGCAAACCGGCCTGTCCGCAGTAACGGCAAACCGGCCTGTGTGCAGTAACGGCAAACCGGCCAGTCTGCAGTAACGGCAAACCGGCCTGTCCGCAGTAACGGCAAACCGGCCTGTGTGCAGTAACGGCAAACCGGCCAGTCTGCAGTAACGGCAAACCGGCCTGTCCACAGTAACGGCAAACCGGCCTGTCCGCAGTAACGGCAAACCGGCCAGTCTGCAGTAACGGCAAACCGGCCAGTGCGCAGTAACGGCAAACCGGCCAGTCTGCAGTAACGGCAAACCGGCCAGTCTGCAGTAACGGCAAACCGGCCAGTCTGCAGTAACGGCAAACCGGCCAGTCTGCAGTAACGGCAAACCGGCCAGTCTGCAGTAACGGCAAACCGGCCAGTCTGCAGTAATGGCAAATTGGCCATTCTGCAGTAACGGCAAACCGGCCAGTCTGCAGTAACGGCAAACCGGCCAGTCTGCAGTAACGGCAAACCGGCCAGTCTGCAGTAACGGCAAACCGGCCAGTCTGCAGTAACAACAAACCGGCCTGTCTGCAGTAATGGCAAACCAGCCTGTCTGCAGTAACGGCAAACCGGCCAGTCTGTAGTAACAGCAAACCGGCCAGTCTGCAGTAATGGCAAACCAGCCAGTCTGCAGTAATGGCAAACCGGCCTGCCCGCAGTAACGGCAAATCGGCCAGTCTGCAGTAATGGCAAACCGGCCTGTCCGCAGTAATTGTAAACTAGCCTGTCCGCAGTAATGGCAAACCGGCCAGTCTGCAGTAATGGCAAACCGGCCAGTCTGCAGTAATTGTAAACTAGCCTGTCCGCAGTAATGGCAAACCGGCCTGTCCGCAGTAATTGTAAACTAGCCTGTCCGCAGTAACGGCAAACCGGCCAGTCTGCAGTAACGGCAAACCGGCCAGTCCGCAGTAACAGCAAACCAGCCAGTCTGCAGTAACGGCAAACCGGCCAGTCTGCAGTAATGGCAAATTGGCCATCCTGCAGTAACGGCAAACCGGCCAGTCTGCAGTAATGGCAAACCGGACTGTGTGCAGTAACGGCAAACTGGCCATCCTGCAGTAATGGCAAACCGGCCAGTCTGCAGTAACGGCAAACCGGCCAGTCCGCAGTAACGGCAAACCAGCCAGTCTGCAGTAATGGCAAACCGGCCTGTCCGCAGTAACGGCAAACCGGCCAGTCTGCAGTAATGGCAAACCGGCCAGTCTGCAGTAACGGCAAACCGGCTAGTCCGCAGTAACGGCAAACCGGCCAGTCTGCAGTAACAGCAAACCGGCCAGTCTGCAGTAATGGCAAACCGGCCAGTCTGCAGTAACAGCAAACCAGCCAGTCTGCAGTAACGGCAAACCGGCCTGTCTGCAGTAACGACAAACCGGACAGTCTGCAGTAACGGCAAACCGGCCTGGCTGCAGTAACGGCAAACCGGCCTGTCCGCAGTAACGGCAAACCGGCCAGTCTGCAGTAACGGCAAACCGGCCAGTCTGCAGTAACAGCAAACCGGCCAGTCTGCAGTAATGGCAAACCGGCCAGTCTGCAGTAACAGCAAACCAGCCTGTCTGCAGTAACGGCAAACCGGCCAGTCTGCAGTAATGGCAAATTGGCCATCCTGCAGTAATGGCAAACCAGCCTGTCTGCAGTAACGGCAAACCGGCCAGTCTGCAGTAATGGCAAATCGGCCAGTCTGCAGTAATGGCAAACCGGCCTGTCTGCAGTAACGGCAAACCGGCCTGTCTGCAGTAATGGCAAACCGGCCTGTCTGCAGTAATGGCAAACCGGCCAGTCTGCAGTAATGGTCAACCGGCCAGTCTGCAGTAATGGCAAACCGGCCAGTCTGCAGTAATGGCAAACCGGCCTGTCTGCAGTAATGGCAAACCGGCCAGTCTGCAGTAATGGCAAACCGGCCTGGCTGCAGTAACACTGGCTCAGACAATTAATAATAGTACATATTGTCCATACAAGGTCCATGGTGTTGTTGAAAATTAAATAGAGTCGATCAGCCTTTTTGTTGCCCGTGACGTACTGGCAGACCGCCACAGTGGAGTTGGTGACGTTGGTTCAGCCGATGGTGGCGGTTCCGCTGATGTCCTGGAGTCCGAGAGCGATGGTCCTTGAACTGTCTCCGTCACCCGGGCTGCTGGTGGAGACGCCATGGATGGGGAAGGGGTAGCCTGGGTGGGGCGCTGGGGGAAAAAAACAGGGGGGGTCTGTGGTGAAGGGGGGGAAGGCCGCACGCCGGCGAGTGCCAGGTCCCGGAGGGAGACCGTGTCCTGCCGACCGTCGGGGTACTCCACGTACGCATACTGCGGGTTAGCGTGGAGTAACTGGACTTGTTCCACCAACGGGTCGGACTTGTGCACCCGCACATGTTTCCGGAGCAAGATGGGTCCGAGGGCGGCCAGCCACGTCGGGAGAGGGGATCCGGAGGACGACTTCCTGGGGAAAACAAGAAAACGTTCATGAGGTGTCTGATTTGTTGTGGTACAGAGGAGGGAGCAGATAGAATGTAGGGCATCGGGGATAACCTCTTGCCATCGGGAAATAGGGAGATCTCTGGACCGGAGGGCCAGTAGTATGGTCTTCCAGATGGTGCCATTCTCCCGCTCGACCTGTCCGTTACCCCGAGGGTTATAGCTGGTCGTCCTGCTAGAGGCAATGCCCCTGTTGAGCAGGAATTGACGCAGCTCGTCGCTCATAAATGAGGACCCCCGATCGCTATGTATGTATGCGGGGTAGCCGAACAGGGAGAAGATGGAGAGGAGGGCCTTAATGACGGTCGATGTGGTCATGTCGGGGCAGGGAATGGCGAAGGGGAAGCAGGAGTATTCGTCGATTACAGCCAGGAAGTAAATGTTGTGGTTGCTAGAGGGAAGGGGCCTCTTCAAGTCAATGCTGAGACGTTCGAAGGGGCGGGATGCTTTGATCAGATGTGTGCGCTCGGGGCGGTAGAAGTGCGGTATGCACTCTGCGCAGATGTGGCAGTCACGGGTTACTGTCCTGACTTCCTCGATGGAGAAAGGCAGGTTGCGGGCCTTAATGAAATGGTAGAAACGGGTCACCCCTGGATGGCGGAGGTCGGCGTGGAGGGAGCGGAGGCGGTCTATCTGCGCGCTGGCGCAGGTATCGCGGGACAGGGCATCAGGAGGCTCATTGACCTTCCCAGGACGATACAAAATCTCATAGTTGTACGTGGACAACTCGATCCGCCACCGTAAGATCTTGTCATTCTTAATCTTGCCCCTTTGTGCATTATCGAACATGAAGGCCACTGACCGTTGGTCTGTGAGCAGGATAAACTTCCTGCCGGCCAAATGGTGCCTCCAATGTCGCACAGCTTCGACTATGGTCTGGGCTTCCTTTTCCATAGAGGAGTGGCGGAGTTCGGAAGCCTGGAGGGTTCTGGAGAAGAAGGCCACGGGTTTGCCCGCTTGGTTCAGGGTGGCCGCCAGAGCTACTTCTGATGCGTCGCTCTCGACCTGGAAGGGGAGGGACTCGTCGATGGTGCGCATCGTGGCCTTTGCAATGTCCGCTTTGATACGGCTAAAAGCCTGGCGGGCCTCTGTCGACGGTGGGACGGTCGTGGTTTGAATGAGGGGATGGGCCTTGTCGGCGTAATTGGGAACCCATTGGGCGTAGTAAGCGAAGAAACCCAGGCAGCGTTTGAGGGATTTGAGGGTATTGGGGAGAGGGAGTTCCATCAGGGGGCGCATGCATTCGGGGTCGGGGCCTATCACTCCGTTACGCACGACGTAGCCGAGGGTGGCTAGACAGTTGGTGCTAACACGCACTTATCCTTATTGTATGTGAGGTTAAGGAGTTTTGTGGTTTGGAGAAATATCCGGAGGTTGGCGTCATGGTCCTGCTGGTCGTGGCCGCAGATGGTGACATTATCGAGGTACGGGAAGGTAGCCCGTAATCCGTACTTGTCGGCCATTCGGTCCATCTCCCGTTGGAAGACCGAGACCCCATTTGTGACACCAAATGGAACCCTAAGGAAGTGGTAGAGGCGCCCATCAGCCTTGAACGCGGTGTACTTGTGGTCACTCGCGCGGATGGGGAGCTGGTGATAAGCGGACTTAAGGTCCACAGTGGAGAAGATTTTGTATTTCGCGATATCGTTTACGATGGCGGAAATACGGGGGAGAGGTACGCGTCCAATTGCGTAAACCGGTTGATGGTCTGGCTATGGTCGATGACCATCCGGTTTTTCTCCCCAGTCCGGACCACCAGCACTTAGGCTCGCCATGGACTGTTGCTGGCCTCGATGACCCCTTCCTTCAGCAACCTCTGGACCTCGGATCTAGAACAAAGAACAAACAAAATTACAGCACAGGAACAGGCCCTTCGGCTCTCCCAGCCTGCGCCAATCCAGAGCCTTTATCTAAACCTGTCTCCTATTTTCCAAGGTCTACTTCCCTCTGTTCCCGCCCATTCATATACCTGTCTGGATGCTTCTTAAATGATGCTATCGTGCCCGCCTCTACCACCTCCGCTGGTAAAGCGTTCTAGGCACCCACCACCCTCTGCGTAAAAAACTTTCCACGCACATCTCCCTTAAACTTTACCCCTCTCACCTTGAAATCGTGACCCCTTGTAAATGACACTCCCACTCTTGGGAAAAGCTTGTTGCTATCCACCCTGTCCATACCTCTCATAATTTTGTAGACCTCAATCAGGTCCCCCCTCAACCTCCGTCTTTCCAAGGAAAACAATCCTAATCTACTCAACCTTTCTTCATAGCTAGCACCCTCCATACCAGGCAACATCCTCGTGAACCTCCTCTGCACCCTCAAGGCATCCACATCCTTCTGGTAATGTGGCGACCAGAACTGCACGCAGTATTCCAAATGTGGCCGAACCAAAGTCCTATACAACTGTAACATGACCTGCCAACTCTTGTACTCAATACCCCGTCCGATGAAGGCAAGCATGTTGTATGCCTTCTTGACCACTCTATCAACCTGCGTTACCACCTTCAGGGTACAATGGACCTGAACTCCCAGATCTCTCTGCACATCAATTTTCCCCAAGACCCTTCCATTGACCATACAGTCCGCTTTTGAATTTGATCTTCCAAAATGCATCACCTCGCATTTGCCTGGATTGAACTCCATCTGCCATTTCTCTGCCCAACTCTCCAATCTATCTATATTTTGTTGTATTCTCTGACAGTCCTCCTCGCTATCTGCAACTCCACCAATCATAGTATCATCTGCAAACTTGCTAATCAGACCACCTATACCTTCCTCCAGGTCATTTATGTAGATCACAAACAGCAGTGGTCCGAGCACGGATCCCTGTGGAACACCACTTGTCACCCTTCTCCATTTTGAGACACTCCCTTCCACCGCTACTCTCTGTCTCCTGTTGCCCAGCCAGTTCTTTATCCATCTAGCTAGTACACCCTGAACCCCATACGACTTCACTTTTTCCATCAACCTGCCATGGGAAACCTTATCAAACGCCTTACTAAAGCCCATGTATATGACATCTACAGCCCTTCCCTCATCAATTAACTTTGTCACTTCCTCAAAGAATTCTATTAGGTTTGTAAAACATGACCTTCCCTGCACAAAACCATGCTGCCTATCACTGATAAGTCTATTTTCTTCCAGATGTGAATAGATCCTATCCCTCAGTATCTTCTCCAACAGTTTGCCTACCACTGACGTCAAGCTCACAGGTCTATAATTCCCTGGATTATCCCTGCTACCCTTCTTAAACAAAGGGACAACATTAGCAATTCTCCAGTCCTCCGGGACCTCACCCGTGCTCAAGGATGCTGCAAAGATATTTGTTAAGGCCCCAGCTATTTCGACCCTCGCTTCCCTCAGTAACCTGGGATAGATCCCATCCAGTCCTGGGGACTTGTCCACCTTAATGTCGTTTAGAATATCCAAAACTTCCCCCTTCCGTATGACAACTTGACCGAGAGTATTTAAACATCCATCCCTAGCCTCAACATCCGTCTTGTCCCTCTCCTTTGTGAATGCCGATGCAAAGTACTCATTAAGAATCTCACCCATTTCCTCTGAGTCCACGCATAAATTCCCTCTTCTGTCTTTAAGTGGGCCGATCCTTTCTCTAGTTACCCTCTTGCTCCTTACATACGAATAAAATGCTTTGGGATTTTCTTTAACCCTGTTAGCCAAAGATATTTCATGACCCCTTTTAGCCCTCTTTATTGCGCGTTTGAGATTCGTACTACTTTCCCGATATTCCTCCAAAGCTTCATCAGTTTCGAGTTGCCTCGATCCTATGTATACTTCCTTTTTCATCTTAGCTAGTCTCACAATTTCACCCGTCATCCATGGTTCCCTAATCTTGCCATTTCTATCTTTCATTTTCACAGGAACATGTCTGTCCTGCACTCTAATCAACCTTTCCTTAAAAGACTTCCACATTTCAAATGTGGATTTACCCTTAAACAGCTGCTCCCAATCCACATTCCCGAGCTCCTGCCGAATTTTGTTATACTCTGCCTTTCCCCAATTTAGTACTCTTCCTTTCGGACCCCTCTTGTCCTTGTCCATGAGTATTCTAAAACTTACGGAATTGTGATCGCTATCCCCAAAGTAATCACCGACTGAAACATCAACCACTTGGCCGGGATCATTCCCCAATACCAGGTCCAGTATGGCCCCTTCCCGAGTTGGACTATTTACATACTGCTCTAAAAAACTCTCCTGGATACTCCTTACAAACTCTGCTCCATCTACGCCTCCAACACTGCACAAATCCCTTTCAATGTTGGGGAAGTTAAAATCTCCCATCACAACCACCCTATTGCTCCTACATTTTTCTATAATCTGTCTGCATATTTGTACCTCTACTTCATGCTCGCTTTTGGGAGGCCTGTAGTAAAGTCCCAACAATGTTACTGCACCCTTCCTATTTCTCAGCTCCACCCATATTGCCTCAGTGCTCGAATCCTCCATCATGCCCTCCTTAATCACAGCTGTGATATCATCTCTGACGAGTAATGCAACTCCTCCACCCCTTCTACCTCCCTCTCTATCCCTCCTGAAGCATCTATACCAGGGGTGGGCAAACTTTTCCGTGCAAGGGCCACATTCAGAAATTCACAATTCACAAAGGGCCGCATAGTATATTAAGTAAAATAATTACTTCACCCGGTTATGATTCTGGGCGCCTCATATAGAACATAGAACAGTACAGCACAGAACAGGCCCTTCGGCCCTCGACGTTGTGCCGAGCAATGATCACCCTTCTCAAGTCAACGTATCCACCCTATACCAGTAAGTAACCCAACAGCCCCCCCCCCCCATTAACCTTAAAAAAAAAAAAAAAATTTTTTTTTAAAAATTTTTTTTTTTTTTTTTTTAATGACTTGGTGGGCCGCAGAAATACCTTTGGCGGGCCGCATGCGGCCCGCGGGCCGTAGTTTGCCCACCCCTGATCTATACCCTGGGATATTCAGTTGCCAGTCCTGCCCTTCCCTCAACCAAGTCTCAGTAATACCAATTGCATCATATTCCCAGGTACTGATCCAAGCCCTAAGTTCATCTGCCTTACCTGCTACACTTCTCGCATTAAAACAAATGCACCTCAAACCACCTTATCGTTCATCATCTCTTCCCTGTCTACTCTTCCCCTTAGTCACATTGAGTTTATTGTCTCGTACCTTACTGGCTTTAGTTGCTGCTTCTTTACTGACTTCTAACTTCCTAATCTGGTTCCCATCCCCCTGCCACATTAGTTTAAAACTTGATGAAGGTCCGGTCCTGGGCACGGTACCGTCTGCTCCGTGTCGCGACGGGTTTGCAATCGGGGGTGAGATTAGCAAACAAGGAGGGGGGGGTCCACTTTGAGGGACGCAAGGCTGCAGACAGTGAGGGGGGGAATAGGGCCGCCGAATTGGAAGGTCAAGCTCTGCAGGTTGCACTGGAAGTCCAGTCCTAGGAGTGCCGGTGCGCAAAGGTCAGGGAGGACAAGGAGTTTGTAATTTTTAAAAACCTTCCCTTGGACCGTGAGGTCCGCGATGCAGCAGCCGTTGATGCGGATGGAGTGCGAACCTGAGGCTAACCCGATTTTGTGTTTTACAGGATGGACAGGGAGCGCGCAGCGTCTTACCGTGGCAAGGTGAACAAAGCTTTCCGTGCTCCCCGAGTCCAGCAGGCAGTCCTTCTCGTGGCTGTTGAGGTGGATCAGCGTCGTTGTTTTGGCGAGCGTGCGTGGCAGTGACTGGTCGAGTTGAATGGCCGCGAGCCGTGGAGAAGAACCATCGCCGTAGTCGGCGGCGGCCGAGTAGTAGCTGGCAGAACCTTGCGTGCCAGTCCAGGATGGTGGTGCCCAGGATCCGCACGTGGAGTCGGGGTCCCAAGATGGCAGCGCCCAGGACCCGCACGTGGAGTCGGCGCCCCAAGATGGTGGCGCCCAGGACCCGCACGTGGCGTCCGGGGCCCAAGATGGCGGCGCCCAGGACCCGCACGTGGCGTCCGGGGCCAAAGATGGCGGCGCCCGCAGGACCCTCGTGGTTGCTGGGGCAGGGTTAGCGGTGCCGGCGGGGCGATCGGAGCGGCTGAGAGCGGAGGCAGAGAGGCGCGCAGGCCAGGCGCAGGGGCCCGGGGGCGGCAAGGAGAGACTTGCGCGGTGCGCTGGAAGGGCCCGGAAGGCCCGGAGGAGAGGGGGAGGTGCGCAGGCCGGGCGCAGGGGCCCGGGGGCAGAGGGGAGAGATTGTACTGGAAGGGCCCGCAAGGGCCTGGAGAGGGGGGATCCCCGGTCGCTGCGCGATACAGCAGCGACCGATTTGGCCTGGCAGACGGATGAAAAGTGGCCCTTCTTCCCGCAACTCTTACAGAGGGCAGAACGGGCCGGGCAGCGCGGGCGAGGGTGTTTAGCGAACCCACAGAAATAGCAGCGGGGCCCCGCGGACTTGTCGGGGTGTCCCGCGGCGCAGGCCTGAGGGAGGTCGGGAGCGGCGGATGGCGGTGGGGAAGCGTGCCAGGAGGCCCAGGGTGCTGCAGCGCGGCTGGGGACATAGGCGCGGGCGTTTAAATCGGCGACCTCCAGGGAGGTGGAGAGAGTCTGTGCCTCAGTTAGGCTGAGGTCGTCTTTCTCCAGCATCCGCTGGCGGATAGCGGCAGACTGCACCCCAGCCATGTAAGCATCTCTAATCAGAAGTTCCATGTGCTCCGTGGCTGAAACTTGGAGGCAGGAGCAATTCCTCCCCAGGACAGCGAGGGCCTGGTAAAAATCGTCTAATGACTCACCGGGGAGCTGTTGTCTGGTGGCCAGCAGATGTCGGGCGAATACTCTGTTGACTGGTTTAAGAAACTGTCTATTCAGCTTAAGCATGGCCACGTCATAATCTTTTTCCTCCGCAGTCATCGCGTAGGCCGCCGTGCCCACACTGGAGTGGAGGATGTGAAGCTTCTGTGCCATGGTGGGGGGGCTGTTTGCGGACGCCAGGTATCCCTCGAAACATGCCAGCCAATGTTTAAAGATTTCTGAAGCGTTCTGAGTTTGCGGGCTGATGCGGAGGCATTTGGGCTTGATCCGGAGCTCCACCCTCAAAATTCTAGCTTATTAAATTGATGAACCATCAATCGAACGCAAGACGAGTTGCTGTACAAAAGTTAGGCTTTAATAAGCTAGAAGTTAGCCCTGCGGTCGACTACAGTAAATGGACGACCGCCGGGCGTTCTGGGTATTTATACCTCGCTCTGGAGGCGGGGTTAACTCAGACTCTCGACCAATCGGGGAGACGTCACATGACTGGTCTCAACCAATCAGTCGAGAGGCACATGACCGACCAGGGCCAATGGTAAGCCAGTGTTCTGCACCAATGGCAGACAGCTATGCAAATCATACCACCACAACGGCAAACCAGCCTGTCTGCAGTAATGGCCAACTGGCTTGTCTGTAGTAATGGCAAACCGGCCAGTCTGTAGTATTGGCAAACCGGCCAGTCTGCAGTAATGGCAAACCGGCCTGTCTGCAGTAATGGCAAACCGGCCTGTCTGCAGTAACGGCAAACCGGCCTGGCTGCAGTAATGGCAAAACGGCCAGTCTGCAGTAACGGCAAACCGGCCAGGCTGCAGTAACGGCAAACCGGCCAGGCTGCAGTAACGCCAAACCGGCCTGGCTGCAGTAACAGCAAACCGGCCTGGCTGCAGTAATGGCAAACCGGCCAGTCTGCAGTAATGGCAAACCGGCCAGTCTGCAGTAACGGCAAACCGGCCAGGCTGCAGTAACGCCAAACCGGCCTGTCTGCAGTAACGGCAAACCGGCCTGGCTGCAGTAATGGCAAACCGGCCTGTCTGCAGTAACAGCAAACCGGCCAGTCTGCAGTATTGGCAAACCGGCCAGTCTGCAGTAACGGCAAACCGGCCAGTCTGTAGTATTGGCAAACCGGCAAGTCTGCAGTAACGGCAAACTGGCCTGTCCGCAGGCACGGCAAACCAGCCAGCCTGCAGTAATGGCAAACCGGCCTGGCTGCAGTAACGGCAAACCGGCCTGTCTGTAGTAATGGCAAACCGGCCAGTCTGCAGTAACGGCAAACCGGCCAGTCTGCAGTAATGGCAAACCGGCCTGGCTGCAGTAACGGCAAACCGGCCAGTCTGTAGTATTGGCAAACCGGCCTGTCTGCAGTAATGGCTACTGGCCTGGCAGCAGTAATGGCAAACCAGCCTGTCTGTAGTAATGGCAAACCGGCCTGGCTGCAGTAATTGCTACTGGCCTGGCAGCAGTAATGGCAAACCAGCCTGTCTGTAGTAATGGCAAACCGGCCTGGCTGCAGTAATGGCAAACCGGCCTGGCTGCAGTATTGGCAAACCGGCCTGGCTGCAGTAATGGCAAACCGGCCTGGCTGCAGTAATGGCAAACCGGCCTGGCTGCAGTATTGGCTACTGGCCTGTCCACAGTAACGGCAAACTGGCCTGTCTGTCGTAATGGTCAACCGACCTGGCTGCAGTAACGGCAAACTGGCCTGTCTGTCGTAATGGTCAACCGACCTGGCTGCAGTAACGGCAAACCGGCCAGTCTGTAGTAACGGCAAACTGGCCGAGCCACAATAATGGCCAACCGGCCTTTCTGCAGTAATGGCAAACCGGCCAGTCTGCAGTAATGGCAAACCGACCAGTCTGCAGTAACGGCAAACCGGCCAGTCTGCAGTAACGGCAAACCGGCCAGTCTGCAGTAACAGCAAACCGGCCAGTCTGCAGTAACGATCAACAATCCTGTCTGCAGTAATGGTCAACCGACCTGCCTGTAGTAATGGCAAACCGTCCTGTCTGCAGTAACGGCAAACCGGCCTGTCTGCAGTAACGATCAACTATCCTGTCTGTAGTAATGATCAACCATCCTGTCCGAAGTAACTGTCAACTAGCCTGTCTGTAGTAACTGTCAACCGGCCTGTCTGTAGTAACTGTCAACCGGCCTGTCTGTAGTAACAATCAACCAGCCTGTCTGCAGTAATGGTCAACTGGCCTGTCTGTAGTAACGGTCAACTGGCCTGCCTGTAGTAACGGTCAACTGGCCTGTCTGCAGTACGGTTAACTGGCCTGTCTGTAGTAATGGTCAACTAGCCTGTCTGTAGTAATGGTCAACCAGCCTGTCTCAACTAATGTTCAACAAGCCTGTCTGCAGTAATGGTCAACCAGCCTGTCTGCAGTAATGGTCAACCAGCCTGTCTGCAGTAATGGTCAACCAGCCTGTCTCAACTAATGTTCAACAAGCCTGTCTGCAGTGATGGTTAACTGGCCTGTCTGCAGTAATGGTCAACCCACTTCTGGTGGCGGCCATGGTGTGAGTGGTCGCACATTTGGCGGCTCCCACTCATGGCAGTTTTTTCAGATCTTTTCCCCGGTTAATGGGTGGATGTGAAGAGGCAAAAAGGTGCAGGAGAGTGAGTGGAAGAGATTGACCCACTGGTGTATGGAGCTGAGTGCCAGAAGCGGTCGCAAAAGAGGGGATTAGACTGCAAGAGTTGGTGCGGTGCTTGCCTCGCAAGTGGAGATGGCGGAGGTTCTGGGAGCGGCCCTGTTGGCTCAGTGGTCAACAAAGCAGCTGGTGGGCTTCCTGACCGAGATGTTCACCCAGCAACGCAAGGAGAACCTGGAGGACCTGGTCCAGGCGGTGGATTCAATTAAGGCGGTGATCGACTGCATGGGGACGAAGCTGGAGGCCCAGGGTCAGGTGATCCAAAAGATGGAGGAAGTGGAGGGGGAACATGAGGAGCAGTTCACCTTGATGGCAGCGGAAATGGGGCTGATGTGAGATCAGCAGAGGCGGCTCCAGGATAAAGCGGTCACGCAGGCAGAATATTAGGATTGTGGGCCTGCCGAAGGGGAGTGAAGGAGCCGATGCTGGCATGTATATGGAGAGAGGGTGCATTCACACAGCCTCTGGAGGTGGATTGAGTGCATAGGGCGCTAATGGGGAAGCCCCAGGGGAATGAGCCACTGAGGGTGACGGAGGTACATTTCCACCGTTTCCTGGACAAGGAGCGGATTATGAGGTGGGCCAGGCAGATGAAGCGCTGAATCTGGGAGGGCAGTGAACTCCAAATATATCAGGAGCTGGGTGCAGAGCTGGCCAAGAGGAGAGCGAGTTTCAATAAGGTAAAGGAGGATCGATGATGGTGGGCGCCCAAGGGCAGGCCTGAGGAAGACCACCTTAAATTGGTGGTGTACTCCCGAATAAACTTTTTTGTGCTTGACAAGATGTTGTTGGCAGGGGTGGCTGATGTTGAGTATTTGGCAATAATGGTGTTGAACCATCCCGTGCACTGGGTGGCCCTACAAGTGAACAAAGTGGGGGGTCCAGCGCCCGCAGCGGAGGCTGGATGTGGGACTGATGGCGGAGGAAGAGGTGTGTGAGCAGGTGAGGAAGGCCGGGATATGTGGAGATTAAATGATACGGGGGAGGTTTCGGCAGGTACGGTTTGGGAGGCACTGAAGGCAGTGGTCATGGGGAAGTTTATTTTGATTCGGGCACATAGGGAGAAGGCGGAGTGGGCGGAGATAGAAAGGCTAGTGGAGGAAATCCTGCAGGTGGACAAGAGATATGCGGAGGCCCTGGAAGTGGGGCTGCTAAAGGAACGGCAGAGGTTGCAGATGGAGTTTAGGCTATGGGTAAGGCGGTGGGGCAGTTGAGAAGAATGAGAGGGATGATGTATGAGTATGGGGAGAAGGTGAGCAGGATGCTAACGCATCAGTTGAGGAAGCAAGAGGCAGAGAGGGAGATTGGGAAAGTGAAGGGCACAGGTGGGAATATGGTGATGGACCCGGCGGGGGTGAACGGGTGTTTAGGGACTTCTATAGTAAATTGTACGAGTTGGAACCCCCAGCTGGGGAAGAGACGATGAGGCAGTTTCTGGAAAGTTTGGCGTTCCCGAAGGTGGATGAGGAGTTGATGGAGTGTCTTGGGGCCCCAATTGGGCTGACAGATGTAGTGGAGGGGCTGGAGGTGATGCAATCGGGTAAGGCCCCGGGGCTGGGCAGATACCCGGTGGAATTGTATAAGAAGTTCTCAGGGGTGTTGGGACCGCTGGCGGTAAGGACTTTCAATGAGGCAAAGGAGCTGGGAGTACTCTCCCAACGTTGTCACAGGCGTTGATCTACCTCATTCGAAAGCGAGATTAGGATCAGGAACAATTTGGGTCATATAGCCAATCTCTCTGTTAAATGTAGATGCTAAACTGCTGAGGAAGATCTTGGCCTCGAGGAGCGAGTACTGTGTCCCAGGGGTAATGGGGGGGACCAGACAGGGTTCGTTAAGGGGAGGCACCGGCGGCCAACATCAGGAGGTTGTTCAATGTGATCATGATGCCTCCAGAGGGACGTGAGGTAGAGGTGGTGGTGGCCATGGACGCAGAGAAGGCCTTTGATCGAGTGAAGTGTGGATATTTATGGGAGGTCCTGGAGCGGTTTGGGTTTGGGCAGGGTTTTGTGGATTGGGTCCAGATGTTGTATCAGGCACCGGTGGCGAGTGTGCGGACGAACCGGGTGAGATCAGATAATGTTAGGTTACACCGGGGGACGAGGCAGAGATGTCTATTTTCCCTACTGCTGTTTGCCCTGGCCAAAGAGTTATTGGCAATGGCACTGAGAACGTCGTGGGTCTGGCAGGGGATAGTATGCGGGGGGGGGGGGGGGGGGGGGGGGGGTTGGAGCACAGGGGCTCACTTTACACGGTCAATTTACCTTTATACATTTCAGACCCGCTGGGGGAGGATTGGAGGGATTATGGGGATATTAGAGGAACTTGGTGGGTTTTTCGGGGTATAAATTGAATATAGGTAAGAGTGAGGTCTTTGCGATTCAGGCGAGGGGGCAGGAGAAGAGATTGGAGGAGTGCCGTTCAAGGTGGTGGGAGGGAGCAGGGGTGTGGGGGGGGTGGGGGTCGGGAGGGGGGAGGTTCACTGGCTCTTCCAAATTTTATAAATTATTATCGGGCTGCGAATATTGTGCTGGTCAGGAAGTGGGTAGTAAATAAATAAATAATCTTTATTGTCACAAGTAGGCTTACATTGACACTGCAATGAAGTCACTGTTAAAATCCAAATTCCAGAGCCTGTTCGAGTACACGGAGGGAGAATTCAGAATTCTCAGCTGGTACGGGAATTGAACCCACGCTGCTGGCCTTGTTCTGCATCACAAACCAGCTGTCTGGCCCACTGAGTAGTTGGAGAGGGGTCAGTTGGGAAGGGGGTGGAGGCTGCCTCATGTAAAGACACGTGTTTGCGGACGTTGTTAACGGCACCCCTGTCGTTCTCGCCGGCCAGGTACTCCACAAGTCTGGTGTAGTAGCTGCCCTGTGGGTATGGGGACAGTGGCGGCAGCATATGGGGTTGGAGGGGACGGCAGTGTGAGCACCGATATGTGGCTGGATGGGGGATTTCAGAGGTGGCAGCGGGCTGGGATCGAGAGATCTGGAGATCTCTTTGTCGATGAGGGCTTCCTGAGCTTGCAGGAGGCAGAGGAGCAGTTAGAGTTGCCGGGGGGGAGGGTTCCGGTATCTGCAAGTGAGGGATTTTGTGCGGAGGCAGGTTTTGACCTTCCAGCACTTGCCGCACTAGGGACTACAGGATAAGGTGGTGTTGAGAACAGGAGTAGGAGAGGGGAGGGTCTCAGAGATCTACAAGGAACTGATGGAGTGGGAGGGAGCCCCGATAGGAGAGGTGAAGAGAAAGTGGGAAGAAGAGCTGGGTGGGGAGTTGGAGGCTGGATTATGGGAGGACGCCCTGAGGCGAGTCAATGCATCCTCGTCCTGTGCCAGGCTCAGCCTGATACAATTTGAGGTGGTCCACAGGGCACACATGACTGTGGCCCAGATGAGCAGGTTCTTTGAGGGGGTGGAGATTAGGTGTGGGCGCTGTACGGGGGGGTCCGGCGAACCATGTCCATATGTTTAGGGCATGTCCAAGGCTGAGGGGGCTTCTGGCAGGGGTTTGCTGACATGTCAGAGGCTTTAAAGGTGAGGATGGTGCCGAGTCTAGAAATGGCGATCTTATGTGTGTCGGAAGATCCAGGAGCCCCAGGGGGTGAGAGAGGTCGATGTCCTGGCCTTTGCCTCCCTGGTAACCCAGAGACGGATCCAGGAAAGTTATTCTGTTGCAGTCAGGGCATGAGAGCTAGCAGATATTGTTTAGTTAAAGATATCAAATGAAAATAGGAATTATAGACTGAGTTATTTGTTCAAAAAGTGATAGCAACACAAAACAGATCGCAGGAGAGGAAAGGAGCTGATGAAACCTAAAACTGTAGCAATGTTTAAGAAGTGGATGAAATTGCGTTAATAAATGGAATTCAGGATCTTGGTGAAAAGACTAATTCCCCTCACCTGACAGAAACTGGGTGGAATGGAGGTTAAAGCTCAGGTGACACTGCCAGGGTGCCAGGATGCCAAGGTGGCATCTTGCTCACACCAGGGATCGGGCCCAAGGGTGCCCTGCCCTTATGAGGTGGGTTGCAGGTGGCTCGATGACCCCAAAATCCCTGGGTCATTCACTAAATGTGTCCCAATGATACAAATCAGGTCCAATTGCTTTTTCACTATTGGCCTTCGAGTGGAAGCAGCTGGGCCAAAGCAGACTGGGGGATGATTAGTCGAAGAGGAGAATCCCGAGGTCTGTGTATTTTCTTCCTTTTGGGACAGTAGGAGCAGGATTACTCCCCTAAGCACCAAAGAAGAGGGTAGTGCTCCACCCCCCCCCCCCCCCCCCCCCCCCCCCAACCTCCCTTCCCAAACCTCTGAACATCCCGTTCCCTCATTCCCTCTCTCCATCCTAACATCTATTTTGAGCCCATCCAAAAGTTTCTGAACTATTCAGTTTTCACGGCCGGACACCCCCTTCCTACCAATATCAATCGGCCCGCTGCATGTGAATGGAAGCAGGCTGTTAAAATCAGATGTGCCTCAGGTTGCGTTGCAGAACAGACCAGCCACTCAACAAGCTGCTTTCCTGCTAGGGTATTGGAACTCCCTTCATTGATTCTGGAACCTGATGGGGAGTTTGGACAAGTCAATCTAATGGACTAATGATGCTGAAAACAGTACTATTCCTACATTACCCATGTCAATTAAAATCATTGGATTACCCTTCGTCTGGTGAATTGGTGTCGGCAGTCTTTTTGTCGGGAAGTTTTATGCTTTTCGGTCGAGTTTGCTTTGATGGTTCTGGGGAAAGAAAGTGTACGATTATCAATCAACCTGTTAGGAGACAGGTAGAAATTCCCATTTCATGGGCATCACATCTGCTGCTAGCCTTCTAAAGTTCTCTGGTACCTCATCAACGTTCTGATCTAGACACAGAGTTCCAATGCACTAAGTTTACAGTCAGCCTTTCTTGACCATTCTCATAAGGGTCACTGTTAAAGTGCTGGGTTTTCAAACACTAACAACAAGGTCATGCAACAGACAATACTTTATTAACCAGCTGAGAAACTACTCCATGCTTGGACTCTGGGGAGAACTCCTGTGCTCCTGTCACATAACTCTTTTAGTAGGCTCATCATCACGTGGCCACTCGGCCTAGAGTTGTTAAATCCATCTCAGCATGTCTAGGAGATAGTGAGATGTTGCTTATTGCTTTTGGTATCTCAGCCCATGTCTCGACAGAGGACTTCTAGCCCACTGCCATGACAATTTAATGCCTCGTGCCCACAAATGGCTCTGATCGCCTCTCATTGCTTTCTAATAATTTGCCCCTTTAAGCTATTGGAGGAAGGGAAGGTCCATTTTTAGGCACGGACAGGAACTTCCATTTAAAAAAATTTTTTAACATTTTTTTTCCAATTAAGGGGCAATTTATAGCGGCCAATCCACCTACCCTGCACATCTTTGGGTTGTGGGAGCCAGATCAAGCAGAAACAAAGAGAATGTGCAAACTCCACACAGACAGTGTCCCAGTGAGGGGTTCGAACCCGAGTGCTTGCCACCTTGAGGCAGCAGTGCTAAACACAGCGTCACCGTGCCACCGTGCCACCCTGGACAGGAGCTCCCATGACAGGTGAATTAAAGAAATGGTGCAGCTCAAAGTTTTCCATCCCTATTGTAAAATGGCGATCCTTTGTGGGACTCTAACAGAAGAACCCCCTCCAACATTATCCAGAAAATTAGCTGAGGTGAACTGTGCATATATCATAGAATTTACAGTGCAGAAGGAGGCCATTCAGCCTATCGAATCTGCACCGGCTCTTGGAAAGAGCACCCTACCCAAGGTCAACACCTCCACCCTATCCCCATAACCCAATCCAACACTAAGGGTAATTTTGGACATTAAGGGCAATTTATCATGCACATCTTTGGACTGTGGGAGGAAACCGGAGTACCCGGAGGAAACCCACGCAGACACGGGGAGGATGTGCAGACTCCGCACAGACAGTGACCCAAGCCGGAATCGAACCTGGGACCCTGGAGCTGTGAAGCCGTTGTGCTATCCACAATGCTACCATGCTGCCCTTGACTGGGCAGAAGTTCCATTGAACCATGTTGCTGCAAGTGTTACAGCCAAGTGGACGGCCAGGCTGGACTCTGTGCCAAATTTGATGAAATGCAATTATCATGGCCAAGGTATTTGCACACTATTTATAAAGAGTGTGCAAATACTATGAATGAGTGTGCCTAAACTCCATTAGCTATGAAGCTCATGTTACTTCAAACATTAGCTCCTGCGCTACCGTACTCAATTTGAAACACAAGCAGATTTAACATGGAGACATGAATCAGGTATGCAGCTACAATTTAAAGTAAATTTACCATTTGTCCTGTGTTTTTTATAATTCATTCATGGGATGTGGGTCAGCATTTGCCCAGTCCTTAGCAGGCCATTTCAGAGGCTATTTAAGAGTTAATCACATTGTATATGTAAAAGAGTTGGCCTGAATTATTTGGAGAGTTGGAGGGAAGTGTAACCCTGTCAACCAATCGGCTGCCATTTTACACTCAATTAAGCACTGATTGGCAACAGGCACGACTTATGTCCGTATTTGGAAGGAAGTCCCACTTGGAGAACTGCCAGACAATCTAGTTGGCTGGCAGCTCTCTAACCCATACAGGCACAGAGTTACAGTGGGTGGAAGTGGCACTGCAGTGCTGAACCTGGAACTAAACTTGGGAGTACTTGTTCATAATTCTCTTAAGGTTAATATGCAGGTTCAGTCGGCAGTTAAGAAGGCAAATGCAATGTTAGCATTCTTGTCAAGAGGGCTAGAACACAAGACCAGGTATGTACTTCTGAGGCTATATAAGGCTCTGGTCAGATCCCATTTGGAGTATTGTGAGCAGTTTTGGGCCCCGTATCTAAAGGAAGGATGTGTTGGCCTTGGAAAGAGTCCAGAGGAGGTTCAGAAGAATGATCCCTGGAATAAATAGCTTGTCGTATAAGGAACAGTTGAGGATTCTGGATCTGTACTCGTTGGAGTTTAGGAGGGTGAGGGGGAATCTTATTGAAATATACAGGATACTGCAAGTCCTGGATAGAGTGAATGTGGAGAGGATATTTCTATTTGTCGTAAAAACTAAAACCAGGGGACACCATCTCAGACAACAGGGATGGCCCTTTAAAAAGAGATGTAGATGAATTTCTTCAGCCAAAGGATGGTGAATCTGTGGAACTCTTTGCCGCAGAAGGCTGTGGAGGCCAAATCACTGAGTGTCTTTCAGACAGAGATAGATAGGTTCTTAATTAATAAAGTGATCATGGGTTGTCGGGAGAAGGCAGGAGAATGGGGATGAGAAAAATATCAGTCATGATTGAATGGCGGAGCAGACTCGATGGGCCAAGTGGCCTAATTCTGCTCCTATGTCTTATGGTCTTATAGTATAAATGCAGGGAGCTGGTGTGAAGGTAAGTACTGGGGTTCCTTGGGGGGGGGGGGGGGGGGGGAAGGGGGGGGGAAGAGGGGAGGGGTTGCCATGAGTGGGGGGTCATGATGGGGGTGCGATTAAGTTATCAAGGACAAGCCAGGGTGAGGGTGGTCCAGAGGTATCTGGTCCAAGTGAGTGTCCCCGGTCAGGAGGGGGCTTATGAGGGTGGCACCCACATACCTACCCACCAAATATTGAGAATGTTAATTTAGTAACTTCAGGAAGCAGGTGAAAATTGAACATTAATTTATTTTAACTATATAGAAAGTTCTGTGAAAAGCAGCATCTTTCTCCCAGTCCAATCCTTGTTGGGAGGACAAGTCTGCCCAGGCCCTGCTTTGGGCCGGCTTTTATATCAGTACATAAGAAACCCGAGGCGGGTGGCCTCCACTCTCTATCTGGGCAGCTCGTACTCCACGGGTCCCATTGGAAGATCCATGATAGTTTACCCATGGTCCTTATGGGGTTATGACAGGTAACTTTCCTACCCTCGGTACTCAGCGCCCGCCTGCCTGAAATTGAGACTGTGTAGGAAAAGGCCCTTAAGTGGTCGCACGAGCTAGTTAGATGAAGGATCGGGAACTGTGCTGATCAAAGAACAAAAAACAAAGAACAAAGAAAAGTACAGCACAGGAACAGGCCCTTCGGCCCTCCAAGCCCGTGCTGACCATGTTGCCCGACTAAACTACAATCTTCTACACTTCCTGGGTCCGTATCCCTCTATTCCCATTCTATTCATGTATTTATCAAGATGCCCCTTAAACGTCACTATCGTCCCTGCTTCCACCACCTCCTCCGGCAGCGAGTTCCAGGCACCCACTACCCTCTGTGTAAAAAAACTTGCCTCGTACATCTATTCTAAACCTTGCCCCTCGCACCTTAAACCTGTGCCCTCTAGTAATTGACCCCTCTATCCTGGGGAAAAGCCTCTGACGATCCACTCTGTCTACGCCCCTCATAATTTTGTAGACCTCTATCAGGTCGCCCCTCAACCTCCGTCGTTCCAGTAAGAACAAACCGAGTTTATTCAACTGCTCCTCATAGCTAATGCCCTCCATACCAGGCAACATCCTGGTAAATCTCTTCTGCACCCTCTCTAAAGCCTCCACATCCTTCTGGTAGTGTGGCGACAAGAATTGAACACTATACTCCAAGTGTGGCCTAACTAAGGTTCTATACAGCTGCAACATGACTTGCCAATTCTTATACTCAATGTCCCGGCCAATGAAGGCAAGCATGCCGTATGCCTTCTTAACTACCTTCTCCACCTGTGTTGCCCCTTTCAGTGACCTGTGGACCTGTATACCTAGATATCTCTGACTTTAAATACTCTTTAGAGTTCTACCATTCACTGTATATTCCCTACCTTCATGAGACCTTCCAAAATGCATTACCTCACATTTGTCCGGATTAAACTCCATCTGCCATCTATCCGCCCAAGTCTCCAAACGATCTAAATCCTGCTGTGTCCTCTGACAGTCCTCATCGCTATCCGCAATTCCACCAACCTTTGTGCCGTCTGCAAACTTACTAATCAGACCAGTTACATTTTCCTCCAAATCATTTATATATACTACGAACAGCAAAGGTCCCAGCACTGATCTCTGTGGAACACCACTAGTCACAGCCCTCCAATTAGAAAAGCACCCTTCCATTGCTACTCTCTGCCTTCTATGACCTAGCCAGTTCTGTATCCACCTTGCCAGCTCACCCCTGATCCCGTGTGACTTCACCTTTTGTACCAGTCTACCATGAGGGATCAGTTTCAGATCTAACTAGCCCGCTCCCATTAACAAGATCTGAATCCCGTTGTGATGTCGTGAGGAACCAATAATCACCAATTAAGGTCAACCTCTTCCCATTCATAGGAAGGACCGTCTATCGAACAAGCTTCCATCATCTAACCGTCTCCCCGGCGAGTGGTCAAGTGGGTGCCCTTTAGCACACCTCTTTAAAAACGTGAGGCTAGCGCAATGGCTGCTATGGGGATTGGTGGAGATGAGTAGCCTTCTTTGAAACCGAGCAATCAGCGCGGAGACACCAGGGCTGGGTGGGGGAGCCACCAGAGGTTGTGGGTCAGGGTGGGTCAGCCACCATCGGTGGGGAGGTGCCCCCAGACTAGGTATTGATGAGCTCAGCACCCGCGGGTCCAACATGCCACCCCCTGGATCATGTATCCCCATATCAGTGGCAATTTCAGCTGCTGCCTGTCCGTCCCACTGAACACCCCCAGGACGGAGCTCTGTCTGTGGTAATATGCTGCAGGTCACTTTAACCCCCTCTGACCATGGTGGCTCCTGGCTGCACAGCAGAAGGCTATTGCTCATGGGGAATTGGCAATGTCAGTTATGTGAGCACTCCCTGCCTTCCGTGTTCGGTGGGCACCATAGGGTCTGCGATCCTTTATAGACCCCTTTGACCATCTTTTTTAAGCTTCTGTTGATCTTTGTTTTAGTTTGGGCAGTGCGATTATCAGGGACGGCCCTTTTGTTTGTTTATCATTTTCTTTACTTTTGTTTATTTGATTGAAGGTTTCGCTCCTTTGTAGATTGTTGTGGTCCTCCTTGCTGCCTGCTCATGCTGGGAGGTATTAATGCCAAGCGGTCGCTTGGTTGATTGCCATCGTGGCTTCCACCTTGGGGGTCTGGAGGACGACCCAGCCTGTGCCGGGGATAGTCTACTTGGACTGCGAAGAGCGATGGTGACATTGGAGGCTTGCTCCTATAAATTGCTGGCGATGTGCTCTTACAAACTGAGTGTGAGCCAACCTGCTGTCAGCACTGGAGGTGGCCGCTTGGACTGTGTGGCCCGATGGGGGTGCAGGAGGTATGGTTTTTTTTCAGACTGCTGGCAATGTGCTCTTATAGACTGCTGCAGATATTTCTGTCTGTGTCTGATGGCACCTCATTGTTGTTTGTATATGGTTTGGTCTTATCCCCTTTTATCCTTTTGTATGTTTGCTTACCAGTAATATGCAACATTATCGCCTATTTCCTGTAAAAAGGAATTGTTATTCTGGCGGCATGATCGCACAGTGGTTAGCACTGCTGCCTCACAGCACCAGGAACCCGGATTCAATTCCGACCAGGGTATCTGTCTGTGTGGAGTTTGCACTTTCTCCCCGTGTGTGCGTGTTCTCCGGGTTCCTCCCACAGTCCAAACATGTGCAGGTTAGGTGCATTGGCCATGATAAATTGCCCCTCAGAATCCAAAAATGGTTAGGTTGGGTTTCTGGGTTACGAGGATAGGGTTTCAGAGTATTGGTGCAGACTTGATGGGTCAAATGGCCTCCTTCTGCACTGTAGGGATTCTATGATTCTAAAATATACCCAAGTGGATTCCCGTGGGTAGCTGTGCTATGTTGGAGGTGAGTGTTAACGCCTGGCATTCCGATCAGACTGTGAGGCCAGGACACTTTGCCTGAACACTGGAGGCATCAACACCACAGATGCAGCAGCCAACAATCAAACACCCAAGAGTTTGGCCTCAGCACTGGGGATATCCTCGCGATGGGTGGGTGTATTGATCGGGGAGGGAACCTGAGCCCGGTCCAAGTAATGTTCCCGGTGGGGTCTGGGGTCCAGTGTCCAGGGACCCCTGTTGTGGCGGGTGGGGTGCAGGGTGGGGTCTCCAATCAACTCATTGGATGGCACCCTGAGAGATGGCAGCGAATGTAAGTGTGGGGGAGGCCTGGGGGACCCGAGGGTCTGGGATGGGTACCCTAAATGAATGTGGGTCTCTCACCCTCTCCAATTCCTCACAGATCTCACATTATGGATGATATTGTTGACCCCGCAGCAGCTGTCCTCACAGTGGCGGTGGCAATCCAGGTGGCCTGACGCCTGAGCAGGTGGTGGCAGCAGCATGGAAAGAGGCTCAAGGTGGCAGCCCATGTGCAGGGACCTGCCATCCTGAGGACTCGGCCACCCATCAGGCCAGGGAGGGACTCAGAGGGGGAGACCAGCGACGACCCAAAGTGTACAGGATTCACTGGTCGTTTGAGGAGCTGTCACTCAGCATGTGCCGCAGGAGGCTCCGCCTCAACAAGGGGATGGTGCGGAACCTGTGCCATGTCCTTGCAGACTTGGCACCATGTGGAGCAGGAGGATACCCATTCCTGTTAGCCATCAAGGTCACCGCAGCCCTGAACCTTTATGCCTCAGGTTCATTCCAGGGCTTGAGTGGGCACTTTTCCGGAATATCCCAGCCAACAGCCCACAGTGCATCCATGAAGCCACGGATGCCCTATTTGCCCGGGCCCCTGACTATATAAACGTTGATCTGGACTAAGCCAATCAAGATGCCCTGGCAGCAGGATTCTCCACCATCGCCAGGATTTCCCTCATCCAGGGGGTAATAGATGGCCTTGCGCACACCGGGCGGTCCGGAAGCGCCCTTCATTAACAGGAAGGGGTTCCACTCCCTGAACGTCCAACTTGTGTATGATCACCACTTCAAGACCATGCACCTGTGTACACACTTCCCAGGGAGTGTGCACGGCAACTACATCCTGGGGCAGTCAGAAATCCTTGACGTCTTAAAGGGACATCCCAGAATTACCGATTGGCCTTTGGGGGATAAGGGGTGCCCGCTGAGGTTCTGGTTAATGATGGCAGTCGGAGGCTGGCCACCAATCTAGAGACCCGATTTAATGAGGCCCATGTGGCCACCCGCACTGTCATTGAGCAGTGCATCAGTCTGTTGAATATGCGATTCTGATGCCTCAGCTGCTCCGACTGCAGTACACCTCCTGCAGCATCACCTGCTTTGTGGTGCTCTGCTGTGCCTTCCACAACCTGACACAGCAGCAGGGCGACATGCTGGAGGTGGAGGACAAGGAACGTGTAGCCTAGTCATGGGTGGAAGTAGAGAAGTAGCCAGACCAGGAGGGACCGGAGGACGAGCCAGGAGAGGACAGTGGGAGCAGCCGGAGGATTGAGGACAGGCGAGAGCAAGGGTCAGGCATGCCCGGAGGACCAGGGTGCCCCTCATCCTCTCCCGCTTCTCATTGGACAAGGCCATCATCTCACCCCCCCTCCCCTCTTTCCACCCATCGTTCCTCCCCCACCAGTTCACCCTCTCCCCTACCTGATCTGCCTCTCCCTCTGCCCCGACCCTTCCAACCATAACCCCACCCACACATTCTCCTCCCTAACGGTTAATTTAAATGTGTTAATCTGGACCACACCCAGGGATATTATTTTAAGACATTTGCACCTGATGTGATCTTCCGTAAATCATTTGTAATCTTCAGTTCACCAAATAGGGTGGGCTGCATTTGACGGTCCCCCAGCCGTGTGTTTCCCGGTGGTGGGCCGTTTGCTGGTGGTGGGATTTTATCTTCTCACTGCTTGCCAATGGGATTTCCCATTGAAGATACCCCATGCCACCGGGAAATCTAAAGGCGGGCGGGGGGGGTGGGTGGGGGGGGGGGGGATGCGACAGGCAAGGGGAGGGCACCACCAGCGGGAAAAGATAATCCCAAAGGTTGCAGAATTCCGGCCAGTCCCGTCCCAACCACCACAACAGATGGCTTAGCGCAAAAGACTCATGCACCACCATATTACAGAGGACAGAATCTGATGCAGCAACAACATCAATTGACTTGGGAAGATATCCTCTAATCGCTGTTTCTAATAAAGCTAAATATATTTAAAAGGCATTTCTGATTGTAGTAAAAATACTGAACAGAGGAAATGACGAGTTGCATTATAATGCAGTAAAAACCTAACAGGAGAAACTGTTTCCCTTATATCTGTAAATTATAAAGCCTATTAAGAATAATATCACGGAGATAAACAACAACATCATAATTGTCAAATTACCTTCTCTTGTGTAACTGACAGATGCTAACTCTGGATTAATGCTTGCTTGCTGGGGATGGATTCTCATGTTTCCTACAACAGTAAAAAAATTGTGTAAAACTCTATTCATAATTTTCATTAATAAAATGCTTGAACTTTTGAACAGCATGTAATTAGATAGTTAGCGCTCGAGGGTATTCTTTAAAGCTGGGGTGTTCAATTAGGTAAGTGAATGGATGGTTTGAAAGGTGCTCACAGAGTATTGTGCAGAGTATTTGTGTAAATCAATCTCTGAACTAAACCATTAAACTCAGGAATTTTCAGATTTTGGCACATTGCAGTTATTTGTGTTTCCAAAGCATCTGATTAAAAGAACGGGATAGGCTCAGAAGTATTTCATGAATCAGGTGTGTATTCGTCGCAGGAATTGCTAGCAACTTGAACAGCTACTTCCTGAGAATATTTATACTGATTTTAGATGTGTTAGAGGGCAGCAACAGCCTTGCATTACAAAAGGTATGAAAGCAGAAACGTCCCATTAGTGCAGTCTAACACGCTGCTTCAGGAGCCTCTCCCAGGCTAAACATCGTTTTTGTGGCTATAATTTATACAACCAGCAAAAAAGTAAGGGAATAGGAAAATATTTGGAGGGTTTTGGCTCAAAAGGGTTAAGAAACTACAATTGTAGCTGGAACAGTTGTTCCATGAAATTGTTTCATAGAATTTACAGTGCAGAAGGAGGCCATTTGGCCCATCGAGTCTGCACTGGCTCTGTGAATGAGCACCTTACCCAAGCCCACACCTCCACCCTATCCCCATAACCCTGTAACCCCACCCAACGCTAAGGCAATTTTGGACACTAAGGACAATTTAGCATAGCCAATCCATCTAACCTGCACATCTTTGGACTGTGGGAGGAAACCGGAGCACCCAGAGGAAACCCACACACACGGGGAGAACATGCAGACTCCGCACAGACAGTGATCCAAGCCAGGAATCGAACCTGGGACCCTGGAGCTGTGAAGCAATTATGCTAACCACTATGCTACCATGCTGCCCTATTGAACAACATAAACTATTTTTCAACTACCTGACTTCTCTTATTATTTTCTTGGATTATGGGTGTTTCTGGTAAAGCCATGATTTTTTGCCCATCATTAATTGCCCCTGAACTTACGCAGTCTGTCCACTATTCAGCAAGGCAGCAGTGATCCAAGTCATGGCAGCCATCTGCTTTTAAATATTGCGGAGCGTATCTACTGCCCATTTTCATGCCAGTGCTGGCATCACGGATTGGGCGTCACACTCCCCCGCTCCATTTGAAATCGTGTGGCACCATTGACGCTGACACGATGAGGGGTCAGGACCTCGGGGATTATCCAGGCATCGGGTTCCTGACCTTGAATTGTAAATCTATTTCAAGGGTTCATAAGATGTTGGCTGGGCCTGGACATCAAACCGTTGACCCTGTGATTGGATTGGAGTATTGGGAAAATGTTCCTGAATTAATTCTGCTTTCTTGGGGTGTAACATCGAAGCCTTGGGACTTTTTTGTCAGTGCAGAAGATTTCTGGAAGGCATGAGAATAGTGAAGTAGCAAATGTGAATAGACAGTAGAGAGAGTGGGTAACATCTTCTACCCAAAGAATAGGGGGATAATGTAGTTCACAATTGTACTTTGGAAACGAATACCTAATTTTAAAAAAAAATTATTTGTTTGGATATGAGTGGCTAGACTAGTATTCATTGCCCATCCCCAATTGGCCTTGAAAAGACGATGGTGAGGAACCTTCGTGAACCACTGCAGGCCATGTGGTGTATAGTGCTGTTAGGAAGGAAGTTCCAGAGGGCAGCACGATGGTGTAGTGGGTTAGCCCTGCTGCCTCACCGCGCCGAGGTCCCAGGTTCGATCCCGGCTCTGGGTTACTGTCCACGTGCAGTTTGCACATTCTCCCCGTATTTGCGTGGGTTTCGCCCCGACAACCCAAAGATGTGCAGGCTAGGTGAATTGGCCACGCTAAATTGCTCCTTAATTGGAAAAAATTAATTGGGTACTCTAAATTTTTTTAAAAGAAGGAAGGAAGTCCCAGGATTTGACCCAGAGACAGTGAACAAATGGTGATAGTTTCACACCAGGATGGCGTATTCCTTGAAGGGGAAGTTGCAAGTGGTGGTGTTCCCATGCATCTGCTGCTGACTGTCCAATCTAGATGTTAGAAGTCAGGGGCTTGGAAGTTTCTGTTGAAGGAAAAGACTAATTCTAATACATTAAGTCTTGTGTATGTCAAGTAAAGTCATAAATATAATCAATAAAGTATCAGTATTGAATAATTGATCATAGAATCCCAGTGAACTTCAAATTGCCCACCATAACAGGGCATTGGAAAATAGCAATTGACATACTTTAGTAAAGGGCAGCACAGGAGCACAGTGGTTAGCACTGTTGCTTCACAGCACCAGGGGCCTGGGTTTGATTCCCGGCTTGGGTCACTGACTGCACGTTCTCCCCGTGTCTGCGTGGGTTTCCTCCGGGTGCTCTGGTTTCTCCCACAGTGCCAAAAGACGTGCTTGTTAGGTGAATTGGGCATTCTAAATTCTCCCTCTGTCTACCTGAACAGGCGCTGGAGTGTGGTGACCAGGGGATTTTCACAGTAACTTCATTGCGTTGTTAATGTAAGCCTACGTGTGACAATAATAATTATTTTTTTTAAATCTGAGGGACTAATGCGGCTGCTCATCTGGTTGGTTAAGGAAGGAACCCTTTGTGAGTATAATGACAGAAAATGTGCAGTCACAGTTCATCAACAATGGCAATCTTTTTTTTATTTAATTCCCATTAAGGGGCAATTTAGCATGGCCAATCCACCTACCCTGCACATCTTTGGGTTGTGGGGATGAGACCCATGCAGACCCGGGGTCAATGTGCAATTTCCACCTGGACAGAGACCCAGGGCCGGGATTGAACCCGGGTCCTCAGCACTGTGAGGCAGTAGTGCTAACCACTGCACTACCGTGCCGGCCTACAATGGCAAACTCAAGTGGTGTTGAGCAAACCTGAGACAAGGGGTGGAATTTTCTGAAAAGAATTAGTGTCATTTTCGATGGGAAAGTCGGTGCGATACACCCCGGCCCTGGCGGCGGGATTCAGAACGCAATTTTCAGGCACGTTTTTTTCTCCATGTGAAAAGCGCCGCAACTGAGGCGCAAAACATCTGATTTTCCCACTCCGGGCTCTTCAGTTAAGGGAGCGGTGCATTTAAATGACTCCATAGAATTTGCACTTATTCAAGCCAGAAGATAGCAGCTAGGAAACCTGCTCCGAGATTTACAGAGGAGACCCTCAGCCATTTGCTGGATGCCTTGGCGGAAATGCAGGCAACAATATACCCTCGAGCTGGCAGGAGGCCCTCCAGCAAGGTGGTGAATCCCACCTGGGAGAAGATGGCAGCACTGGTCAGTGCCAGCAGCCTGACCAAGAGGACAGATGTGCCCTGTCAGAAACAGATGAATGACCTACTCCAATCAGCCAGGATAAGCCTCCCTCTCTCCTCTCTGCAGTCCACCCTTCTGTCACACCCCCCTCCCCGAAATGTCACCTCGATCGCACATGCCGCCACCTCGCAGGGCCCCAGGACCCGATTTCACACCAGAAATTTTCAAACCCCTCCTGGCACTTCTCATCAGAACCCTATCCCTGCTTAGGCGCAGTGCCCAGGTGTCATTGACCTCTGACCCACCCGGCATCCAGCTCACATTAACCTACTTGTGTTCCTGCAGGAGAAGCTTGCCCACAAACACCGTGAGCAAGAGAAAAAGGGCAGTGGGATGTCCGAGCTGAGGATCCTGACTCCATACAAGGAGAGAGCCAAGGAGCTCACAGGGGAGGGGCAAGAGTAAACCTGCGCCAAGAGCGAGGTGGGCCTTTGAGAGAAAAGTTAGGAGCCATTGCACCTTCCTCCAGATGATCAGTCTCAAATGAGTTCTTTGTAATCCAACCCTTGATCAGACCATGTACTAAAACTCTGCCCCTTGTCTTGCAGGAACATTAGCTGAAGAGACCGGTCTATCAACCAGCAGAGTCAACCTCAGTTCTGTTCAAAGTGCAAAAGGCAGTTTAACTCAAGTTAGTCTTGTCTTTGATGTTGTAAGTGTTTTAATCATCTTAATTAGTTTTCCACTATTACATGCTGTTTCAAGTATAGTAATTGTTCAGTGCATCTATGGACATTTCTAATTGTTCTTGAGACATTTTGCGTCGTGTTTTTAATTTGGAACTGATTTAAGCGGTGTGAGATTTCTTCGGTCACATGATCAAGGAACTTTAGTTCTGAATTTATATTTCAAAGTTGCATGAAATGTGAATGTAGCTGTTGAATATGTTCATTTCAATTTAAAATTCTGCTTCCAGAACTGAGAAAAACTCTGAATTGGATGTGAAGTGAAAAATTGTTCCTATGTCGTTCTGTTGACTTAAGCTTAGCTTGAGCAATTGTGAAATTTTCCAAAACGATAAGGGGCTGCATTCTCCGGTTTTGCGGCTAAGTGCCGATGCGGCGTGAGAACTCTGGTGTTTTACGATGCCAAAATCGACGCCGACCTCTCACCGATCCTGGGATCGGCGAGGGGCTAGCAGCAGCGCCGGGTAAAACTCACGGCTCCTGCGCCAAAAATGGCCGGAGCATGGCCAGGTCCGTGGCATGCGCAGGGCAATGACCTGCAATGGTCGCGCCATACAACATGGCAATAGCTGTACGTGGACCCGACCCGACAAATACAGCCCCACGCGACAACCCCTGGCTACCCTCCACCAGTCCCCACTGCCATGGTGGAAGCCCCCCCCCCCCGGCCAGCGGCACGGCTCCCGGCCAACTGCGGAGGCGCTAGACACAGTCCCTGGCTGCCATGTCGGGTTCCCGACCATTCGGGAATTCGGCCCATCGAGGGCAGAGCTTCGGAAGAGGGACTTCCGATGATGCGACAATGCCGTTCCAACGGATTACGATATCGGCGTCAGGCAACGGAGAATCCCGGCCACTATACGGCCTTGAAGCTACAGTTGCTATAGTATCAGTTTGAACTTTTGACAGCAATTTGTTTTAATTAGATTTCAGCTAAGAATTGCGATTACTTTTTGCAGTTTAAATAAAAAATGTGTGACCTTTGTTTTTAAATCAATTTGAAGCATTAGACTAATAATCCAGAGGCTAATGCCCTGGGCACATGGGTTCCAGTCCCACCATGACATGGCGGAAAATAAATTCAGTAAAAATCATAGAGTCATACAGTATAGAAGAGGCCCTTCAGCCCATCAACTGCACCGGCAAATCTACACTAATCCCGGGGATGAAGGGGTTAATGTGATTACACAGTTTGGGCTTATATTCACTGGTGGTTAGACAGGTGAGAGGGGATCTGATCGAGGGATACAAAATACTAAAAGGGTACTAAAACATTCTAACATTGCCCCCATTGTCCCTAATGGGCCATACTCTTTCCCTACGGGCTGGTTTAGCATAGGGCTAAATAGCTGGCTTTTAAAGCAGGCCAGCAGCATGGTTCAATTCCTGTCCCAGCCTCCACGAACAGGTGCCAGAATGTGGCAACTAGGGGCTTTTCACAGTAACTTAATTTGAAGCCTACTTGTGACAATAAGCGATTTTCATTTCATTTCATTTTCAAGAGCACTCATGGGGGTCTCCAAGAGGATTGGAGGCCACCAGTTGCATGCCCTTTGGGCAGGATGGTGCCCTGGCACTACTGGTGCCACCTGGGCACCATTGGCAGTGCCAGTCTGGCATCAGGCAGTGCCAACCCAGCATCCTGGCAGTGCCACCTGGGTGTCAGCCTGGCACTGCCAAGGTGCTCAGGTGGAACTGCCAGCTGGCCGTGGCACTGCCAAGCTGGCATTTTTTGAACGTGGTGATTTGACTGGGGTTGTCTGGTGTACGTGTTGGGGGGGTGGAGGGACCTGACATATTGCGGTCGGACTGGGTGGGGGGGGCGGGGGGGGGATTCTTTTCTGGGCTTCGGAGATCAGAACGGCAATTAACAATGTTGTCCCGATCTCTCGCTACAACGGGGAGTTCCGGCGAGTGGAGCTCCCCATTGTAAAAAAATAGGGCTATGTGTGGCCTCAGCCACGCGTTCCCTGTTCAAGCCCCTTTATTGAAAGTGAGTCGCGTTGAATAGCCATGTGTTTCTCAGCACTGTGCGTGCCGGGAAACAAGTGGCTTAACGTGCTCACTGTTGTGCGTTCTGCCCTGAGAGGGGCAGTGTGCCAGGGAGGGTTTCAAAAGCCACAAAGCTCAGTTTAGGGTGAGCAGTGGAGCAGTGCTTCTGAGCAGTTCCAGCATCTAGTGGGCCACTGATTGAGCTTGGCGACACCCATCCGATTGACGATACAGCTGGAGCATGAGGGTGTCCAGAGGGGTGGGCTGAGTGGGCTCTCACAGATTACCAGAGGCTCTCTGAGCTTTTAAAGGACACGGGCAGTGTGAGCAGCCAGGAGCCTGTAGGCAGCACCAAAGGGATGCATTTAAAAGACAGACTGCAACAATGGTGGTCTGAGCCAGGTCACGCTGATCCCGAGGAGGATTCCCAAGTCCATAGACTTGGCACCAAGTTCTTCCCTGCTACGCCCCCCCCCCCCCCCCACCCCCCAGCTCAGGCAGCCACTCCCCCAGCTAGCTTTTTGAAGCTTTTTCAGGGTTTTCTTAGTCTCCTGCTCCCCTCCATAGCCTTGGCGCCCAGGCTCCACTCGTAAATACTTGCACTAATTCATGCCCACATGACTTTCACCTAAGAGGGCCGGAGCATCACGGGGGGCGGGGGGGGGGGGGGGGGGGGGGGGGGGGGGGGGGTGGGTGGAACATGAAGTGTCCAAGCCTCAAATTGTATTAAAATCCATGTAGATGAGGGTTTTTCACGGATCCACCGGCGCGCAAACATGGATATTGCCGGCAGCGAGGGACCGGAGCATGGAATAGGAATCAACGCCTGGCGCAAAATGGAATTTCTCCATTGTAGTACCCTCAATAACGACACGAGAGTGCGGAATGGTAAATGAAAGCTTTAATAAGCAGAGAACTAGCCAGCTACAGAGACGTGTGCTTACTGAGTGCCGCCAACAGGGTGTCACCTTATATACGGCTCCCTGGTGGGCGGAGCCGGAGGCGGAGTCCCCCAAGGTTCCAAACCCGGTCTTAAAGGGGCATCACCTACATGGTATTAAGGGTACAGTAACCATTCATCACATCCATTTTGTGTGTTTCTCCACCCGATCGCGATTCTCGCTTCCAACGTCGCAAAATGGAGAATCCTTGTCATTGTTTGGGAGAATACTGTCCTTTATCTCTTAATTCCCATAAGTACCTCAACCACCAAAGTAAACAATGCCATCGAAACAGTTTTGTCCCACACAAACATCTGGTGCAAAATATCAGCCATGGCACTAGTTGAATCTGCAGATTATCTTGCTGCAGACCATTGCATACCTCCCGTACCAACCTCCCTCTTCCTTTATCAGTTCTGCATCCACGCTGCCACTGCTGCTTTGAATGCAGGAGCATTTATTTGAATTCTCAATTGTATTTAATTTGCTCTCAGATATGGGTGACACCAGCAAGGATACAATTATTATTCAGTTGCCTTGAAAAGGGCTAGTGAGCTTTTTCTCAGTACTGATGGAATCTGTGTGAAATGAAAATCGCTTATTGTCATAAGTAGGCTTCTAATGAAGTTACTGTGAAAAGCCCCTAGTCGCCGCATTCCGGCGCCTGTTCGGGGAGGCTGGTACGGAAATTGAACCTTGCTGCTGGCTTGCCTTGGTCTGCGTTAAAAGCCAGCTCTTTAGCCCTGTGCTAAACCAGCCCCATAAGATGTTGCTTTTACAATGTTGGTAGGCATAGGCTTCCAGGGTACTGACCTTTATCAATTAAGGACTGGTGCTGTATGGTCAAATTAAGACGTTGTGTGATTTCTAGGGGATAATAGCTGCTTTTGTTCTTTCCAATGATAGAGCTCTCAACATGGAGAGATGCCATCAATGTGAGTTCCTGCAGTGCTTTCTGTAGATACAGTAATTTCTGACTTTTGATCAGCATTGTTTTGTTATAACGTTACAATGTTTGCTATATTGTCGTCCGCCAGTGGATTTTAAATATACTGATGAAACCAGCCTCACCTCTTATTGAATTGAACCGTTACCGAGAAATTAAAGCACAGTATTTACATAACAAATGACCACCAGTGAATAACTGATTTTATGCTGTTTATTTATTTAGTCTGTAAGTGATATTACGATCCCGGACCAGACCTCAACAGTTGCTAGGATCAGGACAGAATCACCAATATTTTAATTTTGTAAGACTGTGACTAAAGGATACCTCACTCCAGGAGTGATTTCACACAAAATAGGGACATAGAAAATTCAAACAAATTTTATTATTAACACAGTATTAACATTTCTTTAACATCACACAAGAAAATAACTAACAGTTACGCCTTAAACAATGACAATCAACAGTGGCACAATAACCCTTAACTGCTATCTTTATTCCCACTCAAACAGTATCATTTCTGACCCCAATCCACTTCTAATTACAGTTAGCACTCAGGAATACTTACTGTATTGAGATGTCTTGAATACTCCACTTTGAGAGAAATAGATCTTTTGAGATTTCTTAAAGAGACCTGTCACCCTGTCAGAATAATACAGAATCTCTGGCTGTATTTCTTTGGAAACCTGCTCAGTTCACCTTCCAGGTAAGAAACTTACCATGAAAACCAACAGCTGACTGCTTCAACCCTTGGCTTCTCCCATTAACTATATCAACCTTTTAAGCCGAACACAATGACTCTAATTATCTCCTCCCAAGGTAATCCCCTTAATATAAATAAAAGTCCATTAGCCCAAACTTTTACGATGCTTTAATTGCACTACTGGCTCCAAAAAAGCCTAGCTGTCTTTCAAACCAGGATTATTAAAAACACTATTACAGCAGTCATACACCCACCAACCCAGGCTTTTGACCTTTACTGCCCAAATATATATAATGCAATGTATCTGAAATTCCGACATTCATCAGAGTAAGGCAAAGGATCTTTCTCTGAAATAGACTGAGGACCTGTCAAGGATAAGCACACAGGCAGCAGATCCAACACTAAAACTCAAACCAAACTGACAATTTAATTACAACTTTAACTCACGGAGCACGATTTTCCAGCCTTGATGCGCTCTCGCCGATGTGAAAGGAGGCCGGTGAATAGCGGGAGAGGCCGAAAATGAGAACCACCCCAGGTGCCAAACAGTTTGCGATGTAACCAGCCCGCTCCCGTAGGCAAAATCGGGATCTCGCCGTAGTGTAGCGAGAAATCAATCATCACCACTTGAGCCCTATTTCCATACAATTGACGAGAGCCACCCCATCACCAACGGCCTCCTGTCATTCACCGGCCTCCTCAGCAAGTGGTCACGCTGGCGCTGATTAGTACTCCTTTTGAAAAGCCGAGCATCTCAATGAGACCGTAATGCCTGGACACTGCAGGAAGCAACACCACACACGCAACCGCCAAGGTTCAAACGTCAAGGGGATGGGAGATAGCTTCGGGGAAATGTCCACGGTTGGAGGGTGGGTGAGTGTCACGGTGAGGGGACCAGCACCTGATCCAGGTGACATTATGAGCGGGTGTCCGGGGTACAGGGTCTGGGTCTGGTGAGGGGGGGGGGGGGGGGGGGCAGTGCTACGGCTGGGAGTGCATGGGTAGGGCATTCCGGGTGCATTGGAGTGGGGGAAACAATGGATGAATGGAGGGTCCCAGGGCGGGAGACATTGCTATTTGTCAGTCTAACACCCACTCACAATTCCTTACAGATATTGAACGCGATGGCAGGGAATTTGGACCCAGAACTTGCCCTAGTGGTGCTGCTGCTAGGCTGGATGGTTAGAAGCCAGAAACGACGACGGCAGCAGCAGTGTCAGCAAATGCTTGAGGTGGTGGTTCACATGGAGAACCCAGCCCCACACCCAAAGGACCCAGCTAGGGAGGGATTCAGAAAGGGAGTCTCGCGATGGCCCAGGGTGTACAGGCATCGTTGGCCATTCAAACAGATGAGGGACAGCACATGCTGCAAGAAGCAGGGTATAAGTCCCATCACACCAGGGCATTGGGACTGTGTCGGCACTGCCAGTGGGTCACTGACGAGGGCAGGGGGATGATGGCAACCCGCAGAGTGCGGAGCGCCGGTGCTCTTCAATCTATGCCATAGTTTGACCCTGTCTTAGCCTGTCTGCTAAGTGCCCACTCACACCCATTACCTGCATCATATGGCGTGCCGGGGGAGGGAACTGCCTGGGGAGATGGCCCATCACCGCTGGGGAAATGCGGAGGTCGGCCCCATTGCGGAGGAAAGTGACAGGCATCATGCTGGTGTGGTGAAGGGGTTTTAATGTTTCACAGGTGTTCAACAATGTCCCACTCTCCCGATGGTGTCACCCCCCCCCCCCAACCCCCCTTCATTTACCCCTACATACTCCCCCCTGATGTGACCATCAATTCACATGACACGTGGTTGGAAGTGAACAGTGGTTTTAATAGTCTTACAACAGAGCCTGCCTGCGATGAGATGAACTGGCAGGCAGGTTCACGACTGCCAAGCTTTATACTTCCGGTTAGTGGGAGGAGCCATGGGCGGAGCCAAGGGTGGAGCCCAGTACAAACTCCTCATCTCCCTCTATGGGCAGAGCCGCGCAACTGCTCGTATACTGAGCTTACATAGACACAGTACATCATATATAATAACAGTGTGAATTACACGGACTGTGATTCAACCCCCCCCCCCCCCCCCCCCCCCAACCCCTCTCCCGGTGCCCTCAGTGAACCTCAATGTGTTTTGCCTCCTTAGTTCTACCGCTACATCTAGGTGTGTCCCCAGGTTGCACATCTGAGGTGGAGGCAGCCAGCTGCTGACCTCATCCCATGGCCTTCGATGACCCTGGTGGGCTTCCTCTGTGGGGCTCTGGGGCCGGAGGGTTCTGTCTCAGTTGTCGACGGCACAAACACAGTCGTGCCGCCTTGTTCCAGATGCTGAGTGTGAGACGCAGCCTCATCAGAGGGGTTTTGTGGCCACCATCGCCACTCAATGAGACGGTTCCAGATTTCCAGCCAGGGCCCCTCCTCCCACACAGTGCCCATAGGGCCCTGGGGTTCACCTTGGGACGGAGGTGAAGCTGGTTCGCGCCCCGGCTGCCCCTGCATCATCTGGCTCTGTCAGTCCTGGCGGCTCCCAATGCCTGTGTCATCATGATGACACCCTTGGCGGTGCTCCTCAGTGACTGGGCCAAGCTCTGCAGCGTCTCAGCCATTCCCATCTGAGAGCGGGACATGTCCCGCAGAACCTCATCAAGGTCAGCCTGGTACTGGGTCACACCCCCAGCGAGATGGAATTCTGTCGGGACCCGTGGCATACAAAGCTATGGGCTAAATCATGGAAAATGGGATTAGAACACTTTTTTACAAATTAGAGTATCCAGTTCTTTTTTTCCAATTAAGGGGCAATTTAGCGTGGCCAATCAAAGAACAAAGAACAAAGAAAATTACAGCACAGGAACAGGCCGTTCGGCCCTCCCAGCCTGCGCCGATCCAGATCCTTTATCTAAACCTGTCTCCTATTTTCCACGGTCTACATCCCTCTGTTCCCCGTCCGTTCATATATCTGTCTAGATCCATCTGAAATGATGCTATCCATCTACTCTGCACATCATTTTGGATTGTGGGAGTGAAACCCACACAGACACGGGAGAAGGTGAAAATTCCACACAGATATTGTACTCGAGCCCTCGGCATCATGAGGCAGCAGGGACTAGAATATTTAAGTGGCTGTTTTTGGCCAATGCAGATGGGATGGGCTCAAGGGCATTCTCTGTGCTGTAGGAATCTATGACTTTTAATCCCAGATACTTTTATTAAATTCAAATTTCACCAGATCTGTCCCCAGATCTTGCCCTGGGTCTCTGGTTTACTCATCCAGGGACAATACCACTACTCCACCGCCTCCCTGATTTCATAGAATCATCGAATCCCCACAGTAGGGGATTAGGAGGGGCTATTGGGTTACGGGGATCAGGTGGAAGTGAGGGTTTAAGTGGGTCGGTGCAGACTCAATGGGCCGAATGGCCTCCTTCTGCACTGTATGTTCTATTATCTATGTAGTACAGAAAGAGGCCATTCGGCCCATCGGGTCTGCACCTACCTAGGCCCAATCCCCCACCCTGCAACCTCACCCTAAGAGGCAATTTAGCATGTAAAAACCGCCTAACCTGCACATTTTTGGACTGTGGATTATATCCAGGTGCAGGGAACTGGTTCTATTTAGTGAATTCCTTTTAATCTAATACATTCTTAATTATTTTAAAAAAATAATAATTTGGGGCAGCTGTGGTGTTTGCAATCCTGGTGGTTTTGACACTAGAGAATCATGCATGAAATATTATAAGGCAGAGCCACCTTCAACAAAACTAAACCTAAATTCCTATTACCATTCATCTCAGGCCAATATGAGAAAGAATTATAATTAACAGGGAAACAAAAATGTATTGCCACAGCTGTTCTTTACATTAAAGTTTCACCTTACCCAGAAATGGTAGAATCTGATTGTACTGCAGCCATGTCCGTATGAAGGGAAATATGGAAATGATCAGGCCTGTAGAATGAAGACTGTATTAGACCGAGTTTGCTAATTTAAACAATGTTATTTTGAAATTAACCTGATGATATTCATCAACAAACCAGATCATCTAATACGTGGTGTTTCGGAAATTTTGCCCATTTCTAAAATTGGGGTGGCAGAGTAGTTAGCACTGCTGCCTCACAACTCCAGGGACCCGGGTTCAATTCCGGCCTCAGGTGACTGTCTGGATGGAGTTTACACTTTCTCCCTGGTCTGCATAGGTTTCCTCCGGGTGCTCCGGTTTCCTCCAACAGTCCAAAGATGTGCACGTTAGATTGGTTGGCCATGCTAAATTACCCCTTCGAGTCCAAAAGGTTAGGTGGGGTTATGGGGATAGGGTGGGCGCCTGACCCTGGGTAGGGTGCTCTTTCGGGGGGGTCGGTGCAGGCTTGATGGAGCGAATAGCCTCCTTCTGCAGTGTGGGGATTCTATGATTCTAAATGCAACATTGAATCCTCCTTCCTTTACTTCCACTCGCTCAAATGGGAAGTTCAATCAAGGTCCATCTCCCCTGACGGTGGGATATGGAAGATCTCATGGCATTATTTTAAAGAAGAGTAGGAGAGTTGTCCTGGCCCACATTCATCCCTCAACCAACATCATTGAAAAGCAGGTTATCCAGTCAATTTTGATTTGTTGTTTATATGAGTTTCCTGTGTTCAAATTGGCTTACGTGTCTCCTATATTACAACAATGGCTACTCTTCAGGTACATCATTGGCTGCAAAGCATTTGGGGAAAACTGGTGGTCATGAACGGGGCTATATAAATGCAAGCCTTTCTTTCTTCTCTCTGTCCCTCATTCTCGTAAACTCTTTGATCCACCAGCTCTGTAGATTTCCCACAGGGTGTATCATTGCATTTTCCCTAATTGAAAGATTGAGATCAGACGATTTGGCAAAGTTTTATTTCAAATTGCAGAATTCCTGTAGAATCTGTCGACTTTCTCTGATCAGTAACTGTGATGAAATGGGGTGGAAATAAGGGTTAAGAGTTGTGAGAAGCCGTAACTTAGAATTTTACCTTTTCCACGGAACAAACAGTTCTATGAGGAGCTGGTTTTGCACAGTGGGCTAAACAGCTGGCTTGTAATGCAGAACAAGGCCAGCAGCGCAGGTTCAATTCCTGTACCGGCCTCCCTGAACAGGCGTGGAATGTGGCGACTAGGGGCTTTTCACAGTTACTTCATTGAAGTCATTATTTGTGACAATAAGCGATTATTATTATTATATTGAAGCAGAACGACTAAACCGACAAATAGGACAGCACGTAGTTAATCATTTTAATGTTTTAGGGCTCACCAGAGCAGCTGTAGATCCCGACCTAGCTTTTGAGAAAATGAGAGAACATCAATCATATATAATGCAATAGTATATTTTTGTGTCAGTGAGGTAAGTGGTCAAAGAAGAACTACTCCACTTATCCGTCATAAATGACAACCTACTTTTCATCCTGCGATCGACCCTCTCTAATCAGTAGCACAGTCCACTCTTGTTAATCAGCACCTCTAATCTACGCACCCACTCTCCTCTCCTTGCCCCCAGCCTAACCAGTCATCTCACGGCACTTACTCAAAGCAGTGTTTCCAATCATCCATTCTAATTACAAATCCAGCTCCAGCATACATTATTGAGCAGCCCCAGTCTTCTCTATGCTAATCAACAACCCAGCTCCAACCTACATTGATCAGCATGCTCTCGTCCATTCCCCATTCGAAACAATGTACCCTTACCAAGCAACTCAAGAGTGCTCTAACTAGAAAACCTGGCCCATTGAATGTGAGTCATACAATTACTGTCATCAAAATCACATTTGGAGGGGAACAAGTGGAGGGACATTAAAGGCTAGAATGCTTAACACATTCAAATGAATGTTCTCTGCCTGCTTTTACTGGTTAATGGCTGCATTAAAGTGGCAGACAGAGGAATTTGTTCTGTCTGTGTTCTCGTCACACCTTCTGGAGCATCTTTGAATGTGTTTCTAGATTAAGGCATTATCAATGTAAATTGTTGGTGTTGTAATCAGTGGAAAGAAACATAGCAGCTACAGACAGAATCATTCCAATAGATTGAATTCTTTAACTTAAAGACTTTCCTAAGTAATTGAGCATCTGAATTGCTGTTCAGATACTTCAATTGTATTAACAGGGCAATCTGTTCATTTAAATAAAGCCCATATGCACAAACTGCTGCACTGTGTCTGGCTGTATGTGGAAGCCTCACAAATAGAGCAGCATGGAAGAGAGAGCAATCTGAGTAAAGATGCAGCACTGGAAGCCTAAGTAGTGGAAATGGAGATGGCAAAAGATGCGATTGGGCGGAAAATCGGTTCCAACACTAAAATTGCGGCGGGCGCCAATTGGACGCCAAATTGCTATTCTCCGTCACTTTGTTAGCGGTGTCAATGCAGTACAGAACGCACGTACAGTAAACACCGTTTGTATATAATTCACGGGGCCCGACCCGGTATTCTCCGGGGCCCTGGAAGCAGGGACCCGGGCAGTGTGGACCCCAGAGCAGAAGAAACAAGATCCGTTCTATTGTGCTCTGTGCCTGCATTGTTCCCAGCCTTTCCTTTCCTTAAATAACCCCAGTGTTGCGACTGGAAGTCTCCAGAGTGTTTCTCGAGCCACCACATTGGCGACGAGGTAAAAGGTTTGATCACACCCAGCAGTACTCCATGATTCAAGACATGAAGGAAGGAGCAACTGTTCAAAGAAAGATGGACCAACAAGAGTTGTGAACTTTCAAAACCTGAGTGAAAACACTGAGGGCTGGATTCTCTGTTCAGGAGACGATGTTCTCCCGGCGGAGCTGAATCGCTGCTGTTTCACACTGATGCTGGAAGTGGCACTCAGAAGCAATTGGGTGTCCCTTGCCATGCAGATTGATGCATGCCGGGGATCAGAAGGGATTCTGTTGCAAATTATGCTATCGGACACCTATTTTGAGAAGGTGGCCCGATATCGAGGTCCAGCGGCTGGACCCCCTCCCGCCTGCAACACAAATCCTGCCCGAAAAATGGGCATCCCCGCCCACCATGTGAATTGCTGGGTTCCCCCCCCCCACCGAACACATGGGTGAGAGTGACCTGACCCCCACCACTGACCCCCACCAGAGAGCCCACCAGACCCTCTAACGTGACTCCCACCCAGCATTACAGACCCGCATTATCGACCCCCACTAAGGACTCCCATCAAGGACCCCTACCAGAGATCCCACGTAACAGAACCCCCAAAAGCAGAGAACCCACCCCCCCACCCATGGCAGAGAGTTCCCTCCATAGAAAAGAACCCCCACATAGCAAAGAACCCACCCCCCCATCCCCATCGGAGAGAAATCTCATAAAAGAGTACCCCCATAGAAGAGAATCCCCCCATCAGAGTGAAACCCCCACTCCCCATAGCAGATAACCCCTATAGCAGAGAAACCCTTCCATTTGAGAGAAACCCCCACCATTGCAGAGACCCCTCATAACTGGGTAATCCCCCATATCAGAAAATGTGAATTGCTGGGTCCCCCCCCCCCCCCCCCCCCCCCGCCACAAAACATATGGGTGAGAGTGACCTGACTCTCACTACTGACCCCCACCAAAGAGCCCCACCAGACCCTCTAACGTGACCCCCTCCCCCAGCACAGACTCTCAACAGAGACCCACATTATAGATCCCCACTAAGAACTCCCATCAAGGACCCCTACCAGAGATCCCACATAACAGAACCCCCCAAAGCAGAGAAAACCCCCATGGCAGAGAGTTCTCCCATAGAAGAGAATCCCCCCATCAGAGTGAACCACCCCCCCCCATAGCAGATGACCCCCATAGCAGAGAAACCCTTCCATTTGAGAGAAACACCCCCCCCCCCATTGCAGAGACCCCTCATAACTGGGTAATCCCCCATATCAGAAAATACCCGCACACCCTCCCCCCACCCATCAGTCAACCCTGCCTGGAAGCTAAAGACCAGTCCAGGCAGAAATAGGGGAAATATCATTGATTTTTCACTCACCTGTTCCTTACATCTGCTGCCTCAGAAAGATGTCTAGAAAGCAGTTGCTGTAACTTAATAGAAAAGCAAAACCACAACACCAGGTTTTAAACCCTATCAGTTCCTTTGTTCTGCAAGGCTTCTATTCACTTCAAAGGGAGTTAGCTTTTTGTAGCCTGTAACTGATAGCATCCAGACTGCTAGGTGTCGGAGTTCTTCATTTTCATTTCCCTTTACGCTGAAATGGCACTGCAGTAGCTTGCTGTGAACGGAACTGCAATGTTTATAAACATCTATGAGTTAAGTGCTTTCACTTCCTCTCTTTTTCTCAGCAGAAAGCACTTAACTGCTTTTGATGTGGTCATGCAATGTCAATCATAGCTAGATAATTTTGACCCATTTGCATTCTCCCTTTGGCGCAGGGCACGAATCCCGATGCCACCGCCAACGGGGGACTGGAGCATTGGAAACGGAATGGCGCCGTGTGCCCATCCGTTTTTTCCCCCGGTGCTGGAGTCTACGCCACATCAGGGACTCCACTACAACTGGTGGGTGGCCATTTGCGGGCCCCAGAAATAATATAATTAGACCATGGAAGCACTCGACTCAAAGACCTTTGATCAGACCATCAAGTTGATGAAAGAACACTTTAACCCAATTCCCTTGATTAGCCTCCAACATTATCAATTTAACTCCGGTTTAGGGACCCTGGTGAGTCCCTCTCCAACTTCATAGCCAGGCTTCGCCAGCGTGCTAAGGACTGCGTGTTCCGGACCCCGCTTTGCGATATGCTGCATGACCAGCCGGTTGGTGGGATTCAAATCTTAGCATCCAAAAGAAACTTCTGGCTGAAACAACGATAAAGTTGGAAAAAGGATTGAGATTGCTGAGGTGATGGAGTGTGTCACAAATGCATCCCTGAGCTCCAAAGCGTGGCTCAAGGGGACATCAACCAAGTGTGGGATGATATGACCACGAGGTGTAGAGCAGGATCAACAGGTACAGCAGAGAACTAGACAGAGGGGGCGATACTCTGGCCACAGGGCGCAGGAAAAACATCTTGCCCCAGTGCAGCATGACCAGTGAAAGCCAGGCAAACTCGTGGGGGGGATCCAATGATATCAGACTGCATGCCCTTTTAGCAGCGTGATATCTTGGCCTTGCTGTTGCCACCTTGGTACCCTTGCAGTGCCAGCCTGGCACCCTAGCAGTGCCACCTGGGTGCCAGCCTGGCACTGTCAAGATGCCCAGGTGGCACTTCCAGCTGGTAGGGGCACTGCCAGGGTGCCAGGTTGGCACTGCCAAGGTGCCAAGCTGGCATTTTTTGAGCATGCACGATTGGGCCGAGGTTGTACGTCATGGGTGTTGGGGGGGGGGGGGGCATGTTGCATCTGGGCTGGGGGGGGTTCAAGTATTTGTTTTGTGGGCCTCGGAGATCGGGATGACATTTAAAAATGGCGTCCCAATCTCTCTCTACAATGGGTCGTTCCGGCCAGCAGAGCTCACCGTTGTAAAAACGGGGCCATGTGTGGCCTGAGCCACGCAATCCCCATTCAGACCCGTTATTGAAATTGAGTCGTTTTGAATAGCCACGTGTTTCTCGGCACTGAGAGTTCCGGGAACCACGTGGCTAAACACGCTCGCTCAGGGACTTTGTTCCCTTTTGGGAAGATCACGCCCACAGTTTTCAGGACTGGACCATAGTCAGCGGACCGCACAAAGAACAGTGTGTCAACCTAAGTCAGAGGTGGACTGCTATCATTGTTTGGGGGGACCATCTCCAAGAATACTGCTGCTGTTAGTAGTTTGTGTGCACTCAGTGTAATTGTAGGAGTCATATTCAAGCAGGTTCCTGCGCAAGGCAAAGCGGGCCAAAAAGAACAACAGCAGCAACAACAATCTACAGCGCCACTGAACATAGTGGAGAGGAACTCTGCAGAGGAGCACACAGTGTACTGTCTGAATGCAAATCAGTTGAATAAGACAGCAACCTCTGAAAATGAAGGTCAACTCCGGGTAATCGTGACGGAGCCCAAACTTTAAACTTAAGCACAGCCAAGCTTTCAACTTACACTGGGGAAACCTTCAAAATCCTTGGAACCACCAATATGCCAATGGCTTATAAAGAGCAAAAGGCCCACCTGACCCTGGTTGCTGTGGGTGGACACAGACCCAACCCCATGGCAAGAGACTGGCAAGAGACACAGCAAACCAAACTTAATTGACTGGAAATGTTTTAGATTTCCAATGGCGTCCTTCAAGATATCCTGAGAAGGTGTGAGGACATTTTTCACATTGAACTAGGCCAAGTAAAAGGCATCAAAAACAAAATATGCATCAATCCGATTTCGACCCACAAGTTTTCGATCCACAAGTTTTATTAGGGCCAGATCAGTTTCCTATACCCTGCAACAGAAAATTGAAACTGAGCTGAAGAGAGTGGAAAAACTGGGCATAATCAGACAGGTTCAGTTCTCCGAGTGGGCAGCCCCCTTTGCGCCTGTTCTCAAGCTGTTATGTTCCATAAGAACCTGTGGGGACTACAAGTTTGTTTGTTTTCCTTTGTGTTTTTAAAAATAAATTTAGAGTACCCATTTCATTTGTTCCAATTAAGGGGCAATTTAGCATGACCAATCCACCTACCCTGCACATTTTTGGGTTGTGGGGGCGAAACCCACGCAAACACAGGGAGAGTATGCAAACTCTACGCGGACAGTAACCCAGAGCCAGGATCGAACCTGGGACCTCGGCGCCGTGAGGCATCAGTGCTACCACTGCACCACCGTGCTGTCCTGATCTCAACCATGCATACCTTTGGTTAGAATTAGATGAAGAATCCAGAAAAGCCCATAAGGACCTTTATCAGTATGCAAGATTTGGTATAAAGTCAGCCTGCGATATTTTCCTCTGTACGATGGAAAACCTCCTCCAAAGATTCTCAAGGTGATGGTCGACCTTGATAACATCCCAGTCACCAATATCACTCCAGAGGAGTACATGTCTAGCCTGGTGGCGGTATTAAGAAGGTTTTGGGGCACGGGAGTCTGTCAGATGTGACATATTTAGATTTCCGTGTAGAGGCAATAGGGTTGTATCCGCGAAGAAGAAAGTCAAGTCTATCCGTGAAGTCCCAGCACCCAAGAATGTAAGTGAGCTCAAATCCTTCCTTGATGTGGTAAATTATTCTGGAAGATTCATTTTGAATTCAGCCACGACACTGGCACCATTGCACCAACTACTGAGGAAATATCAATGGTGGTAATGGAGGAGACTCAAGGTGAAGCTTTTTGTTTGGTGAATCAAGTGTTGCCGCCCTTGAACCTTTTATTTCACTTTGACCCTGGAAAACGAATTGTGTTCATGTGTGATGCGTCCCCTTACGGTATAGGGGCAATATTATCCCACAAGATGGGAGACAGTTGTGAGCTCACCATCGCCTTTGCCTCTAGGACCCTTTCATAAGCAGAGAGAAACTACACTCAAATCGAGAAAGAAGGTTTAGTAGTTGTATATGGTGTGAACAAATTCTGCCAATATGTGTATAGATGAAAATTTGACATAGTCACTGACCATAAGCCACCACTGGGCCTTTTGACGGAGGACAAACTAATAGCTTCAGCTAGAGTACAGCATTGGGCCTTGCTGCTGGCAGCCTACAATTAGGCCTTCTGGCACTGAACAGGCACGCAGATTACCAATGTAGTCTCATTGAGCCGACTGCTCCTGACAAAAATGTGTAATATCACCACCAGTATCCCAGGAGATCATATTGGCTTTGAATTTCCGAAACACCTTGCCCGTGTCGGCTGGTCACATTCATAACTGGACCCAGAGGGATCTCATTCTAGCAAAAGTAAACAGGATGAATCGAACCGGGTGGCAATATGAGAAATCCGAGCACCTGAGACAATGGGCGGGATTCTCTCAGCCCGGGGCCAGGACAGAGAATCGCCGCAACGGGTGTGAATCGCATCACGCCGCCCAGACGCCGGGACGCGATTCTCCGCAGAGCGGAGAATGGGCGTCATTGGCGCCAGCGCGTTGCCAGTTGGGGTCCGCTCTACAGGGTCCACCACCCCGCCGATTCTCGGCCTGGGAAGGGCTGAGCGGCCGTTCTAAAAAAACGGCGCCGTTTTAACCTGGTCTTACCCCCAGGGACCTCGGCGTGGAAGGGTTGGGGGGTGGCCTGTGGGGGGGAAGGGGTGATCGACCCCATGGGAGGGCCTCCATTGTGGCCTGGCCCGCGGCAGGCCGGCCTCTCGGGCTAGTGGCCTCCTTTCCTCCATGCCCTACCCCATGTTGCGTCGGGGCCGGTGCGGAGAAGGGAGCCACTGCGCATGCGCACGTTGGCACAGTGCCACTGCGTGGATCCCGCGGCGCCCAGTCGACGCCGGGAGCGGCAGCTGGAGCGGCGAGGGTCGTTCCAGTGCCGTGCTGGCCCCCTGTAGGTGCCAGAATTGCTGATCCTCAGGCCATGTTGACGCCGTCGGGAAACGTGACGGCGTTTCCGACGGCGTCAACACTTAGCCTCAGGATCAGAGAATCCCGCCCCCTATTTTACATGCAAGATAAACTGACTTGAGAAGATTGTGTAATTTTGCGGGGCTCACGAGTTGTCATTCCGTCACCAGCCAGGGGATCTCTCTTACAGGAGCTGCATTGTGCCCACTCAGGGCAAACAAAGATGAAAATATTGGTGGCCAGGCATTGCTAAAGCCACCGAAGAAATGTTGCAACAGTACCACCCTTGTCAAATGCAGCAGTCCCTGGCTACGTCAGCCATTCACCACCCTTGGAAATGGCCAAGGCGCCCATGGACCCAGGTCCATGTTGACTACCTGAGCCCTTTCTTGGCTAGGATGTTTTCAGTTTTGGTGGATTCCCACTCCAAGTGGTTGTCTATACAGAAGATGGGGACCACAACCTCGGTGGCCACAGTGGATGCCTTGCGCCGTGTTTTCACTATTCATGCACTGCTGGAGTCTATTGTATCAGACAACGGAACCCTTTTGCAGATGACAACCACCAGACTTTTGTTTCAGCTAACGGAATACCCGACAGTAGGACAGCCCTGTACCACCTTGTGTCTAATGGAATGGCCAAGAGGGTCGATCAGGCCTTTAAGTATGCCCCGTGGAAACAGTCTGACAAACTGCTACGCCAACGGCTTGCCAATTTTTTGTTGTCATACAATCCGACTCCGCACACCACCATGACGGTCATGCCTACTGAGTTACCAATGGGCCACCGCCTCGGAACCCTTTTGGACTTTGTGTTTCCTAAGTTGGCAGGGAGGGCAGAGGCATGTCAGACCTCCTGAGAAGTCAACGGGCTACGCAGAGGGGCAACAAATCATTCCAGGTGGGGGACCCAGTCTTGTTTCATAACTTCGCCTCGGGGCCGCGATGGTTATCCGGACAGATCATGTGCCAGTCAGGGCCTGTGTCATATGTGGAGAATGTAAAGGGAAGGACTGTCAAAAAGCACATGGATCATCTGAGGAGCCGGCGGGGAGGGGGTGGTGACGGCCCCCAGTTCAGAGCAAATGTGTCCCACTGGTGTTGTTGACGCTCCTGTGAATGTTCGGGAGCAGAGGGAGCTGAGAACTCCTGAATCCACCCAGCCAGCTGTACCCTTGGCCAGTTCTCCTACTCGTAAGGCGGTGCCTCCTGTACTGTCGCCTGATGCTGGCAACGTGACTACTTTCAAAGGATGTCAAGCCTGTGGGAGGATTACGAAAGTCTGGAAGGACTCAATGGTCCCCAGACCGACTGACTCTTTGATGAACTCTTTCCCTCCAGATATCTTTTACCATGTTTATTGAACCTGGAAATAGTTATTGTGTAAAATAGGGCAGCACGGTGGCGCAGTGATGAGCACAACTGCCTCACAGCGCCGAGGACCCGGGTTCAATCCTGACCCCGGGTGACTGTCCGATGGAGTTTGCACATTCTCCCCGTATCTGTGTGGGTCTCATCCCCTCAATCCAAAAAGATGTGCGGGGTAGGTGAATTGGCCATGCTAAATTGCCTCTTAATTGGAAAAAAAGAATTGGGGATAGTCAAAATTTTTTATTTTAAAGTTATTGTGTGAAATATGTGCAGGTGCAGCAGGTAATTAAGAAGGCAAATGGAATTTTGTCCTTCATTACCAGAGAGATGGGCTTGATTCTCTGTTGCTCGATGCTGATTTTGTGATCGTTAGAGAATCCCTTCTTACGACGAAATCGAGGTGAGCACCTGTTTGAAGCAGGTTTTGTATGCTCTGCCACCTCTGAAACGGCATCATCGTGGAATGTGGCGCACACCGTTGGATTGGCCTCAGCGTGTCACCTGAAGGCCCTCCCCCAATGCTCTGCCCCCGATGGGCCGTGTTCACTTCTGGTCTCAGCCGTGCGGGAAACCGGCGTGGCAGCTCTGGGCTGTGACCAGCACCACCACAGTCGGGCGAGAGCCATGCTGCTGGCCAAGGGGGCTTCAACGAGAGCTGGAGGGCTGGTGGGGTTGGCCTAGGGGTGGCCAGGGGGTGCGCGAGAGGGTTTTTGAGGGGCACTATCTGGCCGATCGGGTCCGCGCACGACCGCTGCAGATCTTCGCCATGCGCGTGCGCAGACACGGCCATTCTCTGCCCGTTTATTTCGGGGAGGCAGGGGTTTTACGGGGCGTGGCTGCTACAACCGCCAATTTTTTCCAGGTAAAATGCCACGGATCCTCCGCACTCTGCCTCAGAATCGGAGAATCTGGCACATGCAGTTTAAAAACTGAGTTTATGTTGCAGCTGTGTAGGGTGCTGGTGAGGCTACACCTGGAGTACTGTGTACAGTTTTGGTCTCCTTACTTGACAAAGGATGTACTGGCACTGGAGGGGGTGCTGAGGAGATTCACTAGGTTAACTCCGGAATGGAGAGGATTGCTTTATGAGGAGAGACTGAGTAGACTGGGACTATACTCAATGGAATTTAGAAGAATGAGGGAGGGCCTGATAGAAACATTATGAAGGGAATATATAGAATAGAAGCAGGAAGGTTGTTTCCAATGTCGGGTGAAACTACACCTAAGAGGCATCGCCTCAAAATAAGGGGGAGCAGGTTTAGGACAGAGTTGAGGTGGAACCTCTTCACCCAAAGGGTTGTTAATCTGTGGAATCCTGACCCAGTGAAGCAGTTGAGGCTACCTCTTTAGATGTTTTTAAGGCAAAGATAGATAGCTTTTTTGAACAGTAAAGGAATAAAAGGTTATGGTGAGCAGGCAGGTAAGTGGAGGTGAGTCCACAAAAAGATGAGCCATGATCTCATTGAATGGCGGAGCAGGCTCGAGGGGCCAAATGGCCTATTCTTGCTCCTAGTTCTTATGTTCTTATGCAAAATGTTATAAGGGCCTGAAGGGGCAGGGGGGGGAGGATGTGGTGGTGGGGCCCCTTTAAGGGGCGAGCTTGGAGGACCACGTGATCGGTTCTGCGCCGATCGTGCGGGAACATGCACACCCCAACCAATAGTGAGGTTTGCACGGCCCCTGGGAGCAGGGGCCTGGTCAATGTGTCTCCGGAGCCAAAGAGACCAAACCCATTCTGCTGTGTTCTATGCCTGGATTTTTTCCAGCCTTTGCCTTTCATTAATAAACCCCTTGTTGGTACTGGAAGCCTCCAGAATATTTCTCGAGCCACCAGCGCCGGCCCTAGGGTTGCTGGCGCCCCGGGCAAGCTGAACTTCGGCGCCCTTGGGGGGGGGGCGGGGCTGAGGGGGGTGGGGGGGCGGGGCCGAGGGGGGGGGGGGCGGGGGCAAGGGGGGGGCTGAGGGGGCGGGGGCGGGGCCGAGGGGAGGGGCGGGGTGGGGCCGTGGGGGCGGGGCCGAGGGGGGGCGGGGCGACCGAGGGGGGGGGCGGGGTGACCGAGGGGGGGGCGGACCCAAGGGGGGGGCGGACCGAGGGGGGGGGGCGGGGGGAGCGGAGGGGGGCGGGGGGAGCGGACCGAGCGGGGGGGGGGCGGACCGAGGGGGGGCCGCCCTGGGGGAGGGCGGCCACCACGCATGCGCTGGTTGGCACCTGCCCAACTGCGCATGCGCGGGACCCGAGTCTCTGGCGCCCCCTAGCACATGGCGCCCCGGGCGACTGCCCGAGTTGCCGGTGCCTTGAGCCGGCCCTGCGAGCCACCACAACACCCATCACCTAGCCAGCAACATTCAGATACTCCAGCTCACCCTCACAATTCCAAGATGCTGGACTCACACCCAGCTCCAACTTCGTCAACATACCCGCAGCTATTCAGCTATGGGAGGTACATCACCCAAATATAAGCAACCGTTGATACTCTGCCATCTCTCCCTGTAAAACAAGGTAGTGAACCATAAAAGATCAGAAACAGTGGGGAACACCTCCTGAGCCCTGTAAAACGAGAGGTTTCTCTGCATCAGGAGGCTAGCTGTGGCAGAGCCCTTGGCATTTGGTGTCACTGAGAACATTGAGGATAATGGGCACGTTACTGCCCAATAAGACAGTAACATGCTAATCCTGCTAGCTGGCATGGATGAACAAGCTGCTGACGGTGTGATCATTGATCTCTCGCTTTCCACTCCATGTCCTTTTCCTTACATAGATCTTGCTATCCCGCCCAGCTGCAACTTGCCCAGGCAGAGGAGAAAGGGTAGTAACAACACAGCAGTGTTGAAAAGGTGCTGTAATTTGATCTGGCACACTCCACTCAGAGCCCCCCCCCCCCCCCCAGCTTCTGCAGCACCAGCTTTGGTGATCCAGTCACACTCATCCAGCTAGAGAAATAATAGGTTCAATCATTGAAGTCTGCTAAGTGAAATGAGTTTGGGGTGGTCTTAATATTGTTCCAAGGGTCATAAATCCCCAGTGCAAGATTAATGTCAAAAGTGCTCAAAATCTGAGTTTCAAAGAACAATGATCCATAGAATTCCTAGAGTGCAGAAGGAAGCCATTCAGCCCATTGAGTCTGCACCAAGCCTCCAAAAGAGCACTCTACCTTAGCCCACTCCCCTGCCCTATCCCCATAATGCTAGCACTGATCATGGCCAATTAACCTGCATATATTTGATCAATACGTCTCAATAGAATTGAACTTATTCCTAAGAATTGATAGCAGCAATGTTAGACAGTTTATATTGCCCTGCAAATTAGATAACATAATACAGTGCCAAACACTGCAACTAATACATATTTAAGCAAGTAACACTAGAATCATGCTTACTGGAATTGTTGCTCTTTGGAATGAATATGGAATGCAAATCTCTAAACTGGAAGGAATCGGTTGTCTCATGTAATTTGTTTCCATGAGACTTTCCTTTGATCCTTAGTTCATTTTTAATTTATTTTCCAATTAAGGGGCAATTTAGCGTCGCCAATCCACCTAACCTACACATCTTTGGGTTGTGGGGGCGAAACCCATGCATACACGGGGAGAATGTGAAAATTCCACACAGACAGTGACCCAGGGCCGGGTTTCGAACCCGGGTCCTCAGCGCCGTAGGCAGAAATGCTAACCACTGTGCCACCGTGCTGCCCTTTGATCCTCAGTTCATAGTTGTGATCTAGGATAGAGCAGCAGCCAATCCTCATTCTATCACATCTACACAGAAAATGCTGTCAATACTCAGCTGGTCAGGCAGCATCCGCGGGAAGAGAAACAGTGTTCGCTTGTCGTGTCTCCAACCTTTCATCAGAAACCATTCTCTGCTATTGTTGCAGGGAATGGCTGACTGAGTCCATTGCTCAAATTGATTTTCACCCCCAAAAAGAAGGGTTAAATATCTTGGGGATTTCTCTTAACCGTGCCTCAGTTAGCATTCCTCTCTCCTCTGAGTCGCGAGGTTTGAGGTGAACGTCCCACTCTACGGCTTGAGCACAGAAATCGAGGCTGGTGCTCTAGTGGAGTACTGAAGGAGTGCTGCACTGTCAGAGGTGCCGTATTTTGGATGAGACAACTGCCTGCTCAGGTGGATGGAAAAGATTCCATGGCACTATTTTGACGAAGAGCAGAGGAGTTATGTCCTGATGTGCTGGCCATTACTTATCCTTCAATCAACATAAAAACAGATTATCTGGTCATCGCCGCATTGCTGTTTGTGGGATTTTGCTGTGTGCAAATTGCCTTCCACATTTCCCACATTACAACAGTGAGGACACTTCAAAAATACTCCCTCGTCCACAAAGCACTTCATGAGACATTAGGTCGTAGCATCATAGTGTGATATAGCTTTGCAGCGCAGAAAGAGGCCCTTCAGCACATCGTGTCTGCGCTGGCCATCAAGCACCTAACTATTCTAAACCCATTTTCGAGCACTTGGTCAATAGTCTTGGTGTGCTATGGCATGATCATAATAATAATCTTTATTAGTGTCACAAGTTTTCACAGTAACTTCACTGCAGCGTTAATATAAGCCTACTTGTGACAATAACAAAGATTATTATTATTATAGTAGGCTGTGAAAAAACCCTTATTGCCACACTCCTGCGCCTGTTCGGGTACACTGAGGGAGAATTCAGAATGTTCAGTTCACCTAACAGGCACCTCTCTCGGGACTTGTGGGAGGAAACCGGAGCACCCGGAGAAAACCCACCCAGACACAGAGAGAATGTGCAGACTCCGCACAGTCATGCAAAATTCCATATATTTACAAATCGTTCGTAACAGATAGGACTTTGAAACTTTAAGTGAAAGACTGGGAAAATTCTGCACATTGAACATTTCCCCACAGTACCTCTCCCTTTAAGAGAGATGGTCTAAGAAAGGTAAATTAAATAGAAACAAATTCACCTTAAATCTGTTCTCAGTGGATTGAGACAGTTCAAATATGTTGTCACAGCCTTCAAAAACAATGGTGTCTGAGAGCAGATTATTGTACCTACCCAATGCACCGGCACCGAGAAAGATGCCGCCCACTGCATCAGCTCCACAATAGCTGGAGACCCCTAAGATGATGCAGCCTGCCACAATAGATGTGACAGAGCACGATACCCGCAGGCAGTATAACTGGTTGAGACTAACACCGTTCATTCGCTTTTCAGCTCAAATCTACGCCATCCCCTGTGTCGACATCTACGTTTCTTTCAAATGTCTTCAGTTGCATGTTTCCCCTTAGTTTTGGTTGATGGACTGCTGTACCATGAGAGATCCTGATCCTTATAAAAGTTTTACATTGAGTCAGTATTCCCTTACCACGTGAGAGTTCACAAATGGGTTTCTTCGATATATACTCAAGTTTAAGATGGAAACTGATCTGTGCAGTATCAGGGTTTTCTATTTAAAGGCAAATATCCCTTACAAGGTGGTATGTCTTGATGGCAAATTACTCAGTCAACAACCACCAACGATTTCAGCTTCTTCTTCTGTACTGACAAAAAAGAGAATTTACAATAATTTTCACAAAGTTGTGTCTGACGAATTGACTCTCGCTTTCTAGCATTACTTCTGAAACTTTTGGAGGGGAAATTGCAGTATTGCACAACATTGCTTTCATTGTCCCTGGCTTGACAGATATAATCTTACCCCAGGCTGACTGGTAATCCCACAGAATTCCAGGCTTCCAAGAATTCCAAGTTAGGATTTTTTTTTAAATTCACACATTGCAATGCCGAAGAAACTTCTAATGTCAGTCTTTATCATATTCAGGTGTCGGAAATAACTTTGTTGGCATAATATAAATCTTGCATTTACAAATAAAAGATCATTTTGATTCCTGAGGCCAGAGAGGGTGAGGGTGTTGCCCACCCAGGGTAGAATTTAGGACCGAGCCCACTTCTACTCGGATTTAACTTGCCGACAATATGTGCAACTAAATGCTGCTGAAAGGGGAGACTTTTCTTTTCACTGTACCTGAGGAATGCTCAGTTCCAAGTCATATAAAATAAAAGATGGGATAAAGATTTGTTGCATTCGGTCTGCCCGTCCATTACTTTGTGCCAGGATTTCCGAGGGAACGTGAATGAGCCTGTACATGAAATGGGTGCAGGTTGAGAATAAGAATACCCTGTAGTAATAAGGCAGGAGGAAGCATCCCTGGCCCACCACTGGGTGCACAAATGCAGGATACCCAAAGAAATGTGGAAATGTGCATCTCAGTTTTCCCAGACTAAAGGGTCTTTGGGGCTTGCATCGTGGCTTGAAGATAAAAGAAAAAATTCGAGATGTTGAATTTTATCAATTGACGGGTCCCTTTCACCCTTTCCCCAAACAGTTAAAATGTTTGGTGCTTTCGGGCTATTGCTCTTCAACAGAAACAAAAATGCCCTGATGCCAGTAGTCAGGTGGTAGGTGCAAGACTCTCAAGCTTGCAGCTAGACTCCTGTTTCACAGTCCAAGGGCCATGTCAGGGCCTGAATCTCAGGCAGCTGCTCAATCAAGCCATGTGGTCCAAACCAGGAAAATGACAAACTCTTTCCTCATAGGTGTAGACACCTCAGCTGCAATGGTGCTGAGATGTGACAGCTTAGGGCCCAGATTCAAGAGCTTTTGGTGTGGAAACTCCATTACTATTGCTGCCTTCTGTATAACCCTTCATCAGTTATATTCAAAACTCCAACCTGTGCTTTCTCTTTACAGATACTGACTAACTTTCTACTTTCGTTTCAGATTTTTCAATTCCAATTCCAATTTTTAACTTTTTTCATATTTGTATGCAGCACATTCTCATCTTTGGAAGCCTTCGATGACTCAACCCAATTTTTGGCGACACCTTCCCCATGAAAGATATAGGGCGGGATTCTCCATCGGTGACACTGGAATCAGGAAACGCGATTGGACGGAGAATTGGTTTTGACATCTAAATTGTGACGGATGCTGTTCCACCCAAATGGCATTTCTCCGGTGCCGCGACAGCGGCATCAATGCATTCCACACCGCACTTACAGTAAACACCCTTGGCATATCATTAGCGGATCTGACCTGATAGTCTCCACCGCCTCCACCGGAGCAAATTCCCAACAGCGAGGTTCACTTGTGCTTTTAAAAGTCATGAAACAGGCGCCGTGGCTGCTGAGAGAGAGGGAGGAGTGACGGAAAGTGACCAACATCGCCATAGTTTGTTGACAGTCGTGCCACTGGCTGCGGGGGCTTCTGCCAGGGCCGGGGAGTTGCGGGGAGTGACCAGGAAATGGGCTGTGTGATTGGGCTGGGGGTGGCCAGGGGGTGGCGAGAGGATGTCTGGGGGCACTATCTGGCAGGTCGGGTCCGCGCACGACCGCTGCAGATCTTCGCCATGCGCGTGCGCAGACACGGCCATTCTCTGCCCGTTTATTTCGGGGAGGCAGGGGTTTTATGGGGCGCGAATGAGGGAGGACCTGATAGAAACATATACATTTATGAAGGGAATATATAGGATAGAAGCAGGAAGGTTGTTTCCATGGGGGGGGGGGGGGGGGGGGAAACTACAACTAAGGGGCATAGCCTCAAAATAAGGGGAAGCAGTTTTAGGACTGAGTTGAGGGGGAACCTCTTCACCCAAAGGGTTGTTAATCTGTGGAATCCCGACCCAGTGAAGCAGTTGAAGCTACTTCGTTGGATGGTTTCAAGGCAAAGATAGATAGCTTTTTTGAACAATAAAGGAATAAAAGGTTATGGTGAATGGGCAGGTAAGTGAGCTGAGTCCACAAAAAAAATCATCCATGATCTCATTCAATGGTGGAGCAGGCTCGAGGGGCCAAATGGCCTACTCTTGCTCCTAGTTCTTATGTTCTTATGTAAAATGTTATATGGGTCTTAAGGGGGTGGGGGAGGGATGTGGTGGTGGGGCCCCTTTAAGGGGCGGGCTTGGAGGACCATGTGATCGGTTCTGCGCCGATCGTGCGGGAACATGCACACCCCAACCAATAGTGAGGTTTGTGCGGGCCCCTGGGAGCAGGGGCCTGGGCAATGTGGACTCCGGAGCCGAAGAGACCAAACCCATCCTACTGTGTTCTATGCCTGGATTATTTCCAGCCTTTGCCTTTCATTAATAAACCGCTTGTTGGTACTGGAAGCCTCCAGAGTATTTCTTGAGCCACCACAACACCCATCACCTAGCCAGCAACATTCAGATACTCCAGCTCACCCTCACAATTCCAAGATGCTGGACTCACACCCAACTCCAACTTCGTCAACATACCCGCAGCTATTCAGCTATGGGAGGTACATCACCGAAATATAAGCAACCATTGATACTCTGCCGTCTCTCCCTGTAAAACACGGTGGTATACCATAAAGATCAGGAAGTGACCAACATCACCATAGTTTGCTGACAGTCATGCCGCTAGCTGGGGGAGGGGGGGGGGGGGGGCTTCTGCCAGGGCCGGGGAGTAGCGGGGAATGACCAGGAGATGGGCTGTGTGACTGGGATGGACGGGCATGGAACACCAGTGCACATGCTGCTGACTTCCTACTGTGAACTTAGGGCCGCAGATCATATGGTTTACCCCCCCTCCCCAGGGCACCCTCCTAGGTGCCCTCTGGCCCCAGCCAACCGATCAGCAGCATGGGCGTGCTCCAGCACAACCAGTGCCGTCTTGTTGGCTGAGATGGTGTGTATGGGTAGCGAAGTGTATATATGCAGCTTCAGCTTGTCAGCCTCCCGAGTGTCAATTGTGAATCCGACAAATCCAGCACCATTTGTCATTGGAATTGATTGCGTTCCATGTGGCACTGGTGCCAGCCTCTTAACAGTCGCTGAATCGGTTCAGGTGTGGCGCCAGTTTTGCTGTCGTGGAAATCCCATCGCCAAGATTTAGTCTCAGGAACTGAGAATCCTGCCGAAAGCATTTGTTAATTGCCTTAATGAAGTAAGCATTGTTTCTTTGATCATTGACACCGCAGATACAATACTGACCCTTTCTACTGGTTAAGTATCATTTTCCTGTTCTGAACCTGGATGGGTCAATTTGAGGAGAGTTGATGAGATCCAAAGGTTAAAAGTTTTAGAATGTGACTTAAGAACCTGAGTATTTGTGTCTACAAAGCAAGCAGTTTTCCACAAACCAGTTCTTGATGAATATATATTCAGATATATATGTATATATTCAGATCCTATTCTCCAATCCCTATTAGTTTTGCAGTAAACAAAGGGTGAGAAGATGTGGCACTGATGAACACAATCATTTCCGCGTGTTGATGATGACACGGGGGGGGGGGGGGGGGGGGGGGGGTGCACAGTGATGTATTGTCCCCGGAGAGTACGGGACATGGCCAGGGCATTGCTGCCTGCCACCCTGGCCAGTCATTAGGAGGGGGGTGGGGAACTTCAATGCCTATGAGGGGGTGTGTGTCCCTATGCCAGTTGGGGTTGAGGGGGTATCAGGTCAGCCAGAGCTGGAGCGGTTGATGGGGAGGTGGTGCCTCAATCTTAGTGTTGTGGTGGGGCGGGTACCACCATGATTAGGGAGGGGGTACCAGTACCACCATGATTGGGGATAGTCGCAATGGCCGTGAGTGTGGCAGTGGGGGATGGGGGGGGGGGGGGGGGGCGCAAGGGGCTTTAATTTAACTTTGATATCAGGGTACCCTTTAAAAATGCAGTTGAATCAAACGGCACTCGCTTTTCTCGCCTGATCCAGCACTCTGTGCAATTTTGGAAAAATGCACCCAATATCCGCACTGCTGTTGTGTCCCAGATGCGTTGTAGGTAGAATCCCAACTTGACATAAAAATAAGGATCCTAATCAACATCGCACACAAGTCTCTGTGCAAGTACCCAGAACTTAATAATTCATGGCTTCCATTTGGTACAGAACAGGCCTAATCTGCACCTAATAATATGGGCTCTGCTGTTTACATTATATTACAGCCTCATGCTGTGTATAAGCTCTGCATTACCTCTCAAAGAGAATAACCTGAATTCCTGTCAAGTTCAAACTAGAACAATGCTTTATTTTGGTAGTGGGTATCTTGAGTGGGGGAGAAGGGCTAAAGAAAGATAAAGAAAGATTGTACTGTAGATATGTTGGGTAAAGATTTGGGAGGAAGTGTAATATAAGGGTATTGAGCATAGCAAGTGTTAATGTGGGACAAGAGAACAGTATCACCCACAGTACGATGCAGAGAGACACTTGATAGTAGGGGGAGACAGAGATGTAAGGAGAGAGTCTAACAGGAAGCAGCATGGAGATAGTTTCTCTTTGGGCTATACTTTGTACGTATGTAAATAATAACATGTTACCAATAAATACTACTTTCAAGCCTATGAATCTCTTAGCGAGACCTACTGAACAGACCATTACAACATAGCCCAGTTTGGGGTTCAGACCTGCCTGGTCCTGAGACTCTGCTCCAGCCTTCCCTGTCTGAGTGGGAATCAAACTTGTTAATCAGGTTGTCCTCTGGAGAACCTTAACTTACGTAATGCAGTTAGAGCCGGACACTGCAGAAAATTGGTTTTCTGCCCACGCCAGGCCCCCTCTCTTCCCTCTCACCCTGAATGATGAAATGGACAAGTTTATTTGTCCGAAATGTGTCATTCACTCACTCTGATGAACACAATCATTTATCTCTAAAATATGGAAGGTTAAATCGCGTTTCATCCCGTGCTACAAGTCAAGTTACCAGAGTAGAAAATGTACAGCTGTGTAATATTTTCAGAAATGGAATAATCACATGAATGTAATATTGCTATTCCGACTAGATTATAATTTTCACAATGCTGGTAACTGTCTTCCTTAAAAGCAGTGTTTTCCAATTTTGACACAGCTGGGAATGTGCACAATGTTGAAATGAGTACACATTAAGCTTTTACTCCACACGATTTTCCAGCACAAATGAGCTCTGCCATTGTGCCATCTTCTCCAAATTATTCATTTGTTCTTAATGTCTTCCAGCTGCTCGATTTGGGACCTATCCACATGTTCCAGAGGAGAAGTTGCAAACAAAGTAGAAAATGAACATGGGTGCTGAACTCATTAATTAAAAGTAGATGATCACATTCAGGTACATGGACTGTGGCCGGTTAAATATTTATAAATCATCTAAAGAAACCACAAGGAGATGAAAGATGATCTTTGCTGATCGGCAATCAGTAAACTAGTCTGCCGCAAACTGAAATACTTAAATAAAGGACTGCACTCACCTGAAAGGAAGTGTTTATACACTTGCTGGAGTCCCTTCTTATTCCTTTGTTTTTATTTAATTCTTGAAGCATGTTGGTTGCAGCAAATTGGCTTGTAGTGGCTTTTTGGCTTAAGATCAAGTGTAGGATCATGCCCAAGATCAGGTGTAATGCCTGTTCTTGGCAGTTTGGATCTAATATATCTGTTTTGCGGGGGCCATGAATTAGATCAGTTTACATTTGAATTACATGGAAACATAGAAAATAGGATTAGGCCATTCGGCCCTTCGAGCCTGCTCCTACCATTCATTATGATCATGGCTAATCATCCACCTCAGTAACCAGTTCCCGTCTTCCCCCCCATATCCTTGGATCCCTTTAGCCGTAAGTGCTATATCTAATTCCTTCTTGAAAACATATAGGCCGGGATTCTCTGTTGCGAGTCCACATCGTTACGAGTCCACTAGTGAGGACAGATAATGTGGCGCTCAGCCAAATCTCCCATTCACTGCTGCGTGATTGGAGAATCCCGCTGCCGTGAACAGACAGAGAATCCTGCACATAATGCTTTGGCCCCAGCTGCTTCCTGTGGTGGCGAATTCCACAGGATCACCACTCTTTGGGTGAAGACATTTATCCTCAACTCAGTCCTAAATGGTCTACCACGTATCCTCAGACTATGATCCCTGGTTCTGGGCTACAGTGCCCCACCACCAGAAACATCCTTCCTGCATCTACCCTGTTTAGTCCAGATAGAATTTTAGAGTTGGGGGGGGGTGGGGTCAATTTGAGATCTCCCCAGTGCGATCCCCATAGTGGTCTTCTCGTGAGAGTTAGCAGCCGTAACGGGATTTGCACCCGCAGCGAACTGGTCTGGAAAATCCCTCCGAATACTATTGCACTTTGTGTGATAACATTTTGAAACAATTTGAAATGTTCTTCCAGATATTTTACGATTGGCTGACGGGATTCTCTGGTCTTGTTTGTGGCGAGACCTGTTTCAACGGGGAATGGAAAACTTGGATTTGCTGCCAAGCCTCCATTCACTTTCAGTGTCACCGGAAAATCCCAGCCATGAACGAGGAGGGAATATTTCGGGCAAAGTATATTTTTTGCAAAAAAAAACTCGGCTTGCAGACAATATACATTGAGGGCCTGGTAACCGTGTGAAACCCCTCGGACTATAATCTTTATCTTGTCTTTATACAGTAAATGCAACTGTGTTGGAGAACCTCAGAGTGCATCATAACCAATGTATATAATTTGAATAGCATTATACTTACCCTCAGTAACGAAAATATTGAAATTCTTATAATGTTCTCACTGTATTGAAGCACCTCAGAGAGCAGCGTGATCGCTGCAGAGAATGTGAATATTATTGTACTTTCCTGTTATGACAATTTGAAATGTTTCTTTCAGATATTTTATGAAAAAAGTATGTTTTTGCAAATAAAAAAACTTGGTTGCAGACATTTCCTGTCAGGTTCTACTGTGATAAGTTACTATTTCTATCAGTGTAGTTTGCCAAAATGCAGAGGAAACATCACACGGCTTGTTTGGATTTTGTGTGGATGTTGGAGGGTGGATTTAATTTAAGACAATAAATGATTCAATAGGATAGATGCAAAAACACTATTTTCGTGAGTGGAAGAATTCAAAATAACCTTAAAATTGCAACTTGGCTTTTCAAGAGTGGAATTGCCCTAATTCCTGCAAAGGGTAGTGGAATTCTGGAACTGCCTTTCGCTTCCCAAAAGTTGTGAATGCTAGGTCATATGAAATTTTGTAAGGGTGTCGCAGAGTATGGATCAGAGGTGAGGAGGTGGAGTTGAGGTAAGGCGGGGCACGGTAGCACAGTGGTTAGCACAGTTGTTTCACAGCTCCAGGGTCCCAGGTTCGGTTCCCGACTTGGATCACTGTCTGTGCGGAGTCTGCACGTCCTGCCCGTGTCTGCGTGGGTTTCCTCCGGGTGCTCTGGTTTCCTCCCACAGTCCAAAGATGTGCAGGTTGGGTGGATTGGCCATGCTAAATTGCCCTTAGTGTCCAAAAAAGGTGAGATGGGGTTACTGGGTTATGCAGATAGGGAGGAGGTGTGGATCTGGGTGGTGTGCTTTTCCCAAAGGCCGGTGTGAACTCGATGGACCAAATGGCCTCCTTCTGCACGATAAAAAAAAATCTATGATCCATGATCTAATTAAAGGATGCAACAAGCCGGAAAAGGGGCTGAATATCCCAGTTTGAGCCTCATGAATCTAGAAATACCTCTAGGACTCTTCACACAGACCAATGCATGTTAAATTATGCTACATTGATGTCCGACTGGTTACATACTGAGGTTCTCATTCTGTGAGGCCCAGCCAGAGTGTGCAATATTCTGTCATTCATTCTTTGAATAATATTCAGCAGACACAATACTTCTTATACTCCATCCGGCTGTTATTATGCAGATACCTAAATCGTTTTTCTGAACTGCTGCAGCTAATTGGCAGGGGTCACATCCATTTCAAAAAGCCATAATACAATGGGCGGTAGCTTGTGTCCTCGCCCCTGGCGAATTTGGTGGCGGGAGGGGAATTTAATCAGGTGGGTGGTTGCTGGGTGGTGGCCTTGCCACTTTGCTGTCTCCAGCCCAATTGAGTGACGGGAAGGTCCTTGGCTGGCCTTCCCACCCCACTGACAATTGAGGCCCTCAAGTGGACAGATCAGGAAGCCATGGGGGGGGGGGGGGGGGGAATATTTTCATAAGAATGCAGGGGGGGGGGGGGAATATTTTCATAAGAATGCAGAAAGAGGGGGAAGCAATTATGGTTTGTGTTATTATACTAGAGATAGCAGAAATGGTAGTGGATGGTCCATTGAATGTGATGGCTTCTGGGGAGCTATGTAAAGTCAAAGGGAACTCTATAACGGTTCTGGGAAGAAGGCAAGGGGTGAGAACAAATCTTCAGTAAATGAAATGGGTACAGTCAAAGGTCCTAGCAACCTGGAGAGAGGGAAAAGGAATGCCCACTTAACGGCCATTTAAAAACTTTATCTGACCACTGGTATTATCCCCACTCTGTGAACACCCTCCCACCGTCACTCACCTCTGACCTGGTATCCAGTGATAATCCTAGGCCTTGGGTGGGTGTTTCCCCAGCAGCAGTCATCACTCCCCTCATTGGTGCTGTCGTTCAATGGAACTGCAGGCCTCTGATTGGCCAACAGCTCTCGGCAGGTGGGACTTTCATCCCCGGGTCCTTGCTATTGAATGAAGGTCTGCCTCTGGCCTGTAAAGAAACAAAAGATGGGTCGAGAGGAAGTGTAACTGGCATCAGCAGAACCACTACCAGCAACTGCTGTCTGAAAAATGGGGGACAGAGGTTATGACCTGAAATTGTAGAACTCAGTGTTGCGTTTGGGAGGTTGTATAACGCCTCCTCACATGCTCAGGTGCTGTTCCTCGAGCTTCCATTCTCTCATTGTGGACACCAAGGACAGAAAGATCCAAGTGTGAATGGTTACATGGGGGGACTGAATGGAGGTGTTCAGCAAAGTAATTACCAAATGTGCGTTCGATCTTCCCCGTGTAGAGACCACATGACGAGCAGCAAATACAGGAGACCAAAGTGAAAGAAGTACAAATAAGTTTCTGTTTCGCCTGCAAGGACTGTTTGGGACAGTTGGTGTTGGCAGGGATGGGGATTGTCGCAGGTGGCAAAGTGGTGGCGCGGTGGTCTCAGGCGATAGGGCAAGTGCTGCATCTAATGCACTTGCACGGGAAGGCACATAGATACATACATAGAAGATAGGAGCAGGAGGAGGCCTTTTGGCCCTTCGAGCCTGCTCCGCCATTCATCACGATCATGGCTGTTCATCCAACTCATTAGCATAATTCTGCTTTCTCCCCATAGCCTTTGATCCCATTCTCCCCAAGTGCTATATCCAGTCACCTCTTGAATATATTCAAAGTTTTAACAAATATATTCAAAGTTTTAGCAATATATTCAAAGATTTAGCAGTACACTCGGAAGATAAGCAGGTGTTGGGGGTTATTGAAGAGCAGATCAGGGTGTTATGTAGGGAACATTTAGAATACTGAAAGGGGAGCAGAAGATATGTTTTGTAATGACATCACACTGGACATAGTGGAAATGGTGGAAGCTGGTCCATTGAAAGTGAAAGTTGCTGGGATGGAATGTATGGTCAAAGGGAACCCTATAATCATTCGAATTGAGGGGAAGGGATGAGAATACATGTGCAGGAAATGGAACAGGTGCAGTCAATGTCCCTGCCAACCTCCATGGAGGGTATTCCTCAGTTGAAAAAGGAAGCAAGGTGGGAAGAATGGGAATCAAGGCAGTTGTGAGGATCAATGGGCTGAAAGGAGGTATTGATTGACAGTCTATTCCTGGAAAGTAACATGGATAAGTCAAGGACGGGAATAGTCGGAGATGGGCCATGTGAAGGTGAGAGAGGGCTGAAAATTGAAAGCAAGATTGACAAACTTTCCAGTTTTGGGGGTAAGAGCAGGAAGTGGCACTGATACAGTCATTAATGTACTGAAAAGTAGACGATGAGGAGACTTGAGTAGGGACTGGAAGAAAGGATAATTCAGATATCCAACAAAAAGACAGACATATCTAAAACCCAACCAGTGTTCTCATAACATCAATTATTTGGAGGAAGTGAGATGGAGAGTTTTTCCCCCCCATAAATTTAGAGCACCCAATTCATTATTTTCCAAATAAGGGGCAATTTAGCGCGGCCAATGTATCTACTCTGCACATCTTTCGGTTGTGGGGGTGAGACCCACGCAGTCAGGAGGAGAATGTGCAAACTCCACACGGACAGCGGCCCAGGGACGGGATAGAACCCGGGTCCTTGGTGCCGTGAGGCAGCAATGCTAACCACCGTGCCGCCTGATGGAGAGATTGTTCAATATGAGAACACGATCAGCCAGGAAGAGGTTGGTGGGGACTGGTTGGGCCTCCATTCAAGGACAAATCAGATGGCCCTCAGGCAGTGCAGGTGGTCCTTTGACCAGGACCCTAAAATATATCTATATTTCTGGAGATTATATGAGTTATGATACCTGCCCTCTGGCACAGTGTACATTCCACTGCCGTTTCTCATCTGCCTCTCACACTGAAACATGCTCTATAAAGTCAGGCATTTTCTCTGCATTCAAACCCCAATTGCAATTCTGGATCTGCAAATGAATACGAACTGCAGATAGGGCTGGTATTTCTAACATGATGTGGAACATAAGAGGCAAAGTTCACTGTGAGTCCACATGCTATCACCCTATCAGCCATATAAACTGTCATTGTTTTATTTTGTGGAACGCTGTGGCACTGAGTCACAACGTTGAGTTCTAACAGGGGCTGTTGTTGAAGGTAATTAGTCACTGTGCTTCAACTGTATGCTTGCCATACGTTTGCGCATTTGTGCCAAGTTTTAAAATGAATTGTAATTAGGAGTGCACCAGGTTGGTGCACATACCAAATAAATCCCTGCTGCGCCAACAACAAAAAAAGGATGCTTGAACTGTGAAGGGTAAGATCTGTGACTCAAATGCCCAAGCACTCAAATGAATGGCTGAAACTTCAGTGTCTTCACACAGTGGAAAGTAATTTCCTCAGTTATAGCCATGATACAGGGTACATTGCTGGGGTGGTTATGTCACTGGACTATTAATTCAGAGAGGTTAGATCACACAATGATAATTTGAATTAAGTTTAAAATGACTACAAGGCCACTGAGCTTCCATTGAGAGTACTTCAAGTGTCTGTGGTGGACGACCACTTGAAGCCCTGGGCTTTGAGGGCTCAGCTACAGATTGCAATATCATGGATCAGGGTAATCTGGGGGGCTGCACCTCTGCCGGGCCACTGCCCTGCACATGGGATGGAGCGACCTGATATTCTGAAAGCTCTTTTCAATGCTTAGCCAAGACACAAGGTGGCAGCCAACTTTTAAAAACTTCTCTTATGGGATGTAGGTGTCGCTGGCTGGGCCAGCATTTATTGCAAATCCCTAATTCCTTTTGATGCACAATCAATAACACCAGAAGCGAGATTGGAGACAATTGAAGGCTTTATTGCACTAGATGTTTCCCCCAGCAGCGTAGGTACAGAAGGTAGCTGCTGGGGAGACACGGGCTCTTATACTTCGCCTTACTGGGCGGAACCAGCAGGCAGGCTTCACCAATGAAACAGCAGTCTCAGGTACTTCCCACACCAATGGTCTTACAGCATATTCAGAGGTACCGTAATACCTCTAAAACCGACTACCACACCTTTGCGGGGGTGTTTCCTGTGGATCTGGAGTCATATGTAGGCCAGACCAAGTAAAGAGGGCAGATTTCCTTTCCAAAAGGACAACAGTGAACCAGATGGGCTTTTACAACAATGGTTCCATGGTCATCATTTTTATTTTCCAAATTTGACCGTCTGCCATGGTGGGATTTGAACCTGGGTCCCCAGAGCATTAACTTAGTTGTCATAGTTACCCCATAGTTACCATGGACGCTGTCGGCAGAAGTGTCATCAGAAGCTCCACCCTGGTTGGCCCGATTTCTGTGTTTAAGAAGCTGATCATAAAAACCTGCTCCTAAATTGTATGTTCATATGTTAGTATGTGGGAGCGATTCAGGGATGGTTGACATGCTGGCATTGTCAGTGATGCCCACATCCCTTGACAACAAACCTAGTCTGTGATTTTACCCTTCGGTGAGCTGGCACATTGTAGAATCCTATCTTCCTACCTTAACTCAAGCATATTTGTCCCCTGTAATTCACAACATGAAGACCATACTATCTACCTTTAAAACGATGCATTGTACCAATCTCTGTACTGGTACATAGAACATAGAACAGTACAGCACAGAACAGGCCCTTCGGCCCTCGATGTTGTGTCGAGCAAAGATCACCCTATTGAAACCCACGTATCCACCCTATACCCGTAACCCAACAACCCCCCCTTAACATTACTTTTTAAGGACACTACGGGCAATTTAGCATGGCCAATCCACCTAACCCGCATATCTTTGGACTGTGGGAGGAAACCGGAGCACCCGGAGGAAACCCACGCACACACGGGGAGGACGTGCAGACTCCACACAGACAGTGACCCAGCCGGGAATCGAACCTGGGACCCTGGAGCTGTGAAGCATTAATACTAACCACCATGCTACCGTGCTGCCCACTTTGTAAGGATAAATTGAGTGACATTGCCTCACCCGAAAGGCTGCCTTCTTCTTTATGAAGTGGCTTAGTGGACCTCATCATTATTTGCATCCTAGTGTAATGGAAGGACAAGGCATGATGAGTGGGTATTGAAATCAATTTGTGATACTGCAGGGTGAGATTAATGTCGGGTGAAAGGGAATAAAAAGAATAAGGTGCGAAGAAACTCTGCATTGTTTTCTCCAACTTTACCACTCACCACGGCCATGACAGCAACTTTCCTAATGTGGGGAAAAGATGTGCATCATTGCCTACACACCTCTGGCTTCTTTAATCACTGCAGCAGGCTGATGAAATTCTGCAAGGAAAAAGGAAGCACATCATTGATTGCCATGTGAGGTTTTTCAGTCATATACCTAGATGCACTATCAATTACTACGAGACAAGAGTAGAGTGTAATCGAGGCTTTATTAAGCAGAGATGTGTAGCCTCCTGCAGCTGCTGACGAAATGGCTGCAGCTCGGTGAGCACACACATTTATACTCCGCCTACTGGGCGGAGCCAGCAGGCAGGGATCTACCCCCGTACCTGTAGTACAAGAGCCTTACCGTATTACATCTCGTATGTGATATATACAACAATGGTGACTACCACACACCTGCCTTGGTCAAAAAAGTGGCAGTTGTGTGCAAGATATGAGATATGGTGTAGTGAGGGTTTCAATATTGCTGAGAGTAAGAGGTGCAGAGTGGATGAGTAAGGGGAAAAGAAGGTTGAATGAAGTGTGGTGCAGGAGCGTGCATAAAGAGAAGCAGTGACGGATACATTGTGAACAGTGAGATAGCAGCTGGCTGTAGGTGTGAGGACAGAGTTTCTGAGGTTAAAAGGATTTGAACCTTGATGACTCTGCTGAACTCATTAAAAGTTTTGGCATTGCAGCTTATCCTGAGAGTTAAATGCTTTGCATTAACCTCTTCAAAGATTTCTTCCGACTGGTAGCCTAGCTGTTGGTGTGCTATGTGTCCCCCCCCCCCCCCCCCCCCCCCCCCCCCCCCCACACACTATGGGTATCACCCCCTTCAGGTCACTTGGAGTCTCCAAAGCAACAAAGAGAATCTAGGCGAGCAATTCCTTGCAGCCATTTTCCGCCTTTAGAATGTTGTCCGCAGTCAGAGTATGCCACCCCTTTAAGAAGGGCAGACTGTCTTCAGTAGCAAAGACTCCTGTAACTTTCCAACTACCCAAATAGACATGCAATAAATAGCAGCACGGGGTCCCCTGGCTGCAGGCCTGCCTCAGCTTTGTCAACTGCCTGCACCAATTTCATATGGTCCATGTTGCAGCGTGCACCCTAACACTTGTGCACTTGTTTTCAGGTACAATTATAATTTTAGGCTGTGGTAGGTGTGTCTGTGCTTTTCTGATCAGATCATGTGACTAATTAGTAGAGCAGCGATACGTGTTATTTAATTCTAGCACTCAGGGGTGCTGTCTCTTTGTCCAGATATTTATGCCGGTTATTAATCAACTGTGTTACCCGGATTGCCTTGTTGTTGAGATTTTTCATACAGAGCCAAAAGAGCAGAAGTCTTTCTGCCTCCTTAGATGTACACTAGCCATTTTAAGGTGGTATCTTTCTTAAAAATATCTATCCGAAACAAAGAAAATATGTTTTTTTAAAATACAGACTAAAATCCTCGGGCGCGATTCTCTGCTGCCCACGACGGGTCGGAGAATAGCGGGAGGGCCTTCCCCACAATTTTCACGGCCTCCCGCTATTCTCCCCCCCTCCGGCCGCCCCCGACTCGAATCGCTGCTCGCCATTTTTTACGGCGAACAACGATTCTCCGCAGGCCGATGGGCCGAATACCGCAGAGTTTACGGCCGTTTTCACGGCCGCAATCACACCTGCTTTCAGCGTTCGTGAAAACGGCCGCAAAGTGCCCGTCCCGGACAACCATGGCACCGATTGGCACGGCCGCACCACGGCCGTGCCAAGGGTGGCATGGGCCTGCGATCGGTGGGCACCGATCGCGGGCAGCAGGTCCGATACCCGCGCACTATTTGTTCTTCCGCCTCCGCATTTGCGGAGAATCGCGCCCACTCATCTTTGCCCTGCTCAAGGTCAATGCTTTAATATGCATTAAACTCGTATACTGCTTGTTCTAATTTGTTGAGAGTTAGTGCCTTCTCCATTAATAAATTACAACATACCATTAGCATATCCATGAGTTCTGACAACCGCAGCAAATGAAATCCCCACATAATACAAAAAATATTGGATGTCAAGGAGTGGATTGTTGATATTTATCCAATCTCTAAAGTATCAACAGAATCATTCATTTCAATTTTACATTTACAGCTTACGTTGACTGTGCTGCCTGCCAGCATCCTCTGTTCTTCATATTTTAATGGCTCAAAAGCCTGCAAAACAATTCACAATATTAATAGTCATTCATTGAGACACACCCCGTCACCCGAAACCCGACATAGAAACTCTTCACGTGAATCGTGCCCTCTATCTGTTAGCTCAAGTGTGCTCATGCCACGTCAGCAAGAATCTTCCACATTGTCAGAAATGTTACTCTCATTTTGTCTTTCCTTAGAATTTGTTCATTCAGTAAAGTAAGACGGTCACGGAACTCATGCTGTTGAATACAGAAGGAAGCATAGTGCAAAATGCACCCATGATCCATATGTCCTTTAGCAGGTCACTGTTCGTGTGCAGGTTGAACATTCTCCCCATGTCTGCATGGGTCTCACCACTCACAACCCAAAAGATGTGCAGAGTAGGTGGATTGGCCATGCTAAATTGCCCCTTAACTGGAAAAAAAATTATTGGGTAGTATAAACTTATTTATAAAATAATAAAAGCAGACCCAGAGACATCATACAAATACACCAAGCAATCATCTGAACCTGCTCATTCCAGGTATCAATCTAGGTATCACTATCGCTCAGGATCTGCCCCAAGCCCCACCCATTTTCCTGAGTCAGGGATTTATTCCTCATTCATGGTCTCACCTGTCAGTATTCCTGCTATCAAAATGGAGCTCACCAGTATGAAACCAGAAAATCCAGTGGAACGTTGCCATAACACCAGGAAAGGCTGTAAAGGATGTTAAAGAGACAGCAGAACTTTAGAGATAGTTGCATTTTGATTGATGCATTCTACACTCCTTCTTGATGTTGTGAGGGGTAGAAGAGATTCCACAGGCAGTCAGTAGCTGGAAACACAGGACTAATAACAACAGCTTGCATTTAAAAAGTATCTTTAATGTAGAAAATTGTCCCAAGGCATTCCGATTTTTTTCTATTAATTTGTGGGATATGGTCCATCCCTAATTGCCCTTGAAAAGGTGGTGGTGAGTTGCCTTCTTGAGCTGCGGTCATCCATGTGGCATAGGTGCTGTTAAGGAGGGAGTTCTTACGTGCATTAGCAACAGCGGTGCTCCCATTGGCCCCAGGAAAGTACTCGGTGAGCCCAGTGGTGGTGACCACATTGAACATTTGGAGGCAGTTTAGGCAGCATTTCAAGCTAGGGGCTTGGGATGAGAGGAGGAATTAGAAAAATGAAGGATTTGTTCCTTTGTGGGAGATTGAGGAGCCTTGAGGAGCTAGAAGAGAAGAGTATGGGTTGGTGCAACTTCATGTGCGAGGTTGGGGCTGATACAGCTAAACGTAGGGTATAGGGCACATCTCACAAAATCAAGGATGAGCCAGCTGTTTGAGGAGGTGGAAGATGTCTGTGAGCGATGAGGGAGCAGCCCCGCAAACTATGTTCACATGTTTTGGTCCTGTCCGAAACTGGAAAGGTTCTGGAGGACAGTGTATGGTACAATCTTGGGGGTCTTGCACATGGAGGTGGAGCCGGGTCCCCTAGAAGCCATATTAAGGGTGCGGACAGGCCTGGGCAACAGGCGGGTGCGCGGGCAGATGTCTTACCCTTCGCCTCACTGATCGCTCGTAGGCGGGTCTTGTTGGGGTGGGGGTCAGCTTCTCCACCCTGTGCTTCGGCATGGCGGGGGACTTTTGGAGTTTTTGACGCTGGAGAAGGTGAAGTTTATGTTAAGCGGGGAGGGGGGGGGGGGGGGGGGGGGCGCGAAGGAGAGGTTCTACAATTGTTAGGGTTTGTTTATTATGCACTTTCAGGAATTCATTCCCGTTAACTGTTGGGGGGAGGTCGGGGGGATCTTGTTTGTTGGGGGTTGTTTGGGGTTGTTTTTGTATTGTGCAAATGCTAAATATTTGTCGAAAAAAAAATATTTTTAAAAAGTTTCAAAATTTTGACCCAGCAGCAGTGAAGGTGATATACTTGCAAGGAGAGATGGTGAGTGGCTGGGTGAGGATCTTCCAACTGGTGATCTTCCCATGTGTCCATTGCACTTGTCTTTCTATTGGTCGCAGGTTGCCGAAGAAACCTTGGTGAGTTCCTGCAATGCATCATGTAGATGGTACACACTGCTGCCAATATGCGTCGGTGGTGGTGAGAGTGAATGTTTGTAGATGGGGAAATGGCATAGTGGTAATGTCACTAGTAATCTAATAGCTCAGGTTAATAGTCTGGGGATATAGGTTCAAATCCTATTATGGAAGCTGGTGGAATTTAAATTCAAGTAATAAATAAAAAACACAATCTGGTATTGAAAGCTACTCACAGTAATGGTGAAACTATCATTGATTGTTGTAAAATCTCATCTGGTTGAGTCAGGAAATCTGCTAGCCTTCCTTGGGCTGGCCTATATGTGACTCCAAATGTACAGATTTTCATTTTTTTTCATTTTCAGTAATGAGGCTGATGGCCAGCTACTGGTTCAAGGGCAAATAGGGATGGGCAATAAATGCTGGCCTTGCCAGTGAAGCTCACACCCTTTAAGGAATACAAAAAGGAAAATTAAAGGATAGCTTCTATGAATCACGTTCTCCACGGTTCTGGCTAAGGACATCATTGTGATAACCAAATACAGAAGGTGTAGACATTCACAATAAATCTCATGTAGCTACCAGGGTGGTAATAGAAAATGAGGTCAGAATCTATGTAGGCACTCTATGCGATGGCTTGATAGATCAAGGGGCTGATACACGACCAATTGCACAAAGCCTTGAGTTGGGTACAACTGAGGCTTTATTGCTCTAAGATGTGTGGCCTCCCACAGCAGCTGGCAGAATGGCTGCAGCATGGAGGACACACATATTTATACTCAGGGACTACCAACGTACCTGTAGTACAGGCCCTACCATACATCCTCTAATAGGGGTGCAATAGTGGTTTACCACAGGGACTTATTACAGTAAAGCCCACCACTGTCTCCAAGTGATGGTTTTTACGGTGTGGCTGTATTTCACGAATAAATGTTGAGAATTCTAACCCTAACTTTGCAGTTGCTTTCTATTACCACATGAGATATGACTCAAAGTGCTTACATGGTGGGTGACATGCGGCGCTGGGCCATGATATTATGTGGTGGCTCCAATGCTTCCCAATGTTACGTCAAAGCTATGCACACATTCCTTGAAGGAATTGCAAAGGCTGTTTATAAGTTTTCACTTTTATATCGACACAACAAAATTTAAATGGAACTTGTAAAACATTAAATGAACTGGCCGTACACAATGAAAAAATATTTGGAGGCTTCCCTGGTGAGCGCCTTTCATCTCGTGGTCCTTCTAATGGGAGAAGCCAATGAGATGTCTGGCTGATAATATAGGCCTATGCCCTCCAGAGTTTAGAAGAATGAGAGGAGATCTAATTAAGGTATATAAGATGATAAAAGGTAATGACAAAGTAGACATACAGCAGATGCTTCCTCATGTGGGACAATCTAGAACGAGAGGTCATAGTTTTAAGGTGAGGGTTAGCAGATTTAAAACAGAGATGAAGAGAAATTACGGGCGAGATTCTCCGCAGATGCGGAGAGTCGTAAAGGCTGCCGTGAAACCGGCCGTGTTTCATGGCAGCCTTCACGCCCGTTCCCGGGACCCGATTCTCCCCCCCCCAAATCGGGGCTAGGAGCGGGACCCCAGGAATCACGGCGTCGCGGCCTTAACGACCATCGTTAAGGCCGCACGCCAAGATGACGCGCGGCCGGCTCCAACCCGTGCATGCGCGGGTGACGTCATCACGCCATTGATGGAACCCGAGCATGCGCGGTTCTGCATTTCTCCACCGCCGCCCGACAAGATGTGGCGGCTTGATCTTGTCGGGCGGTGGAGGGGAAATAGTACGTCCCTTTTGGACGCAGGCCCGACGATCGGTGGGCACCGATCGCGGGCCTGTCCCCTCCCGAGCACAACTGTGGTGCTCCCGCCCCAAACAGGCCTCTGGATGCCCCAAACGGGCATCTAGCGCCCGTTTTTACGACGGCAGCAAGCAAGTGTGTTTGCTGCCGTGAAAACACAGGCATAAAGGCCCGGCCGCTCGGCCCATCGGCCGCGGAGAATTGCCACTCGCCGTAAAAAACGGCGAGCGGCGATTCGTGACGTGGGTCGGGCGAGGGGGGGGGGAGAACAGCGGGAGGACGTGAAAAATGTCGGGAGGCCCTCCCACTATTCTCCCACCCAGCGTGGGGGGCGAAGAATCACGCCCGTACATCTCTCAAAGGGTTGTGAATCTGTGGAATTCACTACCCCAGAGTGTGGTGGATGCCACGACATTAGTAAATTTAATGAGGAGATAGACAGATTTGTCATTAGTAATGGGTTGAAGGGTTATGAAAAACAGGCAGGAAAGTGGAGTTGAGGTTGAGAGGGGATCAGTGATGAATGGCGGAGGAGGCTCGAGGGGCTAAATTGTTTACTCCTACTCATGGTTCTTATGTTCTTATTCTCCAGAGGGCTTCCTTATATGGAAGTAGCTCATTACTATTTCCTATGAAGTCATAAGATGCCCTTACCATCATGTCTGCTATTATCTATCTGGGTTGGATTGGATTTGATTTATAGTCACGTGTACCAGGGTACAGTTAAAAGTATTGTTCTGCGCACAGTCCAGACAGATCATTCCATACATGAAAAAACATAAGACATACGATAGATGCACAATGTAAATACATAGACACAGACATCGGGTGAAGCAATCGGAGTGTATTATTACTCAGTAGGAAAGGTGCATGAAAAGATCAGTTCAGTCCATAAGAGGGTCATTCAGGATTCTGGTTATAACGGGGAAGAAGCTGGGCGGGATTCTCTGTCCCATCGCAACAGTTTTCTCGTGCGGTACACTCCCGCTGGCAGCGGGATTCTCTGTCCGGCCAGCCGGCCAATGGGGTTTCCCGTTGTGGGCTGCCCCACGCCGTTAGGAAATCCCCAAGCGTGGGTGCTCTACCGGCAAAACGGAAAACCCTGCCAGCGGAAAATCCAGCCCGCTGTATTTGATCCTGTTAGTGCGTGTTCTCAGACTTTTCTATCTTCTGCCCAATGGAAGAGGTTGGAAGAGAGAATTAACCCAGGGTGAAAGGGATCTTTGATTATGTTGCCCGCTTTCTCAGGGCAGCGGAAGGTGTAGACAGAGTCAATGGATGGGAATAGGTTCGCATGATGGTCTGGGCTGTGTTCACGACACTCAGTAGTTTCTTACGGTCTTGGGTTGAGCAGTTGCCATACCAGGCTGTGTTACGGCCAGTTAGGATGCTTTCTATGGTGCATCTATAAAAATTGGTAAGAGACACTGTAGACATGCCTAATTTCCTTAGTTTCCTGAGGAAGTATAAGCGCTGTTGTGCTTTCTTGGTCGTAGCGTCGACATGGGTGGACCAGGACAGATTTTTGGTTGTGTGCACACCTAGGAATTTGAAGCTGTCAACCATCTCCACCTCGGCACCATTGATGTAGACAGGGGTGTGTACGATACTTTGCTTCCTGAAGTCAATGAAGCTCTTTAGTTTTGCTGACGTTGAGGGAAAGATCTGAGCCCACTTAATATCAGGCTTTGCAAGACCATGCGTGGCCCAATTGATTGGCATGAATAGTGTCCTGACAGACAGTTCCTTCATCCATGACTATTGCTGTAATGGCCCCACTGCTGTGCATTGTGTCACCGTGTTCTGTCATCTGTGCAGGAAAGAATGTCAAGCTGTATCAAAATCCTATATCAAAGTTATTTCAAGATAATTCCCCAGCATGGTGAATTCAATCAGAAACACATCACAGAGATCAAAGCCCGTGGACATGGGAGCTACCCTGCTTTTGAAAGAAACTTTAGACCCTAGTTGAAGGTGGTTTCCCCTCCAGTTGACCCAGAAGTTGCCACCTAAAGTTCTGTGGAGCAGCTATCACTGCTCAGATATGGGTAGTGGAGTGGTCTATAAATTGCAGAATTCCCGCACATCCTCAAAAAAAATTTTGAAATGATGATGCTCATAAGTAAATTTTTGTTTTTGGTCGGCAGGTTTTAGATGGCACCAATCCAAAAATCTGTATCTGGCCTAAAGCAGCCTTAATGTTTTGCCTGCTTCTTGGCTGCCTCCTGTACTTTTCATTCATACTGTGTGTTTATTTCTTCTGCTCTAACACAGTTCCTGGAATGAATGTTGAAGCTAGTGGATTGATTGCTGCACTGCCATATAGATTGTCAGCCTGGGACCTTGCAAAATTCTGCTCCACTGTGGAAACGCAAAAGATATATTTCAATATGCAGCAGATCCCTGAGAAGATTTTTCAATAGAGTACATGTGTTAAGGTACTTACGGTAACTTATTAGGGAATGTACATACAACAGGAACGAGTATTAGCTGTAGATACAGCTCAAGCAACTGCATGCCCTGCTTCAATGGGCTCCACCTCATGCTGATGTTCTGTGTATAACGTTGTGCCTCCTGCGACCTGAGAATCATAATGTTGGGTGCCTGCCAGAGAGCTGACAGCCTGCTCCCCTCTGTTGTGCATTTTCATCTCATGAAATCATGAAGATTTAGTAGGAGAAGGGCGGGGGGGGGGGGGGGGGGGGGGGGGGGGGAGCCTTGTAAGCCGAAATTGCCCAAGTCACTGAAAGATGTTTGGGGTGGCACAGAGGCACTACTGCCTCACAGCGCCATTCCAGCCTTGGGCGGCTGTCTGTGTGGAGTTTGCACTTTCTCCCCGTGTCTGCGTGGGTTTCTTCTGGGTGATCCGGTTTACTCCCACACAGCGCCGGCCCTAGGGTTGCTGGCGCCCCGGGCAAGCTGAACTTTGGCGCCCTTGGGGGGGGGGGCCGAGGGGGTGCGGGGCCGAGCGGGGGGCGGGGCCGAGGAGGGGGGGGGGCAAGGAGGGGGGGGGCGGGGGGGGGCCGAGGAGGGACGGGGCGGGGCCGAGGAGGGACGGGGGCGGGGCCGAGGAGGGACGGGGGGGCGAGGAGGGACGGGGGGGGGCGGGGCCGTGGGGGGGGCGGACCCGAGGGCGGGGCGGGGTGGGCGGAATCGAGGGCGGGGGGGCGGAATCGAGGGCGGGGGCGGGGGGGGGCGGACCCGAGGGCGGGGGGCGGACCCGAGGGGGGGGACCAAGGGGGGTGGGCGGGGGGAGCGGACCGAGCGGGGGGGCGGACCGGGGGGGCCGCCCTGGGGGAGGGCGGCCACCGCGCATGCGCTGGTTGGCACCGGCCCAACTGCGCATGTGCGGGACCCGAGTCTCTGGCGCCCCCTAGCACATGGCGCCCCGGGCGACTGCCCGAGTTGCAGGTGCCTTGAGCCGGCCCTGCTCCCACAGTCCAAACATGTGCAATTTAGGTGGATCGGTCATGCTAACCTGCCCTGTCCACAGTTAGCTGGGGTTACGGGATATGGTCAGGGAGTGGGGCTGGTGGGGTCCTCTTTTGGAGGGCCAATGCAGACTCAATGGGCTGAATGGCTTCCTTCTTGTAATGAACTCCAATTGGATTTATTGATTGGCCAATTGGAGTATGAGCTCCCTCAATGGTAGCTCATTGAGGGGGCCCATATAAGCACCTGTGTAGGCTTTGTGAGTGAGTCTTAAGTTGACTGGACTGCTAGCAGCACTGTTTGTAGCTGCTCCTATAATATCGACAATTGAAAAGCTCAGGGCCTCGTTTGCAACACATGGACTTCTGGAGGTATTGGTGTCGGACAACGGAACGGCATTCACAAGTGGGGAATTTGGAAAATTTCTGAAGGAAAACGGAGTGCGTCACATCAAATCGGCCCCTTACCATCCAGCGACCAACGGCCTGGCAGAGAGAGCGGTCCAGACACTTAAAGCGGGACTCAAGAAGCAGCCGGCAGCGTCAATGGACACAAAGCTCTCCCGCTGGCTGTTTGATTACAGGACCACACCGCATTTCACAACGGGCATACCGCCAGCTGAACTCTTAATGGGAAAGCGGCTGCGAACGAGCCTGAGTCTCCTTTTCCCAAATTTAACGGGGAAAGTGGAGAAACAACAGGAGGTCCAACGCAGGGGGCATGATAATAGTCAGCAGCAGAGACATTTCCAGGTGGGGGCACCGGTTTGGTCAAGAATTATAGGAATGGACCAACGTGGGTCAAAGGCATGGTAGAGTCCCAAACAGGGCCCATATCCTATGAGGTTTCGATAGGAGGTAAGGTGCTGAAGAAACACCTAGACCAAATAAGGGCAGCGGAACCATACCTGGAGGCAGGCGAAGCAGGACCGCCTCAAGCTGGGATAGCCCAGACGGAAAGGATGCCCACACCCCAGCCCCGAGCAATTTCTCCAGACCCCGTCATCCAGTCGTCAGAGTCGGAGATGGACACGTTCGACGAGGCCGCCACGACACCTCTCCCCAAGGAGGAGGAAGAACAACTTCCAAGGAGGTCGTCAAGGAAAAGACAGGCACCTATAAGGTACACCCCGCCCACTTCGGAGACCGACCCGGCGGACGACACAGAGGTGACAGACCCAGACATGAGGAGCAGGAAGAAGCTCAGAGGAATGCCAGCTGGCAGGAATTCCTCGGACCTTGGAGGGGGAGGGGTGTAATGAACTCCAATTGGCTTTATTGGTTGGCCAATTGGAGTATGAACTCCCTCAATGATAGCTCATTGAGGGGGTCCATATAAGCACCTGTGTAGGCTTTGTGAGCGAGTCTTAAGTTGACTGGACTGCTAGCAGCACTGTTTGTAGCTGCTCCTGTAATATCGTTATTGTAAATAAATATTGGTGTGGTGACGGAACTCCTGCCTCCCGTGGATTACTACACTTCTGCACTGCAAAGATTCCATTATTATGATTCAATGCATCATGCATGAATATGGACTGCCTTATTCTTGTGCTGGACGTCCATGCAAATGAGGAAACATGGTATTTGTGTATGCAGCTGGTTGAGCTGAATGCCAGAGAGGATATTGATAAGAACAGTAAACATATTTGAAGTATTGAATTTCTCCTCAGGTAAGAGGAAGGTCACCTGACAACTGACACTGCATTGACCGCTTTTGCCACCCCTTCTCCTGACAGGTCTCTTTGTGAGGAGCATGCCTCTCTGAGCCAGAAATGCCAAGCTCTTTTGCTCAGAATAATTTCCAAACGTCTGACCAAACGTCTGAGGGAAACCATTTTCCCTCCTCTCTGGCTACGTGTGAGCCAGTATCTCCCCTTTCAAAATATGCAGTGCAGAAGCGGGGGGAGAAATATCACAAGTGCCCTTTTTGAGGAGCTGAGACAGCATATTTAAGCTTTGACGAAGCTTTGAGAAAGAGTCATAGAACTTATAGTGCAGAAGGAGGCCATTTGGCCCATCGAGTCTGCACCGGCCTTTGGAAAGAGCACCCTACTTAAGCCCAGCTTCCACCCTATTCCCGTAACCCAGTAACCCCACCTAACCTTTCGGACACAGGTCAATTTATCATGGCCAATCCACCTAATCTGCACATCTTTGGACTGTGGGAGGAAACCAGAACACCTGGAGGAAACCCACGCAGACACAGGGAGAAAGTGCAAACTCCACACAGAGAGTCAACCGAAGTTGGAATTGAATCCGGGACCCTGGCGCTGTGAGGCAGCAGTGCTAACCACTGTGCCACCGTGCCCCCCCATTTTGGAGTCATCCAAACTCCAAACGTTAGCTCTGTTCCCTCTCCACAAATGCTGTCAGACCTGCTGAGATTTTCCAACATTTTCCCTGCATATTTAACCTTTTGGCTCACATTTCCTCACCACCCCCCTCCGCCCAAACATTTCCAGTGGGACAACGTTAGGAACGTGTAATATGAGGCTATCAAAAATCTTGAAAAGTTCCTCGCCCTGCCTGTAATGTGGATTGCGCTGGCACACGGTCAATTACTGCCACTTGTTCCCTCCAGTATCTTAACAGTTCTGATATTTGTCCACATATGGGGCACACCACTTTAATTGCACCCATCACTTTAAATTTAATCCAATGACCAGATATTTCATCCCATGTGCCCCCATTAGGCCTGTTCTTTACATAAGACCTAAGTTATACAAGGAGTTCTGAATAATTATTCAAATGACCTGACACAGACAACACAGAGGCAGTCAGTTCACTAAGCTGATAGTTAGCTTTGCAACAGCAGGTAGCAAGAAAAGCAGAGGCTTAGCCTGGAGCAGAAAATCAAGCAAGGTTGCAAAGATGTTCCGAAAGCAAAATACTGCAGAAGTTGGAAATCTGAAGCAAAGAAGGAAATGTTGGAAATACTCAGCAGGTCTGGCAGTGTCTGTGGAGAGAGAAACAGAGTTAACCATTTCAAGTCGATGACCCTGAGAAGGGTCATCAACCTTGAACTTTGGCCTGGGTTTTCACCTGTCAAACGCCTGCATCCAGAACTCCCAACCTGGCCGGCTCCATTGCGGAGATGGGCTCCCTCTGCAAATTTCATGGAGTCAGGCCAGGCTTTTAAAGAGGAGTCAGGAACTCTTGTATGCATGAGGGGACCTTCTAAATGTCAGTTCAAATAGTTCTCCCCCTATCATCTATAACAGGTTCTGCCCTTCCATCCAACCCCATGTCCTCTCCTACCCCAATGTTAAGACTTGCCCTTCCACACATAGCCTTTGTGTCCCATGCCCCCATGGTAAGCTCTGTCTGTCCACTGAAACTGGCTGGTTTAGCACACTGGGCTAAATCGCTGGCTTTGAAAGCAGACCAAGCAGGCCAGCAGCACGGTTCAATTCCCGTACCAGCCTCACCGAACAGGCGCCGGAATGTGGCGACTAGGGGCTTTTTACAGTAACTTCATTGAAGCCTACTCGTGACAATAAGCGATTTTCATTTTCATTCATTTTCATGCCCCCTCATGCCCCCTTGCCAAACTCTGCCCTTCCACCCACCTCTAAGTCCGCTCTGTACACTATGCCAAGTTTTGCACATCCACAAAACCCCATGCTCCCTCATGCCCCCTTGCCAAGTTCTGCCTTCCACCAACCCTCTAAGTCCCCTCTGTACCCTATGCCAAGCTCTGCACTTCCACATAATCCCTTTGGCCCCTTCCACTTCTATTCCAAGTTCTGACACTCTCACACTCATTGACCCACTGCACACTCTTTTGAACCAATCAATCCCATAGTGTATAATAGAATGTGTAAAAGAAGTAGCTTTGAAAAAGTAAAAAAGTAATCTAGTGAAAACTTTCTCCTATGCTATAAAGGAAAATCTGGATTGCAAGCTAATAAGAGTGTCAATCATCCAGGCCCTTTGAAGTTTCAAAAACCACAAGCCATGAAACGACCTAGCAAGCATTGTGAAGCATCTGCAAAGATCCAGGTTGCTGAGCTGTCAATAAAACATTGTTTCTTCTGGGGCAACATGTGCCCGTCTTGAAATAGCTGTCTGATCTCTCTGCCGCCCTGCTTGGGATGCAGGGAGTTGCTGGGAGGCATAAGATGGCATGGATAGGGCATGAGGAGTGTTTGAATGGTCAAGTGATGGCTGAGGGATGAAGGGTCTTTGTGTTTATATTTTAACCGGGACAAAGTCCCATGGCACCGGGGTGGGATTTTAAACAGGCCACCTTGGCACCCGACAGTTCTTCCTGTGTCAGCTGGCCCAACTCTAGCCTGCATCCAGACCCCAGCAATGGAGATTCCGGGCACTTTCTTCTGAGGGGAATGGATAGAGCTGGGAATTTTCCTGATTGCCCTCATCCACCCTGATAATAAAATCTATATCCGTCCATAGATACTGCCTGACCTGCTGAGAATTTCCAGCATTTTCTGTTTTCATCGCACAGATGTTAAACTTATTTCAGAAGTAATAACATTTCAAAAACGCAGAGGATTTTGTAACATCAAAGAAAAATATTCAGTGACTATGGATAGTCACTATCCACAGGTGAGCATATAGTTGACGGAACATGTAAAAGAATTATGAAGGAACGGAGAAAATAGAGACGAATTATCGATTAAATTAGCTCCTCCATTCGAAAGAAAGGTAACTACACATTTTTTCATCTGATGTGTAGGGGTAGAGCACAACCAATGAATTCTTAGGGCATGCCTTTGCTGGATTCTCAATCTGCTAATTTGCAGAGTTACGGCAAGATTCCGACCTGACAAGGCCCCTGAGTCTGTCTCAGGTCACACGATACTGTTGCATCCTCTGAAAGGTGTCTTGTCTATAGTGTGCCTGCACCCGTCTGACTGGCATCTGGGAAGATGCACACACCACCAACAAGGTGCCTGTATTGTACGTAGTGCAGATCAAGAATATGCACCACCTCAGGGTCACTCCTCCGCAGTCAATGGAGGATTATCTGGATCATAGACTGGCCTGAACAATGGGCCAACTAACAGACAGAAAACAGCGGTGAATAGACAAGAATGTTAAAGAGGCAGGCGAACTGTTGCAGCATCCTACACATGAGCTTTTCGCACAACATAAATACAGCATTTGTCGCCATAACTTGCATTCCTGTTGCGTAACAGAAAAAAACAAACAAAGGCAGCACGGTAGCATTGTGGATAGCACAATCGCTTCACAGCTCCAGGGTCCCAGGTTCGATTCCGGCTTGGGTCACTGTCCGTGTGGAGTCTGCACATCCTCCCCGTGTGTGCGTGGGTTTCCTCCGGGTCCTCCGGTTTCCTCCCACAGTCCAAAGATGTGCAAGTTAGGTGAACTGGACATGATAAATTGCCCTTAGTGTCCAAAATTGCCCTTAGTGTTGGGTGGTGTTACTGGGTTATGGGGATAGGGTGGAGGTGTTAACCTTGGGTAGGGTGCTCTTTCCAGGAGCCGGTGCAGACTCGATGGGCTGAATGGCCTCCTTCTGCCCTGTAAATTCTATGATCCATCATGTCTCAAGCCTCCCCTTTGTTAAAAGTGCATTCCCTTCACTCTTACCCTGCTCATTAGAAACCACTGCCGCTCCTCACAACACAACACATCCCACCTTCTGCTTGCATACCATCTCTAAAATGTGCTCCTCCGTTGAAGAGCGACATGTGGCAGCTCCGCCACCTGTTAGGTTGCGTTCTCAGGTATTGCGCACTCTCTTCTCCTGTGAGGATAAATGGCTACTCCTAACATCTCTGGTCCATGTGGCCAACACATTGTGACACTTTTCCTCTTTGAGTTGTGTCTGCCATTGCATACTACCCAGTCCCAGCCTTGCTGTGCACAGAGTTCCGTTGCTGCTAGAATTGTTTGTGTACCACCTCCCAGTCCCAGCAAGTACATGTCACTCATTCCAAATGCCAACTGGCTTTTTTACTCACCTTTGCAGAGCAGAGGAGATCACTGACCCTCTTCTGATACTGCAGCCAGCCCCTGTGCATGGCTGTATGGCTGCTAACTAGCTCTGCTGCCTATGTCCAAGTTTTATTTGTGAGATATGGGGGTTTCCTCTTCCCATCTCTTGAAGCAGTATCTCTCATCATTCACTCACAGTCTGGAAGAGGCATCGCAATCAGTTACCTGAGAATGGAGGGCTCATGCATGTATATGCCTTGGCATCTCACCAGCTTGGCTGTTTCTTTTGATTACCATGCCTGACCTTAGTGAATGAGTTGGTGCAGGCTATGTTGTTCAGAGTGTGATAGCAGAGTCAGCATGGCTTCTGAAAGGGAAATTGTGTCTGACTACTTTTTCAGAGGTTTTCGAGGAAGTCTCAACCAGAGTAGACAGAGGGGAACCAGTAGATGTGTTGTATTTGAACTTCCAGAAGGCATTCGACAAGTTACGTCACAAAAGGTTAAGTCGTAAGATGAGAGCCCATGGTGTTAAAGGTAGAATATTGGCATAGATAGAAAATTGGCTAATGGACAGGAAATAGCAAATGGGGATAAGGGGTTATTTCCCAAGTTGGCACCCTGTGACCAGTGGGTTTTCACAGGGATCAGTGCTGGAATCGCAACTGTTTACAACATATAATAATATCATTTTTATTAGTGCCACAAATAGGCTTACATTTACACTGCAAAGAAGTTACTGTGAAAATCCACTAGTCGCCACATTCCAGCGCCTGTTCGGCTACACAGAGGAAAAATTCAGAAGGTCCAATTCACCAAACAAGCATGTCTTTCGGGACTTGTGGGAGGAAACCGGAGCACCCAGAGGAAACCCACGCAGTCACGGGGAGAACATGCAGACTACGCACAGACAGTGATCCTAGCCAGGAATCGAACCCAGGTCCCTGTGAAGCAACCGTGCCACCCTAAAATTAATGGCTTGGAGGAAGGAAGCAAATGTACCGTCGCCAAATTTGCAGATGACATAACAATAGGTGTAAAGGCAAGTTGTGAGAGGGACAGTTTCCAAAGAGATATTTGACGTGTTGGGTATGCTGGGTCTGCGAGGACTGCGTTTACCATAGCAGTGAGAGAGACAGGCTTCCAACACTTGGAGAAATGCAACTCTATTTTATTGAACTCTTAACTATTAAACATACTTTAACTGTGGGTTGACACAATGCTGAGTTGACTGGAGACCTGAGGATAACCTGATCAGACTATCTTACTACCACATGGTGGATGTTCTAGTTATTGCTCACAGGCTCTGACTGTCTCAGAGGCTGCATCCCCCAGAGAGCGGGAAAACTGGTGCCCTCTGGCTTTATAGTGGCCGTGTCCTGTCTGGTGATTGGCTGCTGTGTTCTGCGTGTTCATTGGTCTTCCTGTGTGTCAATCAATGTCTGTCTGTGCACCATCGAGGGCGAAATTCACCAAAGACTTACGTGACGCCCATTACCGGCGCTGGTGACGGCTCGGCATTCCTCAGGGGCACTGCATTGAACCACCACCACCCCCCTCCCAAATCATCCTCCATCTAACCTCACCCATCCCTCTTTTCCCCGCCCCCACACCTGGGGTAAACACAGAACCTAAACCGCACTGTAAATCTGTGCCAGTGCAGAGGGGGATCAAATAGCTCTGGAACAAAGGGCAGGATGAAGAGAATGTGAGAGAGAGAGAGGAGAAAGGGGGAGGGAGGAGAAAGAGGCCCAGGGGGTGGGGAGGCAGAATTAATCCAAATTCCTGCTTATTTCCTCAGACTCTTCAAAAGGTTGTTTCTCCCCAGGATTAGAAAAGGTGCCTTGATAATTCACAGCGCAGAACCCTTTGAATATGTGCTCGCTTAATTCACCCCGGGCCCGGGATTAACCAGCCTCCCCAGCTAGGCCTCAACCGGGCACCGTTTGGTACTGGTTCACAAAATCATGAACCATTTGTCAACGTGCCTCGCTGGGGAGTTGAGGCCCCTGGGTGGTCTGGAACAGAGCAAGGTGGTATCCTTTTACTCCACCTGGAATTTGGGCACCTTGGCACTGAAAGACTGGTATCTTGGCACTGCCGCCTGGACACCCTGGAAGTGCCACCCTGTCATCGCCAGGTGCCTGGGTGGCACTGCCTGGGTGGCAGGCTGGAAGTGCCAAGGTACCAAGCTACCAGGTTGCCTGTGCCGTAAGCTGGGCCCAGGGGGCCTTGCTCAGAAGAGATAGAGTGGGGGGGAGGGGGCTTGCAGCCTCCGGAAGAGGTAAGTTGGGTGAAGTGGGAGGGGGGATCCTGAGGCTGAGCTTGCCAGTGCAGGAAATAATTACACCAATTAAATAATTAAGGAGTGGCTTCGACAGTGGGTTCCTTGCTGAGGCCAAAAAACATGACAAAATGCGATGAATAGCAGGGTATTTCTAGGCGCTGTAGGCAATGAGAAACACCCCACTAAACACACTATTCAGTGAACTTTAACTTGAGCCCGCTGAATCACGTCCAGAGTCTCTAGCATCTGACTGTTGATGTCACTGTTACATCAGGACATACATCTAATTTATTATCACAACTATTAACCCATCATACAGCACCCTTTGGTGCCAAAGAGGACAGCCCTTCTTTCCCTCACTTCTCACCTTTCTAACACAGTAACAACAAATCTGAAGGTCTTTGTCAAGGAACTTTTCATTTCGGGACTCTTTCCCTCATGTTCCAAGTGAAACTGCACCAATTTAATTACTTCTCAAGTCCTTTAAGGAGCCTCAACTGATTACCTTCTGTGAACACTCCATTACCCAGGCTACTGTAATGAATAGATTAAAAGCTTAAACACCAGATATCAGGAATAAATGATTATGTGAACGTGGTCATGAAAACACTTGGAATGTAACTCTTACCCTAATTTACATACCGCCACAAATCCTTTGTCTCATACATTGGCAATGTAATTGAGTAGCAATAGAAACAACTGGAGTCCTTGGGGTTTCTCCCACCCACATGTATGCGGGATGTCTGACACACTTCTGGTGACATTATGGGTGATAGAGTAGAAGTACACAAGGAAATTCCCAGCCAACAAACTTGCAGGCTTTGGATGAAAACCTTGGCTGCGATTGAACAGCCTCGTCACACCTGACCCGGTGACGTGACGAAGCCGTTAAATCGCGCAATAGTCCTCTCGTGAGGTTTGCTAGCTCAGAACACCTCGCGAGATCTAACAAGATCTCACAAGGCGTCCGATCTGGACCCTGCCCTTGCTGAGCGAGATCCAGATTTACATATTTAAGTGAGCCATTAGGCTTGTTTAAATATGTTGCCGCCTGATTCTCCAGAGGTCTGGGAACTAACGGCCTCACCTGGGAGACCTTGCCCTGGTGCCATTTAACACTGGTTCACACAAATGTGGACCAGGCATAATGGCACCTGAGGGGATCTCCCAGGCCATTGGACGCCCACGTATGGTCAGGCTCTGGGCGGGGTGGTAACCTGGATCACTTGCTGTCACTTGGGCACCTTGGCACTACCAGCCTATCACCTTGGCACTGCCAGAATGCCACCCTGGCGCTACCAGGGTGTCTGGGTGGGACTCCCAAGCTGAACGTGCCAAAGTGCCCGGATGCCAGGTTGCCCCTGCCAGTGATTGGCTCCGGGGGGCCTTGCCCTTAAGAGGTGGGATGAGGGGGAGCGTAAGGACCCTCGACGAGGTAAGTTGGGCATGGGGTTGGGGGGGGGGGGGGGGGGGTCAGAAGCTGCTGTAGGGAAACCGAGGGGGAGGGGGCCAAGAGAATGGTGAGAAAAGTGCGGCCTCGGCGGGGCGGTCCCGACAGAGACCCAAAGAATAGTCCCGTTTGATAGCAGGGTCGTTCTTGGTGCTGGAGGCTCTGAGCAACACCTCTCTGTATGCGCCCAAAACGGGACTCTGTGTTTCAGCGTTATATCACGCTTATTTATATTTAATAATTTTTTTTTTAAATTTTTAGATTACCCAATTATTTTTTCCAATTATATTTTCCAATTTAGCATGGCCAATCCACCTACTCTGCATATTTTTTGGGGTTGTGGGGGCGAAACCCACGCAGACACGAGGAGAATGTGCAAACTCTACACGGACAGTGACCCAGAGCCGGGATCGAACCTGGGACCTCAGCGCCGTGAGGCTGCTGTGCTAACCACTAGGCCACCGTGCTGCCCTTATCACGCTTATTTATGAGTCTAACATGTAACAGAAATGTTCAATTCAAGAAGATCTTATTGACAGTAATTGCAGATGTACTGACTATCCTTGAGCAAAATGTCTGCCAAGTGATTTCCACAAATTCCCTCAGCAAATCACAGGCACATGCATTTGTAATTTAGTCTATGTAATGAGGATATAATACAACTTTATTCTTAAATGGAACAGCAAAGTCTTTTGTCCCTTTAGGTCAAGGAGACACATACCATGGAGTACCATGTCCATATATAAATTTTAAACCAATGTTCCTGTTTATTCCCAAGAAGCTGATACAACAGGTCTGAAGGCAGGACTTTCAACATCTGTGACAACATAAAACTGGCAGTGTTGAATATGTCTCGCCCAATTTTCCTCTTCATTAACTTTTCATAACTAAATTGATTAGTGCAATTAGAAGATCATTAGTACCTTTGTTTAACTCCTGTCTGGCCTATTAATAAATTGCAAAGTAGAAACTCAAAGCTCACTGCCAGGATATAATTTAGATGTATTCAATTCACTTATAAAGAAAGACTGAAGGCACTGGATACTGCGAAGGCTATGAGCCCTGACAACGTTCTGACAATAGTACTAAAGACTTGTGCTCCAGAACTTACTGCGCCCTGAACCAAGTTATTCCAGTACAGCTACAACATTGTGGCAATGTGGAAATTTGCCCAGGTATGACTTGTCCACAAAAATCAGGATGAACCTAAACAGGCCAATCAATATCCCATGTCTGCTCTCAATCATCAGCCAAGTGATGGAAAGGGTTATCAACAGTGCTATCGAGCGACGCTTGCTTAGCAATGATCTGCTCCTTAACACTCAGTTTGAGTTCTGGCAGAGCCACTTGGCTCCTGATTTTACTACTGCATTGGTCCAAACACGGGCAAAATGCCATATAAATATATGACTACAAGAGCAGATAAAAGGCTGGGAAGTCTGTGGCGTGTAACTCACATCCTGGACTGTATTCTCCGGTCGGCGACACCAAAATCGCGTTCGGCAACGATCTGGAGAGTCGAAATTCCCGACAGATTCGGGGGCTGCGCCGCTTCCTCAATGCTCTGCCCCCTCCAAAATAGGCTGCGCCATGTATCCACAGCCTCAGGACATTGCCTGAGGCACCCCCCCTCACCCCCCCCCGATGCTCCGTCCCCGACCGGCCGAGTTCCCGATGGCGCGGGACACGTGTGGCCTCACCCGTCGGGAACTCAGCATGGCAACTGCGGACTCAGTCCAGCACCGCCACAGTCGGGGGAGGGGCCGATCCGCTGGTAGGGGGGACATTATTCAGGACGAGGGGCATTGTGGTGGGGCAGTCTGGGGTGCGCGAGCCGGCCGAAGGGGTGACTTCCAGTGGCGGCTATGAAGGAGTAAGTCGCACGTTTGGTGGCTCCCGCTCGGGTCGGATTTTGGGACCTTTTCCCCCAATTTTCTACTGGTCTTGAACTACAAAACTGAAGACAGAGGCAATTGTGTACTGAATTCCCACATCGGTGCATGGAGAGAAGGACTAGAAATGCTCGTAAAGGCAGAAACAGAAAGACAGAGAAGGCTTGGGCTGACGCTGCAGCAGGAGACAGCAAGGCAGAGGACCGGACCTCTGGTTTGTCGACCCAGCGGTCAACGGAGCAGCTGATGCAAATTATCCAGGAAGGCTTTGCTCAGCAGAAACGGGACTGTCTGGACCTGATAAAAGAGTCGATTGAGCGGCTGAAGCTTGGATTGGATTCCCAGGATCGGGCAATCCAGAAGGTGGAGAAGGTGCTGGCTGAGCAGGAGGAACATCAAACTGCGGTGGAGTTGGAGGTCATAATGCTGAGAGACCAGCAGAAGAAGCTCTGGGAGAAGGTGGAGGACCTGGAGAATAGGTTCTGCCGGCAGAACTTGAGAATCGTTGGGCTCCCGGAGGGGTCCGAAGGAGTGGACGCTGGGGTATACATTGCAGATATGTTTCAGAAGCTGCTGGCAGATGGGGCATTCTCCCGACCCTTGGAGATGGACAGGGCTCACAGAGCACACGCGAGGAAGCCGCAAACGGGAGACCCCCCCCCCCCCCAAGGACAATAGTGGTGAGATTCCACAGGTACTTGGATAAGGAGCGCATTCTACAGTGGGCCAAGCAGACACGGAGCTGTAATTGGGACAATAGTATCCTACAGAGGGGGGGGGCTGGTTTAGCACAGGGCTAAAGAGCTGGCTTTTAAAGCAGACCAGCAGCACGATTCAATTTCTGTACCAGCCTCCCTGAACAGGCACCGGAATGTGGCGACTAGGGGCTTTTCACAGTAACTTCATTTGAAGCCTACTTGTGTCAATAAGCAATTTTAATTTCATTTTTTCATTTCATTTTATTTTGAGTCGCCTGAGGATGCGCTGGACTTCGTGAAAAGGAAAGGACTGGTGGTGGACTGAGAACTTATGAACTTTGCTGCAGCGTTCATGTGTCTTTTTTTTCTTTTTGTTTCTCTGTTTTTTAAAAAACAGTTTCTCGTTTTTTGTTTTGTGGAAGCTGTTTGTAAAGCCTTCTGTATTGATTTGGGACCAGTGGCAGAGCTGAGTGAGTTAAGGTTTTCATTTGCACTGTTGGGGGATGGAGGTGTGCTTGTTTAGATTTTGGTGTTTTTCTCTTGGGCAATTGTGTGGGGATTGTTTGATGTTGGAGTATCTTTGAATGAGCGGTGGGGAGGGTGGGGAGGGAACAATAGGTGGGAGAATATCCGGCACCAGGGATGGGGGCCACCAAGCTAGCTGGGCGGGCTAGCTCATGGAAGCGCAGTGGGGGGGGTGCATATGTTTGGTTTATCAAAGGGGTTGGGTTACAGAATGTTGTTACTGGGGGGGGGGGGGGGAATGTTCTGCTGATGAGGGAGGGACTTGAGCCAAGAGACAGAGAGGAGGTTGGGGGCGGAGGCTGCCTGGAGGGCGGGCCAGTGGAGGCGCAGAACATGGGCTAGAGGCGGGCCCAAAAAAGAGGATGGCTGATCGGCGAAGGGGGGGCAATGAGCCCCCTCAGGCTGATCACCTGGAATGTTCGAGGGTTAAATGGGCCGGCCAAGAGGGAACGTGTGTTCGCGCATCTTCGGGGACTGAAGGCGGACGTGGTAATGTTGCAGAAGATGCACCTTAGAGTAACTGACCAGATTAGATTGAGGAAAGGCTGTGTCAGTCAGGTCTTTCACTCGGGACTGGATTCAAAGACTAGAGGGATTGTGATGCTGATCAATAAACAGGTGGGGTCTGAGGCGGGTAGTTTCAGATGTGGGAGGTCGGTACATTATGGTCAGTGGGAAACTGGAGGGGGTGCAGGTGGTATTAGTAAATGTGTATGCGCCAAATTGGGATGATGTGGAGTTTATAAAGAGGATCCTGGGGAAGATACCGGACCTGGACTCGCACAGGTTGGTCATGGGAGGGGACTTCAACACAGTTATTGACCCTGGCTTGGACCGGTCAAGCTCGAAAACGGGCTGTGCCAGCAATGGCAAAGGAGTAAAAAGGGTTAATGGAGCAGATGGTGGTGGTGGGGGGGAGGATGGGATGGCGAGGGCAGGTTGATCCATGGAGATTTGTGCAGCCGAGGGTGAAGGAGTTCTCCTTCTACTCCTTCTCCTTCTACGTGCATAAAGTGTACTGCCGGATTGATTTCTTCATTTTGAGCAAGGCCTTCCTGGCAGGGGTGGTGGACACTGGGTACTTGGCGATCACAATCTCAGACCATGCTCCGCATTGGGTTGACCTGCAGGTTAGTAAAGACAGTAACCAGTGCCCGGACTGGAGGTTGGATGTGGGACTTTTGGCTGACGAAGTGGTTTGCAAACGGCTGAGGAAATGTATTCAGAGCTACCTGCAGGTCAATGACACGGGGGAAATTTCAGCAGCGGTGGTGTGGGAAGCACTGAAGGTGGTGGTCAGAGGGGAATTGATCTCGATACGGGCCCATAGGGAGAAGGTGGACAGGGCAGAGATGAACTGACTGGTGAAGGACATACCACAGATCGATAGGAGGTATGCGGAGACCCCAGAGGCAGGGCTTTTAAGGGAACGGCGGAGGCTACAGGCGGAGTTTGGCTTGGTAACCACAGACAGGGCGGTGGAGCAACAGAGAAAGGCGAGGGGGGGGTGATCTATGAGCATGGAGAGAAGGCCAGCAGAATGCTTGCACAGCAGCTTAGAAAGAGGGAGGCAGCCAGGGAGATAGGTAAAGTAAATGACGGAGATGGGAACCTAGTTGGAGATTCAGCAGGGGTGAATAAGGCGTTTAGGGAGTTCTATAGTAGGCTGTATAGGTCGGAACCCCCTACGCGAAGTATGGATGGGGGGTTCCGGATATGGCGGAGAGCAGGGTTTGAGAGGATGGGGGATATGTTTATAGAGGGGAGCTTTCCGAGTATGAGGGTGCTGGAGGAGAAGTTTGGATTGGCGAGGGGGAACAAATTCAGGTATCTGCAGGTGCAGGACTTCCTACGTAAAAAGGTGTCAACCTTCCCGCTCCTACCGCTAAGGGGGATTTAGGACAGGGTAGTTTCCAGAAAGTGGGTAGGAGAAGGGAGTGTCTCGGACATTTACAAGGAACTTATGGGGTCAGAGGAGGCGCAGACCGAGGAGCCGAAGCACAAGTGGGACGAGGAGCTGGGAGTAGAGATAGAGGATGGTCTATGGGCGGACGTGTTGAGTAGAGTCAACGCATCCGCAACATGTGCCAGGCTCAGCCTGATACAATTTAAGGTCGTTCACCGGGCTCACATGACAGTGGCCCAGATGAGCAGGTTCTTTGGGACAGAAGATATGTATCCAAAATGTGCGGGAGGACCAGCGAACCATGTCCACATGTTCTGGACATGTCCGAAGCTTCGGGGATTTCGGCAGGGGTTTGCAGATGTCATGTCCACGGTGTTAAAAACAAGGGTGTCACTGAGTCCAGAGGTGGCAATTCTCGGGGTGTCGGAAGATCCGGGAATCCAGGAGGAGAAAGAGGCAGACGTTCTGGCCTTTGCTTCCCTGGTAGCCCGGAGACGGATACTATTAGTTTGGAGGGACTCAAAGCCCCCGAAGTCGGAGACCTGGCTATCGAACATGGCTAGCTTTCTCTGTTTGGAGAAAATCTAGTTCGCCTTGAGAGGGTCACTGTTAGGGTTCGCCCGGAGGTGGCAACTGTTCGTTGATTTCTTCGCGGAAAATTAATCATCAGCAGAAGGGGGGAGGGTTAGTTTAGCTTAGCAAAGGGGGTTAATAAAGGTGGGACCTGTAAGGGAGGGAGACGGCTTTTGCACTATGTTTATAGTTTCATGTACATTGTTTATTGTGTTGTGGTCATGATACAAAAAAAATCTCAATAAAATGTTTATTATTAAAAAAAATAAGGTGAAGGTACACCCACTGGCATCAGTGCCTTCAGCAGTTGAGGTCCAAAGTTCTGTAATACTGACCCCCGTCCAACAAACCTTTCTGCCTTCTTCGGTTCAACCTCCTCCTTTAAGAAGCTCCTTAAAATCAACTATTTGGGTCATGGTTTCCCTATGACCTGCATATACCTCATTTAGTTTCCTTTGAATATTTGGAACCTCTCTGTGAGTTCTTCCAGAGTCGGTAGTCTGTCGTCTGTGTACATGTCGCTAACCATCAATGACTCTTCGTCCTGTCTCCACCTTTTGAAGGTGACGTTCACTGTTACGGGCGTGAACCTGTGTTGTTACAGATGGGAGCCAGAGTGGGCATTTTGGTTGGGCCAAAGTGTTATCTCATTTGATATTCGGAGCGTGGCTACCACCACTGGACTTTTTGAGTGTATGGTCGGAGGGGATGGGAGAGAATTTGTGACTAGGGCTCAGCGGGATGTCCCTATGCAGGAATCTTCCTCATCCTCACCCATTCCTCTGCCGGTTCCTTCACCCATCCCTTCACTCTTTCTGTTTGGGAGAGCCAGGTTTCCTATACTTCTTTTTCTTTGTGGGGCCATTTTTTGATGCTCGGGTTCACCCCCCCCCCCCCACAAATGCCATGATTAGTTTGTCTACCGTGTTAAAGAAGGCATTGGAAATGGAGGTCGGAAGGGATCTGAATAGGAAGAGAAACCTGGGCAGTACGTTCATTTTGATCATCTGCACTTTCCCTGCCAGCGAGAGTGGGCGTATGCCCCACCTCTGCAGGTTCCTTTATGACTTCCTCCTGTTGGCATTAAACTGAGTCACTCATTAGCCGTCTAACCAACTGAGCGAAGCAGTCTATACAACCTTCGCACAAAAATATAACAATTAGAAAATAGCTCCAACATGATAGTTAGCTCATAATTTTTGTTACGATTTCTGAAATATCAAAATATTCAACAATTGATGTATTTCAAAAGCTCACCATAACATCCCATCACCGGAATTTCAACCTTCTTTGAATTCCGATCCGCCTTGTTCACATATGTGTCAGGCACACCTACAGCAAAGGGCCAATAGGTAAGTGAAATTCTCCAGAGAATGAGCATTAACCTGTATGGGGAAACTTTATGGAAAGATCACAGTCCTTTCTGTATGAAGAAACCAACTCATTCCTTCACTTCTGACTTTCGAGCTTGTTTCAATTTCTTCCATAAAACACACCAACACAAATAATTTGTCTGGAAGGCAATTATCTTTCTACTACAAATTTTTAACTAGACAGGGGAGGAAGGAATGACCTCTCCTTTGCATTTGTACTTCTGAAAACACTGATTGAGGGACTATTTAATGTATGCAGTGCCTTTTTTAAAAAAGAACTTATGTTATTGCAATGGGTCAAAATATTGAAAAATCTCCATTAATTTTGATTTACCCTTCACTAGCTGAAAGCAATAACTCGGAGGCAGATACTGTATTCTTTGCACACCGCTGCTAAATGAGCACTGAGTTACTGCAATGGTTGCTACAGTAACGGGTTACCATGGCAATCAACTTTGCAGCCCATTCATGCAGGATGTATTGGTGTTGTCCATCAAATAAACGCAGCAGACTTTAATGTTACCATGGCTTTCTGACCATTTTCGACAATCTCCTCCAAAGGTTTTGTTAGAAAAGAGAAATGTAAACACCGTGATTCTTTCAATTTAAAATGTTATCCATCGCAAGGAGGCCATAATAAAATGGAAGAAATTCTTATCAGGCGTTTACCATGAAAAATGCTAAGTGGTTAATGAGCAGTATTGCCGGAATCCAGGGTTCAGCATGTAAGTCTTGTTCAACAACTGATTGCACATTTATTCTGGCTCATTCAAAACAAACAAGCTGACTGCAGATCAAAAAGCCCATACAATGGAGCAATGTTATTGAAAACCTGAATTGTTTTACAACATTGATATTCACTGCTTTTGCATTTTGTAGTTTTATGTAATGTTGACAATAATGAGCACTGGAGGGCATGGTAAAGTGAAAAACTGCCTTTTCAGCTTTCAAGTTTGGATTTAAATCTGGTTTACACTGATGATTTGAGACCCTCTTTCCACTAACTATGCAAACTGGATTTGGGCGGCCTCAACTCATCTTCCATTGTATAGGTTAGTCACTATTATAATGTATGGAAACGCAAAATATCCCATGGTATTACTCGGAAAAGAGAGATTTAAAAAAAATAAATTTAGAGTACCCAATTATTTTTTTTCCAATTAAGGGGCAATTTGGTGTGGCCAATTCACCTATCCTGCACATCTTTGGGTTGTGGGGATGAGACCTACGCAAACACAGGGAGAATGTGCAAACCCCACATGGACAGGGGGCCGGGATGGAACCCGGGTCCTGAACGCCATGAGGCAGCACTGCGCCACTGTGCCGCCTATTAGGAGGGATGTCCTGGCAAATATTTAACCCTCAACCAAACAAAATGACTACATAGTCATTTATTCAATTGCAGTTTAGGAGGCCTGACTGTGCGCAAATTTGTTGCAGAAATCCCTTACATCACAAAAATTAGGAGCAGAAATAGGAACATGGCTATGCCATTTGGCCACTGAGCCTGTTTCATCATTCAATATGATCATGACTGATCTTCCATCTCAACTTCACCCTCCTGAAGTATCCCCAGGTCCCTTAATTCTCTTACTGCCCAAACAAAATCAATCTCAGCTTTGAATATATTCAATGATTGAGTATCCGCAAACCTTGGCCGGAATTTCTAGGTATGAAATATACTGTAAATGGCAGAACACTTCAGAACATTAACATACAGAAGGATCTGGGCGTGCAGGTCCACAGTTCCCTAAAAGTGGCAACACAGATGGCCAAGGTGATTAAGAAGGCATATGGCATGCTTGCCTTCATCAGCCAGGCTTTGAGTATAGGAGTTGAGAAATCATGCTGCAGCTGTATAAAACCTTGGTTCGGCCACATTTGGAGTATTGCATGCAATTCTGGTCACCACAGTATCAGCAGACTGTAACGACACTGTAGAAGCTTTGGAGAAGTTCAAAGAAGGTTCACCAGGATGTTGCCTGGTCTCGAGGGTGTTGGTTAAGAGGAGAGATTGTTTCACTGGAAAGATGGAAGGTGAGGGGAGACCTGATAGAGGTCTACAAAATTGGAACTGGTGGCCACCATCTGGCCTGGGCTTGCGAAATCCTACCAACTGTTCTGGCTTGAGACAATTCACACCTTTAACCTGGGGTTACTCCTATCTCTGGATCTGTAAAGACTTAATTACCTGCAAATGTCGGCATTCAAAGCATCGTCTGGCATCTTTGACTTTGTCTGTATATATGTTTCTGGAACAAACCTCTTCATTCACCTGAGGAAGGAGCAGTGCTCCAAAAGCTAGTGTTTGAATCAAACCTGTTGGACTTTAACCTGGTGTTGTGAGACTTCTTACTGTGCTCACCCCAGTTCCACGCCAGTATCTCCACATCAGTACAAAATTATGAGAGACAGTGACAGGGAGGATAGTTAGAGGCCTTTTGCAAGGGTGAAAGTGCCAATTACAAGGGAGCACAGGTTCAAGGTGAGAGGAGGAAAGTTTAAGGGAGACGTTTTTCACACAGAGAGTGGTGGGTGCCTGGAACGCGCTGCCAGAGGAGGTGGTGGAAGTAGGCACATTAGCAACATTTAAGAGGCATCTGGATGGGAGGAATAGGGAGGAAATAGAAGGATACGGACCGAGTAAGGGCAGAAGGTTTTTTTTTTAGTTAGGGTATCACGTTTGGCACAGGTTTGGAGGGCCTGTGCTGTACTTTTCTTTGTTCTTTGTTTGTTCTTTGGAATTCTTCGGCTGTTGGGAGTCTCCGTTACAGCTGCCCACGGGTTTGCCTGCAGAGTTGGGTGGCTTCAATGGGCAACCCCATTGACAAGCAGTGGGAGTAGAGAATCCCGCTGTCAACGAATGGCACACCTCCACGAAACACGCGATGGGGGATCAGAGAGTCCAGCCCCTCTTGGGAAAGAATTCCAAAATTTCATACCCCTTTGGGTGAAGAAATTTCTCCTTATCTCATTCCTAAATAACTGAACAGTGACTACATGTCACCAGGAAATCACTGCGCTCTATGTGATTTTGAATTCAGTACAGTTGTGGGAACATGCATTCATAAAATCATGTTTTAGGCACCAGAAATGGGAACACATCTCATCCTCCTTCAGGCATCCTGACCAGTGGGAAATTCATGGAAAATTGTCCTTTTGAAATCTGTTCACAAACTGGATAGGAATGGAAAATATATATTGATCCACAATTTGCTGAAGCCGGGTAACATTTCCTGTTCTTTTGAAAATAATACTCAACATATTTCAGTCGGCAGCTTGTTTCATTCAAGGAGCAGGAGGTTGGTTAAGGAAATTCTTTCAGGGGGTCCCCAACTGATGAACAGAGTCAATCAAAAATGTTCTTGCATAACAAGAGGGCTTTGACACATATCAGGATTCATCATTGTCTGTGGATCGAGATCTTGGACTTCCCTATCTGACGGCACAGTGGGAGCACATTTACCACAAAGACTGAAACAGTTAAAGAAGAATTGATATAAAATTACTCCGAATATTCAGCATTCCGTTTCCTGTTTCGTATGCTCTGAAGTGCAAGTAATGTTTCTATTTTTTGTTTCCAATATGTAAAAAATAAAGAAAATAAACCCAAATGTTTATGATTCCACATTTATTTATGTTGAAGTATATTTACCACTTGTCCAATCTACATTTTTGTATTGCTTCTTCTATGATGTTGCATTTTTCCTCAGAATTAGCTCTACCTCCCAATTTAGTATCAGTTGCAAATTTTGATATTGTGTTTCTTATTTCTAAATCACAATCATTAATTATGAATGGCAGTGGTCCCTGCACTGACTCTGGTGAAATATCAATGTTTACTTTCAACCTTTCTAAATGACTACTATTTAGCTCTACTTTTGTTGTTTTATTTATTAGCCAATTTACTATCCACTTAGTTATTTTTCCCCAATTCTGCATGCCCTTACCTTTGTCAGGAGCCTACTGTGTGGTAACTTAGCAAATGCCTTTTGAAATCCTGCTATATAGCATCTACTGCATTACCCTTGTCTACACTTCCTATTACCTCTTCAAATAATTCTATCACGTAATTAAGCATAACATGGCCTTTCAGATTCCATGATCACTATTTTTCACATCAGAATTTCTGCCTCTGCTGTTTTCTTATTTCTTTTCTTGTAGATTCTGTCATCTTTCCTATCATTGACATTATGCTGATTGGTCTAAGACTTTATGCTTTTGTTCTATCTCCTGTTTTATATATAGGAACAGCATTAGCTCTGCACCAGTTTTACGCACTATCCCCTCTTCTATATATGTACAGAAACTAGCCACTTTACTATCTCCTCCCTGGTTTCCTTGAGAACGCCCCTGTCGTCTAAACTTGGGGTTGTATCGCGCCGTAACTTCCTCGGAGTGGCTAACAGCAAAAGACTTCCACTCCTTACCCACTTACCTGAGCCAAATTTCTTCTGTGCCTGTCTCGTTCAACCTTCCTGACTCAGGCCCAATATTAATCTTAAAGTTCATTGGCTGGTCAAATATAAATTGATCTGCTTTAAAAGGGCTTCTAAAAACAAGCAAAGACACTGATTGAAGATGGTTGCCACAAGCCACTAAATGTCTGGTATTCAAATTGACTAGTTCAGAATCACAGAATAATACAGTGCAGAAGAGGCCCTTCAGCCCATCAAGTCTGCACCGACGTATGAAAAACATCTGACCTGCCTACCAATCCCTTTGCCAGCACTTGTCCCATAGCCTTGAATGTTATGACATGCCAAGTGCTCATCCAGGTATTTTAAGGAATGTGAGAAAGCCCGTCTCTACCACCCTTCCAGGCAGTGCATTCCAGACACTGGCACTGGTCATCCCAATGTTTACCTGAAGCACAGTCCAGCTCATCCAGGACTGGACAAGCGGCCGAGAGATAATGGGGAAATTGAAGGAGGTGGTGGAGAATTAGAGTTGAGTGTCTTCAACGTACATACACTTCCTGTCTTTGGAAGATGTTACCAACAGAGAGCATGTAGATAAAGGAGATTGAATGTTGAGGGCCAAGCATAGACCTCTGGGGATTCCAAAGTTAACATTACAGGCGTAGGAGGAGAAACCATGTCCAGATATATTCTGCACTGAGCTGCAAATGGGGTAGTGTGGTTGAAAATGTCAACAGCGAGGGCAGTACGGTGGCGCAGTGGTTAACACTGCTGTCTCACAGCACTGAGGTCCCAGGTTCAACCCCGGCTTTGGGTCACTGTCTGTGTGGAGTTTGCACACTCTCCCCGTGTTTGCGTGGGTTTCACCCCCACAACCAGAAGATGTGCAGGGTAGCTGGATTGGCCACGCTAAATTGCCCCTAAATTGGAAAAAATGAATTGGGTACTCTAAATTTGTATTAAAAAAAAAGAAAATGTCAACAGCTGCAGAGGTTTAGAAGAAAAAGGAGGGATAGTACATTTTATTCACAATCACAGTGTTTGTGAATTTGACTGGAGTGGTTTCAGTTTGGGCCAAAACCTAATTGGAGCATTTCAAACTTTGGAAAAGGAAGGAAATTAGAAAAGAGGCAATAGTTCCTACCCAAGTCTTTCAAAATGTGTAACTTTCAATACAAACAGGCTGAGCAGAACAAATGGCTTAATCTGGTACTGTCTTTGATCAGCAGGTTCCAAATGCCACAAATTTGAATGAAGTAAGTTTCAACGTGGCACCCTCAAAGGGCTAGTGAGCTCCTCCAAAGCGTTTCACCAGCATTTAGATCAGTTGGTAACGTATTTATACCATCCCTAAGAATGACAGAAAATAGATTCCTTAAAGAAAAATGCGATAGCGTTTTTCTAAAGTTTAGCTGGAGTTATATAATTGATATGTAGAGAATGTTAAATGGTGGAAACTGAGTTGCTGGCAGATTGGTTTACAAGGAGACCCGATCATGATCTGATTACATTTGGGGAGACATGCATTTCATTTTGCAGCCTAATTCGATGGTGATGTGTTATGTACTCTGGGATAACACAGGCTGCAACTGGATGCAGCTTTAACCAAAAGATACTCCAGACCTTGAAGTTAGTTCAATCTGATTTATTGATCCAGTAGCATAGTTAGCACAGTTCTCTATCAGTTCGACTCTCTGCTAACCTAAGTGTGGTTACTCTGTCTGACTGAACCAGACTAGCTCTTAGCCACGTGCTGGAGGTGTGAAACTGTACATACACCCTGACTTACTCTGTAGATGGTCATCAGTGGAAAGAGGCGGAGTGTGAGTGCCTCGTGCCTTTTATAGTGAGATACCACCCATGAGTGTCCAGCCTGCTCATTGGTCACGTCCTGTTCTCTGTGTTCATTAACTGCCTGTCTGTGCCTGTCTGTATATCATTATCTGCATGTCTGCATATCATAACAGATGGGTTTAGAGAATTTTTGTGACTATTTTCTGCAATAAATTAGCTGTTCCCCTGTGCCTCAATTTATATCCCACAGATGCGAATAAATATTTTACATTCACAATGTTTTATTAATTTCATATATCTTGGGCTGTGAGGTTCAAATCGCACATTACACTTCTCAGGAAGCTCGCTTCTCCTCTCTGTGCATGGTGACGAGAGCTAAACATAACTGGGTCCATTTCATGGGTGGGTTAAAAAATAGCTTACGTTTTCAATGCTTACCTGCGCCATGGGGCAATGATCCAATCACGCCAGATTCCACCAGATAAGTTCATTTACATAACTTGAATAAATCCCCTGCATGGTTTTCTCATGCACAGAAAATGTTGCGTCGTCTGGGGTTGGGACTGAAGATGGAGAATCAGGGTTTCAGACGTTCTGGAAAGTCCATTGTATTCTCATCAAGAGGAAGCAATATGCGTTACCAGGCAGTATGGCTGGAGGAGCTCCCAGAGCTGTCCTGTTCTGTGTAAAGAGGCTCAAGATTTTTTACATAGAATTTACAGTGCAGAAGGAGGCCATTCGGCCCATCGAGTCTGCACCGGCTCTTGGAAAGAGCACCCTACCCAAGGTTAACACCTCCACCCTGTCCCCATAACCCAGTACCCCACCCAACACTAAGGGCAATTTTGGACACTAAGGGCAATTTATCATGGCCAATCCACCTAACCTGCACATCTTTGGACTGTGGGAGGAAACCGGAGCACCCGGAAGAAACCCACGCACACACGGGGAGGATGTGCAGACTCCACACAGACAGCGACCCAAGCCAGAATCGAACCTGGGACCCTGGAGCTGTAAAGCGATTGTGCTATCCATACAATGCTGCCATACAATGCTACCGTGCTGCCATACAATGCTACCGCATTGTATGGCAGCACTACTGGGAAACAGAGCCCTGAGCAAATTGTTAATCCTCGTGAGCTGGAATGCAGCATGAAAGTTGGCAATCAGGTTAATTCAGTGTATTTTTTAATACTTCTTACATGTGTGTGTGAGTGATGTTGTCGGCAAGGACAGCATTTCTTGCTCATTCCTAAATGTCTTTGAAAAGGACCTTGAGATGGGAGCAGACAATGGACAATGCATGCACTCAGCACTCAGGCCTCAATTGGCAATATACTACAATATTTGCGATGCAGCTTCCAAACTATTCATTCAATGCTTCAATCTTCTAAAAATCTGAAGTTGAAGGCTACCGAAGGTACATGTTTCCTCTCACACACATCTCTAGCATATTTTTCACACAGTGAGTGGTTCAGGTCTGGAATGCACTGCCGAGGAGTGTGGTGGAGGCAGGTTCGATCGAGGCATGAGATGATTATTTGAATAGAAACAATGTGCAGGGTTACGGGGGAAAGTCAGGGGAATGGCACTCAGCCCAGGTGTTTGTATGGAGCGGGGCAGATGGCCGCCTCTACCACTTCCTCAGGGTTCCCTTCGGCGTCACCAATGGGGTCTCGGTCTTCCAGCGAGAAATGGACCAAATGGTTGACCAGTACGGGCTGTGGGCCACGTTCCCGTACCTAGATAATGTCACCATCTGCGGCCAGGACCAGCAGGACCATGACGCTAACCTCCAACATTTCCTCCACACCGCTAAGCTCCTTAACCTCACGTACAATAAGGAGAAATGCGTTTTCCGCACAACCTGCCTAGCCATCCTTGGCGACGTTGTGGAAAACGGAGTCCTCGGGCCCGACCCCGACCGCATGCGCCCCCTCCTGGAACTTCCCCTCCCCCACTGCCCCAAGGCCCTGAAGAGATGCCTGGGGTTCTTCTCTTATTATGGCAAATGGGTCCCCAATTATGCGGACAAGGCCTGCCCACTCATTAAATCCACCATTTTTCCCCTGATGGCTGAGGCCCGCCTGGCCTTCAACCGTATCAAGGCAGATATTGCCAAAGCCACGATGCACGCTGTGAACGAGTCCATTCCATTCCAGGTGGAGAGCAATGCATTGGATTTCGCCCTGGCCGGTACCCTCAAACAAGCGGGCAGGCCCGTGGCTTTCTTCTCCCGTACCCTCCATGCCTCCAAAATTCGGCACTCCTCCATCGAAAAGGAAGTCCAAGCCATTGTGGAAGCTGTACGAATTTGGCGGCATTACCTGGCCGGCAGGCAATTTACTCTCCTCACTGACCGACGGTCGGTTGCCTTCATGTTTAATAATATACAGCGGGGCAAGATCAAGAACGACAAGATTCTGAGGTGGAGGATCGAACTCTCTAACTGCAACTACGATAACTCGTACCGACCTGGGAAGCTAAATGATCCCCCAGATGCCCTATCCCGCGGTACATGTGCCAGCGCACAAGTAGACCGACTTCGGGCCCTCCGCAATGACCTCTGTCACCCGGGGGTCACCACCTTTTTCATTTTAATCAAGGCTCGCAACCTGCCTTACTCCATTGAGGAGGTCAGGACCATGACCAGGGACTGCCAGGTCTGCGCGGAGTGCAAACCGCACTTCCATCGGCCCGACAGAGCGCACCTGGTAAAGGCCTCCCGCCCCTTTGAGCGCCTCAGCATCGACTTCAAAGGGCCCCTCCCCTCCACTGACCGTAACGTGTACTTCCTCAACATTGTTGACGAGTACTCACGATTCCCCTTTGCCATCCCATGCCCTGACACGACCTCTGCCATCCCATGCCCTGCACAGTCTCTTCACCTTGTTCGGTTTCCCCACCTACATCCATAGTGATCGGGGTTCCTCCTTCATGAGCGACGAGTTGCGTCAGTTCCTGCTTAGCAAGGGCATCGCCTCAAGCAGGACGACCAGCTACAACCCCCGGGTAAATGGACAGATGGAGAGGGAGAACGGGACGGTCTGGAAGGCCATCCTTCTGGCCCTACGGTCTAGAAGTCTCCACTCTGCCGCTGGCAGGTGGTCCTTTCCGATGCGCTCCACTCCATCCAGTCACTCCTGTGCACTGCCACCAATGAGACCCCTCACGAATGTATGTTTGCCTTCCCTAGGAAATCCACCTCAGGTGTCTCGTTCCCGTCCTGGCTGACAGTCCCACGACCCGTCCTCCTCTGAAAGCATGCGAGGAGTCATAAATCGCATCCCCTCATTGAGAAGGTCCTGCTCCTCCATGCCAACCCACAATATGCAGCACGGTAGCACAAGTGATTAGCACTGTGGCTTCACAGCGCCAGGGTCCCAGGTTCAATTCCCTGCTGGGTCACTGTCTGTGCGGAGTCTGCACGTTCTCCCCATGTCTGCGTGGGTTTCCTCCCACAGTCCAATGATGTGCAGGTTAGGTGGATTGGCCATGATAAATTGCCCTTAGTGACCAAAAAAGGTTAGGAGGGGGATAGGGTGGAAGCAAGGCCTTAAATGGGTCGGTGCAGACTCGGTGGGCCGAATGGCATCCTTCTGCTCTGTATAGTCTATGTTCTATGCCTACGTGGCACATCATGACGGGCGGCAGGACACAGTCTCCCTCCGGGATTTGGCACCTGCAGGTTCCCCAGTGACCATCACCACCACCCCCGACCCTACACCATCTCCCTCCACCACTACCCGGCTACTTCAAGATTTGGCACCCGCAAGCCCACCGGCGACCATCGCCACCACCCCCGCCCCTACACAGGCCCCCCCACCCCCCACCCCCCTCTGAGGATGTGAAGCAAAGCTTAAGAGCCAGAATGAATGGGATACATTAGTGGAAAATCACAAGTGGAGGAGCTTGTTATTGAAGGGTAATGAACTTGCTGAGATAAGGGAGTTAATATTTGAAGTTGGGAGCCAACTCATGACTGTAAGCCGAATAGCCTTGAGAAACAAGGAAGATGGCCAGATGACAGGATATGAAATATGGGAGCCGCTTGCAACTATAGCTAACACCTGCTAATTAAGCTAAGACTGCTACATACTCATGTGCCAATAGATAACCTCAAAGTCTGTAAAATTATGTACTGGAACTATTGCAATAACAAATTTATGCTTTGTAATGGTGGCGAGCTCAAGTGAATGTAAGGGACAGCCCCCTAATAATACATATAAAAAAAGGATGTTTTGAGCAATACTTTGGCACTCTCCGAGGTGGTTCCCCGGAATACCTAGAGAGCGGCCCCGATCGCAATAAAGAATATTCTGAAGTATGGACGTGTTCGAGAGTACTTTCTTCCGGACTGAGAGACGAGTAAATAAATCAGATTCACACCTCCACCATCTCAACTACTGGGCGAAGAAGAAGACAACACGCTCCCGGACGCGTAGGTCTCGACACCAGTGCACACACCACAGCTGGGACTGAGGCGATCACGGCGGAAGGTCAAAGCCCACAACAGACTCGACCTTTAAGTCCACTTTACCCCCGCTGGACTATTTTGTAACAGGGGGTGAATGTGGTAAACCACTGTTAGTGTATTATATGTATTGTGGTAACCTGTTATTGTACTACATGTATTGTGGTAAACCGCTGCCAGATGGCTCCACCTGTGGCTCCTCCCCTCGGGCTCGGTATAAAGGTAGCTGACCTTTGGCCCTGCCCCAGTTCGGGATCAGTGGCCAGGAGGCTTTCTGTTCAGCTTATTAAAGCCACAGTTTCATTCACTACTCGTCTCCTGTTAATTTATGGCACATCACCAGGTACTTGCATGGTTACTGTTATTGATAATGCATAAGCCAATTATTTTAGTTAGCGAGTATGTGAATCCATAGAATCCCTACAGTCCAGAACAAGGCCACTCGGTCCATAGAATCTGCACCGACTCTCTGAGGGAGAACTCTACCAAGGCCCTCTACCTGCCCTATCCCATTATCTTACCTTATCTCATCTCCCCTCCCCTCCCCTATTGATCATGGCTAATCAGCCTAACCAGCACATCTCTGGACACTAAGAGGCAATTTCGAATGGCCAATTCACCTAACCTGCACATCTTTGGAAAGTAGGAGGGAACTGGAGCACCCGGAGGAAACCCACGCAGACATGGGGAGAAAGTGCAAACTCCACACAGACCCAAGGCTGGGATCGAACCCGGGTCCCTGGCGCTATGAGGCAGTAGTGCAAACTACTGTGCCACCGAGCCGCCCCTAGTTTCAGAACAATTTCAGCAGCCCAGATTTGATTCCGGCTGAGGTTGACTTGGGAGCTGCCGCCTTACCCTTCCGCTGAGAGTGGAAGGCACTGGCAAATCACCAGTGACAAAAACTGCCAAGAATACAGCTCAGGCTGTAACATCAGTAGACAATGAGCCAAGGACCTTCCTGCAGGCTGAGCACGCATAGAATGGGATTACTGATAATAACCTTTTTATTCCAGATTTATTTAATTAAATTAATTAATTGAATTGAACTGACTCTCCTAATTTAGGATCATTTGCAAATTGGGTTTTCGAATCAATAATCTATGTAAATTGAAATAAGTATCTGAACACCAATCCTTTGGGTACTCCACTTACAAGTACCTGAGGTCATGTGATGTGAGCATAAGAAAGGCTGCGTTTTCACGAGCTCGGGTTCTGCTCATCTTTCAACCTTTATTTTTATCCTTGTGCACATCTTTTCTTTGTCTTTTCTTGGTCTGCATGGTTAGTGCGATGTGCTAAGAATTGTTGGTCAGTGTTTCAGCTTAATGGAGGCAAGTTGAAAGTCTTTCATCCTTGCTGATTTGTGGCAGATGGAAGGAGTCGGGATGGAGCGCTGTCTTTGGTGACACAACTACTTTTTGGAGGATGCTCGCCCCGACGGCAATGTGTTCACCAACGGATGATGGCTCCTAGCTGAATGACTTGACTTCATAATCCGAGACGTCAATCCCAGTTTCAGGAGTTGCGAGGTGTCTTTGTGAAAGCAGTGGCGGTGCATGAAGAGGTTCTTGTGACAGAGAGAACATTGGCCTTTGAGCGCTCCCGCCTCCGGTCCAGGTCCTGTTGTATGCCCTGTCGTCCGTCCTGCGGGGTTTGGATTAGGATAAGGGGGAACAGGAGCCGGTGAGGAGTCCTGTTGAGTCTGGTGTCTCCAGTGAGATGGTGGAGAGCTTCCCGGCTATGTTTTGAGAACTGGCGGCCATGTTTTGAGAATCTCAATCTGGAGGGAGGACAGCTCAAATTCAATGGAGCACAATGAATCCTGTCTTCAAAACCTGGAGTTAGGGCAGCCTGCCAACCTTTGGTTCTGTGTGGTCCTGTTCCTGGTGTCAGCATTGAGAGGTGGGGGTTGACCGAGCCAGACAGGCTGTCCCCACTACTGGAACCTGGGTTGTTGACCGCCTGGGCCCGGTCGAGTCAGCAGGCTGGAAGTAATGAAGCTTGTGTTCCCATTCTTGAAATCCTTTGAAGACCTTGAAGGAAACTCTCTGTTGTAGATCCTGCTTTCTCCTTGATATCTACTCTCTTCATGCGCCCGTGGAGTGATCAGTTATCCTGATAACTACCTCGCTTCCCGGCGGTGATCCTAAACTTTACTCCCTGATAATCAAGATATTGTCTGTTAATGCTGTTACTTTATTTGCTTGCAAGGTAGTGAATTCTTTGGGGGTGATGTCTTGCACCCTTAGTTATCCTAAATGATTGTGGTTTTGTCATGTTAAGCTGGATATCATTTGTGGGATTTGTGCACAGTTTCTTAGTTCTTTTGATTCCTTGGGGGGAGGATGAGCAGAGCTGGATCGGGGTGAGGGGATCAGGGTGTGGGTGGTAGGGTTGGGTTTGTCCTCGCAATGTTCAAGGAAGGTCCCTCATAGTCAGATCTAACCCTTTTTGGAGGTCCAGGCCGATTGTGTTTTATCCTGCTAGGACAGGGGTTTGTCAAACTCCCCTTTAAGGGGTGGTCGGTCAGCAATTCTGAATTGACTTCTTCTGCTGTCAGAACCTTGTGGTGAGGTCGGCCTTAGTGTCCTCTATTTGTGGTGAGGGGTGATGTGTCTGGTCGGGTGTTCCCTCTTGAGAGGGTTTATTTATCTGGGTGCAGTGTTCTGTGTGCGATCGGACAGTCTGAGCCTTATGGGGGTGTAAGGACCGGGGACTAATGGTAGCGTAGGGCCTAGTTCTTTCAGGTCTTTATTGTTGTGGCAGCGCTGGGCTTACCCAGGCCCTGTGTCACGGTCATTATCCTGTTGCTCCTCAGGTGATGACACGTCCTTTGGGGGAGCTGGGGTGGCGGAGACACCCGAGGTGGGTGATCCACATTCGGAGATGCATTGCAACGGCTCACAGATGGAGCCCACATGGACACAGTGATACACAGTGTGAATTATACGCATTATACATTCACCACATTCACCGCCTGTAAAAAAAATCAAGTCCGGCGGGGGGGACGGGTCTACAGATTGAGTCGGTCCGGTGCCCGAATCGTCTGCTGGGATCTGCGGAGCACCGGGGTTGCAGCCGCTTCGGATGGCTGTGTGCTGAGGGTGGACTCTGGGGGTGGTTTGTTCAGAGCTTCGTTCCTGACCGGTGCGACGGGCGAAGGGGGGCGCAGGAAACCTGTAGGTGTGGGGGCGTGGGGGGTCGGGTGGGGTGTAGTGTGAGGGGTACCTCGTCGGTGGTGGTGATGGTGGATCCTGCAGGCGCCAGGTCCCGGAGGGAAACGGTGTCCTGCCAGCCATTGGGGTGTTCGATAAAGGCGTAGTGGGGGTTTGAATGTAGTAGTAGGACCCTCTCTACCAGCAGGTCTGTTTTATGTGTCCGGACGTGCTTCCAGAGGAGAACCGGGCCCGGTGTCCTCAACCAAGATGGAAGTGAGGCCCCCGTGGTTGTGCCCCTAGGAAAAAAAAATAATCGCTCGTGAGGGGTCTGATTAGTGGCCGTACACAGGAGGGACCTAATTGCATGGAGCGCGTCGGGGAAGACCTCTTGCCAGTGGGAGGTCGGGAGATTCCTGGAACGTAGGGTCAGGAGGACGGTCTTCCAGATCGTCGCGTTCTCCCTCTCCACCTGCCCGTTCCCCCTGGGGTTATAGCTTGTAGTCCTACTCAAGGCGATGCCCTTGTCGAGCAGGTACTGACGCAGCTCGTCACTCATGAAGGACAAACCCCTGTCGCTGTGTACGTAGCTGGGGAAACCGAACAGGGTGAAGACACTGTGCAGGGCTCTGATGACTGTATGGGAGGTCATATCGGGGCACGGGATAGCAAACGGGAAGCGGGAGAATTCGTCTATGATGTTGAGGAAGTACACATTACGGTTGGTCGAGGGGAGTGGCCCTTTGAAATCGATGCTCAGTCGTTCAAAGGGCCGGGAGGCCTTTACCAGGTGGGCCTTGTCTGGTCTATAGAAGTGCGGTTTGCACTCCGCGCAGATCTGGCAACTCCTGGTGATGGCTTTTACCTCCTCGGTGGAGAAAGACAGATTGCGGGCCTTGATGTAGTGGGCAAGCCGGGTGACCCCGGGTTGCAGAGGTCATTGTGGATAGTCTGTAATCGGTCGTCTTGCGCGCTGGCGCATGTGCCGCGGGACAGGGCATCTGGGGGCTCGTTGAGCTTCCCCGGACAATATATGATATCATAATTATAGGTGGAGAGTTCGATCCTCCACCTCAAGATTTATCGTTTTTTATTTTGCCCCGTTGCGAGTTGTCAAACATGAAGGCAACCGATCTTTGGTCGGTGATGAGGGTAAACCTCCTACCTGCGAGGAAGTGCCTCCAGTGCCGTACGTCTTCCACAATGGCTTGAGCTTCTTTCTCGACTGAGGAGTGTCGAAGTTCTGAAGCAGAGAGGGTCCGGGAGAAGAAAGCTACTGGCCTCCCTGCCTGGTTCAGAGTGGCGGCGAGAGCGACCTCTGAGGCGTCGCTCTCCACCTGAAAGGGAACGGATTCATCCACCGCCCGCATGCGCGGCTTTGGCGATGTCCTCCTTGATGCAGTTGAAGGCCTGACGAGCCTCGGCTGACAGTGGGAAGAGTGTGGTCTTAAATAGTGGGCGGGCTTTGTCCGCATACTGGGGGACCCACTGGGTGTAATAGGGGAAGAATCCAAGGCACCTCTTGAGGGTCCTGGAACAGTGAGGGAGAGGGAGTTGCATACGGTCCGGGTCGGGGCCCAGGACTCCGTTTTCAATGACATAGCCGAGGATGGCTAGTCTGGTTGTGCGGAAAACGCATTTCTCCTTGTTGTATGTGAGGTTAAGGAGCTTAGCGGTGCGGAGGAAATGTTGGAGTTTTTGGGCAGTTTGGAGAAATCGGTGGAGGTTGGCGTCATGGCCCTGCTGGTCATGGCCGCAGATGGTGACGTCATCCAAGTACGGAAACGTAGCCCGTGGCCCGTACTGGTCCACCATTCGGTCCATTGCTCGTTGGAACACCGAGACCCCATTCATGACGCCAAAGAGGAACCGGAGGAAATGGTAGAGGCGGCCGTCTGCCTCGAACGCCGTGTAGTGGTGGTCCTTCAGGTGGATTGGGAGCTGGTGGTATGCAGACTTCAGATCCACCGTGGAGAAGATGCGGTACTGGGCGATCTAGTTGACCATGTCTGCAAACCGGGGGAGGGAGTACGCATCGAGGAACGTGAACCGGTTAATAGTCTGGCTGTAATCAACTGCCATCCGGAGCTTTTCCCCGGTCTTGACGATGACCACCTGAGTTCTCCAGGGGCTATTACTGGCCTCTATGACTCCCTCACGTAGGAGCCGCTGGACTACGGCTCTAATGAATACTCTGTCCTGTAGGCTATACCGCCTGCTGCGAGTGGCTACTGGTTTGCAGTTAGCGGTGAGGTTGGCGAAGAATGGAGGGGGGTCGATTTTTAGAGTCGCTAAGCTGCATATAGTGAGGGGGGGCAGGGGTCCGCCGAAGCTGAGTGTTAGGCTTCTAAGATTACATTGAAAATCGAGCCCGGGTAGGAGAGGGGTGCAGAGGTCTGAGAGTACATACAACTGGAAGTTGGAGTAGTTGGCGCCCTGTATTGTTAATGCCGCAACGGTGCGCCCTTGTATTTGGACCGAGTGCGATCCCGAGGCGAGGGAGATAGTTTGCCGTGCTGGAAAGATAGGGAATGAACAGCGTCTTACCAGGTCTGGATGAACGAAGCTCTCGGTGCTCCCGGAGTCGAAGAGGCTCGGTGTCTTGTATCCGTTGACCTGAACGGATATCATTGAGCTTTTGAGGTGCTTTGGCCGCGACTGGTCCAAAGTGACTGCGTTGAGTTGCGGGTAGTCGGTGGCTTGATCAGCGGTGCTGGAGCAGCCCCGCGATGACTGTCCGTGGAGGTCGTAGTCGTCGATATGCACATCGGGTGATGGCCAAGATGGCGGCCCCCATTGATCGCACGTGGCAGGCGGAGGCGGAGTCGGCAGACATGCTGCAACATTGCGGGGTATGCGGGCCTGAGTTGGAGGAGCGATTGTTCTGGATTGTGGTAGAGCTTGAGGGTTTAGTTTTAGACAGGCATACCTTTGCAAAATGTCCTTTTCGACCGCAGCTGCTGCAGGTCACGTTGCGGTCTGGGCAGTGCTGCCGTGGGTGTTGGGGCTGACCGCAGAAATGGCACGATGGCGCTCCGTGGTGGGCGAGGGCTTTGGTGTACGAGTCGGCACTATCGAGTTGAGTAGAAATGCGATGGCTCACCCGTGCGTGTAGGAGACTGAGTTTCTGCTCTTCAGTAACAGCGGAGGTAGTCGACGCAGCCAGGTAGGCCTTGAAGCACCGAAGCCAATGTAGAAAGATTTCCTTCGCTTCTGCGGCCTGCGGGTCGAGTTCCAGTCGATCAGGTTTGAGGGCTGATTCCATGGTGGTTTTTTAAGTCGATTAAATTGATGCGACCATCAATTCACTCAAGACACGAGTGGAAGTAAACTGTAGCTTTAATAGACTTACAACTGAGCCTGCCTGCGACCAGAAGAACTGAGGGCAGGCTCACAAGAGCGCAGCACTTTATACTTCCGGTAGTGGGAGGAGCCATGGGCGGAGCCAAGGGTGGAGCCCTGTACAAGCTCCTCATCTCCCCCTGTGGGCAGAGCCGCGCAACGGCTCACACATGGAGCCCACAGGGACACAGTGATACACAGTGTGAATTATACGCATTATGCATTCACCACAGTGTTATGAGCTTTACCCTATATCCTTCTCAATTTTGATGTTCTCATGGCTACTGGTGGTAGATTGGGAGGTGGACCTCGGTGGCACGGGCAGAGATCGGTTTGTGTTGGATTTCAGGTGGCCTAATCCTGTCCTTGATTTGACAGTCTCAGTGATCGTGGGGATTGGGTGTCCTGCAGTTCCAGAGGGAAGAAGCAGGGAAGCCCTCCCTCCTAGGCCTCTGATGGCGCTCCCAGCCTGGTGTGGGTTTATCCCCTGCCTCTCCGACTGGGACCAGGCTGTTTACCTTTTGAGTCTTGACCCCGAGGTTGCTTTGTGTCCTTTTGGGGGCGCTGTTGGTGTTTGTCTTTGGTCCTGGGGCTGGGAGATGGGGTTGCGGGGGTTCGATTCTTAATTCTTCACTCTTGTTCTTGTTCTCTTTTTACTTCTACTGTGGGAAACCATATAACATGCGTTTGGATGTGCCCGGGCCTCTCCATGAATTTGTTTTTGCCTTTTGCCATCTTGAATATGAGAGTGGCTACCTGCCTGGGTCTGGAGAAGAGTTCTAATTGTTCTGTAAGAGTTAGCGAATTACCCTTAGTACAGAGGTTCTCAGGGATCGTCTCCTTTTTCTGTCATTCTGTTTTTAGCTATGGGTGTGATGTAGTCTGACAAGAATTTAACAAGCCACTGACTCAATCCGATGCTCAAGAGGTGAAGGGTACAAGTGTGCCGTAGTCACCAGCACTCCCGTGCACGCGCCCTCGTATCAAGCTACCCGACACGCTCCAAACGTTTCACCCAGCGACCGCCCAGCTCCAGTATAAGCTGCGACGTGAATGCTGCGTTAGAAACCTGTTCTCTTCTCCCCCCCCCCCCCCCACCTCCCCCTACCCTCCTCTCAGTTAGCACATCAACAATCCCTAGGTGTCAGCATTTATTGCTGAAGCACAAAGGAATCTTTGATTGAAAGCCAGGTAGAAAGATTTGTCATTTCCTTGTCCTCACAACTGCGCCAAATTTTGGGATCAAGTATCAAATTCAATGGACCCACTTGATTTTTCACTCAATCCCTGGTCAGGGGTTTGCCTGACATTGAGCAACTTATTCCATCATTGGCAGTTTTTTTCTAACATGCTTCACTTGCAACACATTGGAATAAAATAACATTTTCACAGCATGTTTCCTTTTCGGTGCTTTGAGCTTGGATTGGATTTGGGTTTATTGTCGCGTGTACCGAGATACAGTGAAAAGTATTGCTCTACCTACAGTCCAGACAGTTCATTCCATACATGAAAAAACATAGGACTGGCATAAATGTAAATACATAGACACAGACATCAGGTGAAGCATACGGAATGTAGTACTACTCAGTAGCGAAGGTGCGTGGAGGGGTCCGTTCAGTCCATCAGAGGGTCATTCAGGAGTCTGGTAACAGCGGGATAGAAGTGGGTTTTTGAAACTGTTATTGCCTGTTCTCAGACTTTTGTATTTCCTGCCCGATGGAAGAAGTTGGAAGGGAGAATAACCTGGGTGAGAGGGGTCTTTTATTATGCTGCCCGCTTTGCCAAGGCAGCAGGAGGAATGGACAAAGTCAGTTGATGGGAGGCAGGTTTGTGTAATGGACTGGGCAGTGTTCACGACTCTGTGTTTTTATGGTTTTGGGCCGAGCAGTTGCCATACCAGACTGTGATGCAGCCAGATAGGATGCTTTCTATGGTGCGTCTGTAAATGTTGGTAGGAGTAAATGTGGACATGCCAAATTTCCTTAGTTTCCTGGGGATGTATAGGTGCCTCTGTGCTTCCTTGGTGGTAGCGTCGATGCGGGTGGACCAGGACAGATTGTTGGTGATGTGCACCCCTAGGAATTTGAAACTGCTAACCATCTCTACCTCGGCCCCGTTGATGCTGACAGGGGTGTGTGCAATACTTTGCTTCCTGAAGTCAATAACCAGCTCTTTAGTTTTGCTGACATTGAGGGAGAGATTGATGTCATTACACCACTCCACTAGGTTCTCTATCTTCCTCCTGTACTCTGACTCATCGTTATTCGAAAACCGACTCACAACGGTCGTGTCATCAGCAAAACTACAGATGGAGTTGGAGCCAAATTTTGTTACGCAGTAGTGTGTGTATAGGGACTATAGTAGGGGGCTAAGTACGCAGCCTTGTGGGGCCATGCTATTGAGGACTATTGTGGAGGTGGTATTGTTGTTTATTCTTACTAATTGTGGTCTATGGGTCATCAGGAAGTTGAGGATCCAGTTGCAGAGGGAAGAGCCAAGTCTTAGGATTTGGAGTTTTGATATGAGCTTGGCTGGGATTATGGTGTTGAAGGCGGAGCTGTAGTCAATAAATAGGAGTCTGACGTAGGAGTCTTTGTTGAGATGCTCCAGGGATCAGTGTAGGGCCAGGGAGATAGTGTCTGCTGTGGACCGGTTGTGGCAGTATGCGAATTGCAGTGGATCAAGGAATTCTGGGAGTATCGAGTTGATATGTGTCTCATGACCAACCTCTAGAAGCACTTCATAATGATAGATGTCAGTCATTCTGAACTTTTCTCCTCCACAGCCAGCCCATTTAACTAAGGCCATTGCTCACAACTTTTACTCTCTGTTTCCGTCCTTTCTAGTATTCACGGTTCTGCCCTGCCATTTCCAAACCAAGTTGACCGCACCTGTCTTCACAAACATTTTCTCCAGTCACTGCCAATGTATAAGATCCCTTTCACCCTGCAGGTTTCCTCTATTGCAGCCTCATCAAATGTGCTGTTAACCAGTGGTCTGTCACATTGCAGGTACGGCACAGTGGCACGCGGTTAGCATTGGTGCCTCACCGCTCCAGGGACCCGGATTCAATTCCGGCCTTGGGTCACTGTCTGTGTGGAGTTTGAACTTTCTCCCCATGTCTGTGGGGTGCTCCGGTTTCGTCCTGCAGTCCAAAGATGCACATGTGAGGTGCGTGTATTGACCATTCTAAATTACCTCTTAGTGTCCAAAAAGATGTGTAGGTTGAATTAATAGGATAGGGCAGGGGAGTGAGCTTGGGTGAAGTACTCTTTCAGAGGGTCGGTGCAGACTAGATGGGCTGAATGGCCTCCTTCTGCACTGTCGGGATGCTTTAATTCTATGTCAAGGCCACCGGACGGTAGTCGATGAGTCGCGTTGCCTGGTTCTTCTTTGGCATCGGTATGATGGTGGTCGTCTTGAAGCAGGTGGGAACCTCGCAACAGAGTAGAGAGAGGTTGAACATGTTCGCAAACACAGCCGACAGTTGGTCCGCACAGGATCTGAGCGCACGACAGGGATTCTGTCAGAGGGCTTCAAGGGTTCGCTTTGAAGAAGGCCGATCTGACTTTGGAGGCTTTGACGGTAGGTATGGGTGCGTCTGAGGTTGTCGCGGAAGTTAACAACGGTTTGTTGGTTTCGTGCTCGAAACAAGAATTGAATGCATTGAGTTCAGTTGGGTGGGGGGTGGGGGGGCGTGGTGCACTCTTGCTGGAGATTCTACTTTGTTTTGCTTTGTAGCCCGGTTTGTTGTTTAAGCCTTGCCACAACCGCCAAGAGTCTGTGTCATTGGTCTGTGACTCTAGCTTAGTTTCGTATTGTCTCTTGGCATCCCTTTTGGCTTTGCAGAGGCCGTACCTAGATTTGTTGTATAGATCAGGGTCGCCTGTCTTGAACGTCTCAGAGCTGGCCTTCAGTGGGGAGTTAACGTCTCGGTTAAACCATGGTTTCCGGTTGGTGAACGCACGTCTCAGCTTCTTTGGCACCCAATCTTCTACACACTTACTGATGAAGTCGGTGATGCTAGTGGCATACTTGTTTAGGCTGGCCGCTGAGTTCTTGAATATGGACCAGTCCATTGACTCCAAGCAGTCGTGTAGGAACTCTTCTGTTGCCTCAGATGAGCATCGCACAACCTTCTTAACCGGATTCTCCTGCAGGGAGAAGGAGCAGCATCTTGTGGTCTGATTATCTGAAGTGCAGTCGGGGAATGGATCGGTAGGCACCCTTGATGTTTGTGTAGCAGTGGTCAAGGTGTTGGAGCCCCTGGTGGGACAGGAGATGTGTTGGTGGAAGTTTGGCAGTACGCTCTTGCTGGCCTGGATGAAGTCCCCGGCCACGATGAACAAGGCCTCTGGGTCTTCTGTTTCATTGTTATTCATAGTGGTGTATAATTCACCAAACGCCTTCTTCACTTCCGCCTGCGGTGGGCTGTAGACCACTGTGAACGGGGTCCTGGTGGGCACGGAGGTTAATGAGACTGTGTCTGTGTGGGCTTCCTCTGGGTGCTCCGGTTTCCTCCCACAATCCAAATATGTGCAGGTTAGGTAGATTATCCATACTAAATTTCCCCTTAGTGTCCAAAAGGTTAGGTGGGTTACTGGGTTATTGGGATAGGATGGAGGCACGGATGCTCTTGCCAAGGGCTGGTGCAGTGTCAATGGGCCCTCCACTGTAGGGATTCTATGATAATGCTGAAATAAATTCAATGCACAGGGGCTACTGCATAGTGATTATGAACAGGAAAACTAGATAATTTTCCTTCCCTCCCTTTCCTGGGGCAAGAAAACTTTAGTGCCCTAAACACTGCCTTGATGCAGGATAGACGAGGAAAGCAAATGTGACATAGGTCCCAAAGGTCAGCCAGCGTGGTTCCCGAAGATTGGCCATCGTGGGTCCTGAATGTCAGCCAATTAGCAATTATGGGTCCCAGGAAAGAAAGTTTGAAGAACACTGCATTGTAGCACTGGAGAGTGAGGATGTTTCATGGGGCTCAAGAGCAAACTCTCTCTGGCTAGACGTGTTGTTGGACCTGGTTCTGGGGAATCATTTGGATCAAATAACAGTGGGAGAGCATTTAGGGGATAGTGATTGTTGTATCATAAGGTTTTCCTTCTTTACCGCCTGCCGCACCTGCTTGCTTACCTTCAATGACTGGTATACGAGGACATGCAGGTTTCATTGCACGTTACCATCTCCTTATTTATGGCCATTCAGATAATAGTCCGCCTTCCGGTATTTGCTACCAAAGTGGATAACCTCGCATTTACCCAAATCATACTGCATCTGCCATTAATTTACCCATTCACTCAACATGTCCAAATCACACTGAAGGATTTCTGCATCCTCTTCACAGCTCACCCTCCCACCCAGCTTGGTGTCATCTGCAAATTTGGACATTTTGTTCCCTCATCTAAATCATTAATATATATTGTGAATAGCTGGGGCCCTGGCACAGATCCCTGCAGTACCCTACTCGTCACTGCCTGCCAATTTGAAAAAGACCCATTAATTCCTCCTCCTTGGTTTCCTATCTGCCAACCAGTTTTCTATCCATCTCAATACTGTCCCCAATCTCATGCGTTTTAATTTTACACACTAATCTTTTATGTGGGACTTTGTGAAAAGTCTTCTGAAAGACCAAATAGAGCACATCCAACTGGCTCCCCTTCATCAATTTTGCTAGTTACATCCTCAAAGAATTCCAGTAGATTTCTCAAGCATGATTTCCCGTTCATATATCCATACTGACTCTGTCTGATCCTGCCATTGTTTTCTAAGTGCTCTGCTATAAAATCTTTGATAATGGATTCTAGAATTTTCCCCACTTCTGACATCAGGCAATCCCTGCTTTCTCTCAACCTCACTTTTTAAATTGTGGATTTACATTAGCCACGCTCCAATCTGCAGGAACTGTTCCGCAGTCTATAAAATATTGGAAGATGACCACCAATGCATCCACTATTTCCAGAGCCACCTCCTTCAGTACCCTGGGATGTAGATTATCAGGCACTGGGGATTTATCAGCCTTCAATCCCATCAATTTTCCCAACACCATTTCTCTGCTGATATTGATCACCTTCAGTTCCTCCTCCTCACTAAACCTGCATTTCCCAACATTTCTGGTATCTTATTTGTGTCCTCATTTGTGAATACAGAACCAAAGTATGTATTTTGTTGCGCAGCCATTTCCTTGTCCTCTACAATACATTCCCTTGTTCCGTACTCTATTTTCCCCTTCTTAATCAATTACTTGGTCCTTCTTTGCTGAATTCTAAACAGCTCCCAGTCCTTCGACCTGTTGTTTTTCTTGGCCAATTTGTATGCTACTTCCTTGGATCGAATACGATCCATAATTTCCCTTGTAAGCCATGGATTGGCTACCTTTCCATTATATTCTTTTATATAGACCTTCCTCTCTCTTCTCAGCTTGGCTATCCCAGAAGTCTTAATCACTATTAGGAGTCCTTCCATTAACAAGGGTTTTAAACTATTGTAGTTAGCGCACCAAATTTCAAAAGAACCCTGTTAGAATGAGATGTTCCTTGCTCTTCAGCCAGAGTGCTCTAAAACGAGGAGCACTGCCTGAGACTAAAGTCACACTCACAATCTACTCACCCTATAATTAACTTCTTGTTGATCCTTTGCTATTTTATTGTTTATCTCCTGGGTAAATTGGTCACATGATCATTTACTGGCAGTGAGGTACTTTACCAGAAATCAACTCCAAGTGAAACTTAGTTTTAAAGGGACTATTTCATGAAAATTAAAAATCTACCCCCTCCGCATTGCCAAAGCACATTGGCTATCTCAGTCTCAGGATTCTATGGAATTTTTACCACATAAATAAATGTGTCTTATATATCCACGGTTCAGTGCCCACCTGCATTGGTTGAAGAAATAATAGCAATTACTGCTGAATCTTCACAAATGTAATATCAGAGGTGTGTCAATGCCAAGGGTCCGGAATGGTCTAGTGTTCTCATGTAATGGTAATGTTAAAACACAGAAGTTCCTCCTAACTGCTCAGTGAGGGTTCCTCAGTTGTCTAATGACCACTTGGGGGTAGGTGGTGGAGGGAGGAGCAGTAAGCTGGAAGCTTTTGGGATCAAGCTGACTTCAAAAAATACTTTGTGATGCAACGTTGGAATGGTTTAGATGCACAATATTCCCGATGTCAGCTAAAGTATTCACTAAAGGATTCTTAAGGGGCAGACTCAGACCTGGGATTCTTCCCAGCAATTCACGGTCATAGAATTATAGAATCCCTACAGTGCAGAAGGAGGCCATTTGGCATGTTCCTGTGAGGAAGGGTGAATAAGGCAAATTTCAGGAACCTTGGATAACGAGAGAGATTGTAGGCCTCGTCAAAAAGAGAAAGGAGGCATTTGTCAGGGCTAGAAGGCTGGGAACAGGCGAAGCCTGTGTGGAATATAAGGAATGTAGGAAGGAACTTAAGCAAGGAGTAAGGAGGGCTAAAAGGGGTTACGAAAAGTCATTGGCAAATAGGGTTAAGGAAAATCCCAAGGCTTTTTACACGTACATAAAAAGCAAGAGGGTAGCCAGGAAAAGGGTTGGCTCACTGAAGGACAGGGGAAGGAATCTATGTGTGGAGCCAGAGGAAATGGGCGAGGTACTAAATGAATACTTTGCATCAGTATTCACGAAAAAGAAAGAATTGGTGGATGTTGAGTCTGGAGAAGGATGTGTAGATAGCCTAGGTCACATTGAGATCCAAAAATACGAGGTGTTGGGCGTCTTGAAAAATATTAAGGTGGATACGTCCCCAGGGCCTGATGGGATCTACCCCAGAATACTGAAGGAGGCAAGAGAGGAAATTGCTGAGGCCTTGACAGAAATCTTTGGATCCTCACTGTCTTCAGGTGATGTCCCGGAGGACTGGAGAATATCCAATGTTGTTACTTTTTTATTAAGAAAGGTAGCAAGGATAATCCAGGGAACTACAGGCCGGTGAGCCTTACGTCAGTGGTAGGGAAATTACTGGAGAGAATTCTTAGAGACAGGATCTACTCCCATTTGGAAGCAAGTGGACGTATTAGCGAGAGGCAGCACGCTTATGTGAAAGGGAGGTTGTGTCTCACTAACTTGATAGAGTTTTTCGAGGAGGTCACAAAGATGATTGATGCAGGTAGGGCAGAGGATGTTATCTATATGGACTTCAGTAAGGCCTTTGACAAGGTCCCTCATGGCAGACTGGTACAAATGGTGAAGTCACACGGGATCAGAGGTGAGCTGGCAAGATGGATACAGAACTGGTTAGGTCATAGAAAGCTGAGAGTGGCAATGGAGGGTGCTTTTCTAATTGGAGGGCTGTGACGAGTGGTGTTCCGCAGGGATCAGTGCTAGGACCTTTGCTGTTCATAGTATATATAAATGATTTGGAGGAAAATGTAACTGGTCTGATTAGTTAGTTTGCGGACGACACAAAGGTTGGTGGAATTGCAGATAGCGATGAGGACTGTCGGAGGATACAGCAGGATTTAGATCGTTTGGAGACTTGGGCGGAGAGATGGCAGATGGTGTTTAATCCGGACAAAAGTGAGGTAATACATTTTGGAAGGTCTAATACAGGTAGGGAATATACAGTGAGTGGTAGAACCCTCAAGAGTATTGACAGTCGGACTTCCGGTGGCGGCGATGTCCGAGTGAGCCGCACATTCGGCGGGCTCTCACTCTGGCGGTCGTTTAGGGGCTGATTCCCCGCGATAGAGGGACCACGGACCTGAAGGAAGGCAGCAGTGAAAGTGCAGAGGAGCGGGCTGCGGCACATGGAACAGCGGGAGTCCAGGAGGCAGAAGAAAAAGGAGAAAAAGGGACAGAGGCAAGGACCTGAAGAAACTTACCTGGCACCTAAGATGGCGGACATACGGACCCTGGACTCAGCAATCCAGCAGGCGCTGGATAACATGCTCCAGGTAATGAAGTCCAGTTTTGAAGCGCTGAAGCGGGACAGCTTGGACCCAATCCAGAAAGCGGTGGATCAGCTGAACCAGAGGCTGGATGCGCAAGATGTTAAAGTTAAGGAGCTGGGAGAGACGGTGGAGGAGCAGGCGGATGCGCAGACGGTTGCGGCGCTAGACGTTGACGGGCTGAAGGAGCGGCAGAAAAGACTGCTGGACAGAGTGGAGGAGCTGTAGAATAGAGCCCGCAGGAACAACCTGAGGATGGTCGGCCTCCCGGAGGGGGCTGAGGGAGCTGATGCTGCAGCGTTTGTAGCAGACCTATTGATGCAGCTGATGGGGGCCGAAGCCTTTCCGCGACCACCGGAGCTGGAGGGGGCATACAGAGTGCAGGCGAGGCAGGGGCGGCCGGGCGGACCCCCCCCGCCCGATGGTGATTAGGTTCCACAGGTTCGTGGACAAGGAGCGGGTGCTGCGGTGGGCAAAGAGCGCCAGGAGCAGCACGTGGAACAACAGTGTCCTCTGCATTTACCAGGACCTAAGCCAGGAGGTGGCTCGGCGGCGAGCAGCCTTTAAGAATGTCAAGGAGGTGCTGTTCAAGAAGCACGTGAAGTTTGGTCTGCTGTTCCCAGCTCGGCTATGGGTCACGCACCAGGGTCAACACCACTACTTCCCCGAGCCCGAAGAAGCGATGGATTTTGCGAGGGATCAGGGGCTGGTCCTGAAAAGAGGCCCCACGGACGCGAATTAGGGCCCGAGGACTACCGTGGGAAGGTACGCCGAATGGGCCTGGACTGCTGTTCAGCGGTTTGCTGGGTCAAAGGTGGCAAGTGGAACATTTGAGACTCTTTCCTTTGTTCATGGACATTGGTTGGGGGGGGGGGGTTTCTTGTATGTTTTTGTCTTTTCCTCTTTTTTCTGTTTTTTCCTTTTTGGGCGGATTTGTACTCTTTGTGCGGCTCGCGGAGGACACTGGAGCCGGCACGGTAACAAAGGGGGGCCGGTCAGCAAGGGGGGCCAAGGATGTGGGTTTGGGGTTTTTTGTTTTTTGTTTTTTTTGTTTTGTTGATGTCCATGCCTTCCTGTGGCAGTGAGTTTGCTCCAGTGGGTTGGAGAGGGGGATGGGGTGCCGGGGAGTGGGGAGGAGGACGGGGAAACAATGGGAATGAGACAGGAAGGCGCCGGAGTGTTGAGTCACCGGGCTAGCAGATTGGCTAGTCAAGGGAGTCAGGTGGGGGGGAGATCACAGACAGTGGATGGCGGGGGTGGGGGCATCGGGGGATGTGGTTAGGGGGGGGGTTGTTCTGCTGACGTGGGAGGGACTTGAAATAGGCACTGGAAAGGTCGAGGGTGGAGGCAGCCAACGGGCGGGCCAGGAATGGCACGACGCACGGGCCGGGGGCCTGCCCGAGAAAGGCTATGGCTAATCAGCGTGGTGGGGGGGTGGGTTGTGCCCCCCGACCAGGCTGATCACCTGGAATGTCAGGGGACTGAATGGGCCGGTTAAGAGGGCGCGGGTGTTCGCGCACTTGCGGGCTCTGAGGGCGGACGTAATTATGTTGCAGGAGACACATCTGAAAGTGTCTGACCAGACCAAGCTAAGGAAGGGCTGGATTAGCCAGGTCTTCCACTCGGACTTGGACTCGAAGTCCAGGGGGGTGGCAATCATGATCAACAAGCGGGTGCAATTTGAGGCGGAGGGCATAGCCGCAGACAGGGAGGGTAGATACCTGATGGTACGGGGCAGACTGGAGGGGAGAAGAGTGGTGCTGGTGAATATATATGCCCCAAACTGGGATGACGTGGACTTCATTAAAAGAGTGCTGGGGAAGATCCCGGACTTGGATTCTCGCAGGCTAATAATGGGAGGGGACTTTAACATGGTCCTTGACCCGGCTTTGGATCGGTCGTGTCCCAGAACGGGTAGACTCCCAGCAATGGCAAGGGAGCTGAAAGGGTTTATGGAGCAAATGGGGGCAGTGGACCCCTGGAGAGATAGACAGCCGACAGGAAGGGGCTACTCGTTTTATTCGCACGTCCATAAAGTATATTCTAGGATAGATTTCTTCGTACTAAGCAGGGATTGTATAGGGGAGGTAAAGAACACGGAATATTCGGCAATTACTATCTCAGACCATGCCCCGCACTGGGTAGACCTGCAGATCGGGGGGGGCGAGCTACCAACGCCTGCAATGGAGGCTAGACGTGGGACTGCTGTCGGAGGAGGGGATCTGCGAGAGGCTTCGGAGGTGTATGCGAAATTACCTGCAGGTGAATGGCACGGGGGAGGTCTCAGCGGCGACCCTGTGGGAGGCGCTAAAGGCAGTAGTGCGGGGGGAGCTGATTTCAATTGGGGCCCACAGAGCCAAGGCAGACCGGGCAGAGATGGATAGATTGGTCAGGGAAATGGGTCGGATAGATGAAGAGCACGCGGAGTCCCCGGGGGAGGTTTTACTCAGGGAGAGGCAGAGACTACAGGCAGAACTGGGGGCACTATCCACGAGTAGGGCCATGGAACAGCTTAGGAAGGCGAGGGGCGTGTTGTACGAGCATGGGGAAAAGGCTAGCAGACTGTTAGCGCAGCAACTCAGGAGGAGGGAGGCGGCCAGGGAAATAGGTAGAGTGATGGATGGGGAGGGGCACAAAGTGGAGGACCCGGCAGGATTGAATAATGTATTCCGGGACTTCTATCGCAAGCTGTATACTTCGGAACTGCTGGAAGAACCGGAGGAGATGAAAAGGTTTCTGGACCGGTTAACCTTCCCAACAGTAGGTGGGGGGCGAGTGAATGAGCTGGGGGCCCCGATTAGAGTGGAGGAGGTATTGGGGGGCCTAAAGGCCATGCAGTCGGGGAAAGCCCCGGGGCCAGATGGATACCCAGTAGAGTTCTATAGGAAGTTTTCTGAGCTGGTGGGCCCGATCTTGGCGAGGTTTTTCAATGAGGTAAGGGACAGAGGGACCCTGCCGCCGGCAATGTCGCAAGCCACTATATCTCTGATATTGAAGCGGGGTAAAGACCCGGAGGCATGCGGGTCCTACAGGCCAATCTCCCTGATTAATGTTGACGCCAAACTCCTGGCAAAGGTACTGGCGGGTAGAATGGAGGACTGCGTACCGGAGGTGATTGGGGAGGACCAAACTGGGTTTGTGAAAGGTAGGCAGCTGGTGGCCAACCTGAGACGATTACTTAATGTGATAATAATGCCCCCGGCGGGCAGGGAGGTGGAGGTAGTGGTGGCAATGGACGCCGAGAAGGCCTTTGACCGGGTGGAGTGGGACTATCTATGGGAGGTGCTCGGACGGTTTGGGTTCGGGGAGGGATTGGTGGATTGGATCAAATTATTATATCAGGCCCCGAGGGCCAGCGTCAGGATTAACAGAGAAGTGTCGGAGTACTTTAGGTTGTACCGAGGGATCAGACAGGGCTGCCTGCTCTCCCCGCTGCTGTTTGCGCTGGCCATAGAGCCGCTGGCGATTGCGCTGAGAGCCGCAGAGGGTTGGAAGGGGATGGTGAGGGGCGGGGTTGAACACAGGGTTTCTCTTTATGCAGACCACCTGCTCCTGTACGTGTCGGACCCAGTGGCCGGGATGGGAAGTATACTGAGAATGTTGAGGAAGTTCTGCCAGTTTTCAGGATACAGATTAAATACGGCCAAGAGTGAAATGTTTGTGGTACAGGCAAGGGGCCAGGAGAACAGATTGAGAGTGCTACCGTTTAGGCTGGTTGAGGAAAATTTCCGGTATTTGGGAATCCAGGTGGCACGAGACTGGGGCAGACTGCACAAGTTAAATTTGGCCAGGGTGTTGGAGCAAATGAAGGGAGAGTTTCGGAGATGGGATGCACTCCCGCTGTCGTTGGCAGGGAGGGTGCAGACTGTAAAGATGACAATCCTCCCTAGATTTCTGTTTGTTTTTCAGTACCTCCCGATCTTTGACCCACAGTCCTTCTTCAAAAGAGTTAACAGGAGGATCATGAGCTTTGTCTGGGTGGGGAAATCCCCGCGGGTGAAGAAGGCGATGTTGGAGAGGAACCGCAGCGAGGGAGGGCTGGCTTTGCCGAGTCTGATTAATTATTACTGGGCGGCCAACATCGCTATGATAAGGAAGTGGATGGTGGGTACGGGGTCTATCTGGGAGCGGGTGGAGGCGGCTTCGTGCAGGGGCTCCAGCTTGGCAGACCTGGTCACGGCTCCTCTACCACTGCCGCCGGCCAAGTACTCCACCAGCCCGGTAGAGGTGGCGACCCGGCGGATATGGGGCCAGTGGAGGAGGCATGTAGGGGAGACGGGGGCGTCGGTTTGGGTGCCAATTTGCGACAACCATCGGTTTGCCCCCGGGAGTATGGATGGGGGGTTTTGAGTATGGCGGCGGGCGGGGGTGGGAAGGGTGGGCGATATGTTCCTGGAAGGGAGCTTTGCAAGTTTGAGGAGCTTGGAGGAGAAATATGGGCTGGTAAGGGGAATTGATTTTAGGTACCTACCTAGTTGCGGGACTTTGTTCGTAGACAGGTCCCATCTTTCCCACGCCTCCCGCCAACAGGGATCCTAGACAGAATAGTCTCTAGGGGGGAAGAAGGGGAGGGTAGAGTCTCTGGTATTTATAAGGTGCTCATGAGGGAGGAAGGGTCCCAGACGGAGGAACTGAAACTTAAATGGGAGGAGGAGCTAGGCGGGGAAATGGAGGACGGGCTGTGGGCAGAGGCCCTGAGTAGGGTAAATTCGACCGCGACATGTGCCAGGCTCGGGCTGATTCAATTTAAGGTCGTTCACCGGGCCCATATGACAGCGGCTCGGATGAGCAAATTCTTTGGGATAGAGGACAAATGCGCTAGGTGCGCGGGAGGACCAGCGAACCATGTTCACATGTTTTGGGCATGCCCTAAGCTGAGGGGGTACTGGGAGGGATTTGCGGGCGTCATGTCCAGGGTGCTAAAAACAAGGCTGGCGATGGGTCCAGGGGTGGCAATTTTTGGGGTTTCGGAAGACCCGGGAGTCCAGGGGGAGAAAGAGGCCGATGTTTTGGCCTTTGCTTCCCTGATAGCCCGGCGACGAATACTATTGGCGTGGAGGGACTCAAAGCCCCTGAAGACTGAGTTGTGGCTTGCGGACATGTCGAGTTTCCTGGGTATGGAAAAAATTAAGTTTGCCTTGAGGGGATCGGTACAGGGGTTCGCCCGGAGGTGGCAACCATTTATTGACTTCTTTGCGGGAGAGTGAGCGTCAGCCGGGGGTGGGGGGGGGGGAGGGGGGGGGGGGTAGAGTAGAGTAGGAGGGATAAAATGGCGGGCAGTACCAGTGGGAGAGGAGCGGGCTTGTGCAGTATGTTACGATTGAAGTATTGAAAGTACATGGATGTTTGCACATTTTTGCCTTTTTTGCTTTCTTTCTGTTGATGTCTGTAACTGTTTACAAAGCCAAAAACTACCTCAATAAAATTGTTTATTTAAAAAAAAGAGTATTGACAGTCAGAGAGATCTACGTGTACAGGTCCACAGGTCAATGAAAGGGGCAACACAGGGTGG